>NC_063359.1:25097131-25154041 GCF_021869965.1 Rhincodon typus | reverse complement strand
CATGGCTGACAGAAGGAAAGTTCAATAGTGGAGACTGCAGATGACTTTGGAGGATAACTTGGAACAGTTCTGGCCCTAGAAGACCGAGTTTTGTAATACACTATAAAAGACAGCTGCAGTCTCAGCTATCTGGTTGACCGGAAACTGCTGGGGCACTAGCAGAATGGTCATAGCAAGAGGACAATTTCAGTTATCCAAGAGAGGATATCAGGTTCATGCTCCACAAAGTCATTCCTTCAGTGTGAAACTCAGCAATCCTGGTAATCTGTTGAGGAACAGATTCCTGGTGTGCTATGACACACTACGTGCACCTTTGCATACTGTAATTTGCATGCAGAAGGTAAGGAGGCATGGGATAGGGGGAAATATGGCAGATTGGATTCAGAATTGGCTGACCCTTAGAAGGCAAAGGGTGGTAGTGGATGGAAAATATTCAACATGGTGCTCAGTTACAAGGATCTGTCCTGGGTCCTCTTCGATTTGTGATTTTTGTAAATGATTTGGATGTAGGAGTGGAAGGGTGGATTAGCAAGTGCACGGACGAATCGAAGGTGGGTCGCGTTGTGGACAGTGCGGAGGGCTGTTCTAGGTTACAAAGGGACATTGATAGGATGCAGAGCTGGGCTGAGAAGTGGCAGAAGGAGTTTAACCCTGAAAAGTGTGAGGTGAATCATTTTGGAAGGACAAGCTTGAAAGCAGAATACAGGGTTAACGGAAAGATTCTTGGCAGTGTGGAGGAGCAGAGGGATTTTGGGGTTAATGTCCACAGTTCCCTGAAAGCTGCCATCCAGGTGGATAGCGTTGTTAAGAAGGCGTATGGTGTGTTAGCTTTCATTAATAGAGAGATTGAGTTCAAGAGCCGTGAAGTTATGCGCCATCTGGAGTATTGTATCCAGTTCTGGTCGCCTCATTACAGGAAAGATGTGGAGATGTTGGAAAAGGTGCAGAGGAGATTTACCAGGATGTTGCCTGGAATGGAGGGAAGGTCTTACAAGGAAAGGTTGAGAGAGCTAGGGCTTTTCTCTTTGGAATGTCGAAGGATGAGAGGTAACTTGATAGAGGTGTACAAAATGATTGGAGGTATAGATAAAGTGGACAGCCAGAGATTTTTCCCAGGGTGGAGGCAGCTATTACAAGGGGGCATAGTTTTAAAGTGAGTGGAGGTAGATATAGGGGAGACGTCAGAGGTAGGTTCTTTACTCAGAGTGGTAGGGGCATGGAATGCATTGCCGGAGAGGGTAGTGGGGTCAGCCTCATTAGGGGCATTTAAGCGGCTATTAGATACGCATATGGATGATAGTATAAGGTAGGGGTGGAGGTTAGATAGACCTTAGGATTAGGGTAAAAGTTTGGCACAACATCGTGGGCCCAAGGGCCTGTACTGTGCTCCACTGTTCTATGTTCTATGTAATCTATACCCAAGGTGGCTGTAGTCTGATCTTGCGTGGTAGCAATGTGAGCATTTTGAGCTTCCACTACAATACCCACAAGTTGAGTGGCTTCCACTTGTGGTGCAGAGGAAGTTGCAATATCAGCCATCAGACACTGCATCATGGTTGGGTCTATGTGTATTTTCATTAAATTGGCAGCCACTTTCACACTGGGAAGAATGGGCTCCAAGCTCTGTCTGAAGCCCTATGTCAAGTTGTTGCCAGATCCTTCCATGCTTCTTCACTTTGGCTGTAGGCTTTCTGACAGATCTGCTGAGCAAATGCATCAAGAATTTCATTCTGCATATTTTTAAGCCTTTTGGCTGGCAGTGTACACAAATGTGAGATGTAGGTGTGAGCGAATGCTAAACATAAAGGTGAGGTGAAGTTATGGCTATTAGATACAAGTCATGATTGAGAGAGAATGTTGGTAGGAGTGGGTGACGGAGATGTAAAGTATTCAGTTATGTGTGGAGCGAGATTTGCAGTTGGTGGGATATGTTACTTGAAGATATATTCGCTATACTTGATGACATATGTGAAGTAACCAAACATTTTGAGGGTCAATTCCTGGTGTTAGCCTAGTTCAACTGTTTTCACAACTTTTCCTGTGCGGCCAGCTTCAAACAACCACAGCAAACACAATGCACAAGCGCATGCTGACCTCAAGTTGTATAGATATTTTTAACCAGCCTGTTCAGATGTATTTTGACATCCCTGGATTAGGTGGGACTTAAACCTAGCTCAAAAGGTAGAGACACAATCACTGTGCCACAAAAGTCCCAGTGATTTGTGCAAGCTTGCTCTAAATTTGGGCTAGCCATTCCGCATCCCCGTGTGGGCATGTAACCATCCAATAGTGCATTTGACATCAACTGCATGCAGCAATCATTTTAAGTTAGCAGTTAGCACGAAGTTTGCATGCTGTCTACATTGGAAGCAGATGTTGGGTAATCTTGTATCCATGTCTCCTTGCTCATTTTCAGGCCATGTCTAATTCTAACCCCAATGTGTTTAAAGTTGATATAAGTGTTTAATAATTAATCAAAATACCAGCTCCATCAGCGCCTCTCATTGTGTTAGTCAATCCATGCTGACATATTTTTGATCACCAATCTATAGCTACCAACGAACAAAGTGAACCTGTATTATCCACTATAATGAAGATTTCTTACAATTGAAGGTTCTTGTGACACAGTGGTAGTCAGTAGTAGTCAGTAGTAGTGTCCTTACCTCTGAGCTAGAATGCCAGGGTTCAAATCCCACCTGTTCCAGAAGTGTGTCATAACATCTTGATTAAAAATATCCACACTTTAAAAAGTACTTATTTGGCTGTAAAACACTTTGGGATGTTCAAAGTTTGTGAAAAGTGCTTTGCATATGCAACTTCTTGACAGAAGAAAAGAGAATTCTTGCAGTATCTTGCTCAATGCCTAAAAAGAATCTACCTCTAGCTCAAAAACATTCCGCCTCCACCATCTGCTGAGGCAGAGAGTTCTAACGGCACACAACCTCTGAAAGAATAAAAATCCCCTCATCTCTGTCCTAAAATGGTGACCCCCTAACTTTAAAAGTGTTGCTTGATCCTGGATGCACTCACAAAATGAAATACTTTTTTCCATGTCCACATTACTAAGGCCATTCAAGACCATATAAACTTAATCAATTTACTCCTCATTCTCCTAAACTTGAAAGAAAACAACCCCAACCTGTCCCACCTTTCATCATAAAACACCTGTTCACTGTGCCAGACATAGATTTGTAAGCTTGAGGGTGAAAATCTCCTAAATTTTCAGTGAAATCTCATAAATTGGCCCTTCTAAACCTAATTAGTAAAATTTTACCAGCAACCATCACACATAACAAAATACCATAGTCTTGAAGTTAATATCAAAGAAATATCCAGCCTCTCTGTGTTGAGTCCATGCAAAAAAACCTATCCATACCTTCAACCCTGAAGCTTAAGCAGGAAAACTTCTGATTCATTTGGGAGTCTAAACAGGCTGGTCTTCAGCTACTTCCATTTTCAGAAAATTCATTAAATTCCATTCCTTAAACTGCCTGAGGATGGATCATTCACTTAAATGAAGATTAAATTGCTGAGGATTCCAAGTTGTATTTGTTGCAAAGTGGGCAAAAACATGGCAGATAGAATAGAACATGGGAAATGTGAGGTTGTGCACTTTGGCAGGACGAACAGAGGAGCTGAATATCATTTAAATGGAGAAAGACTGAAGAAGGCTACAGAACACAGGGTTTTGGGATTCTTGTCCACAAACCACAAAAAGCTAGCATCTAAGTTGAGCGGCAAATAGGGAAGGTAGATGGAATGTTGGCCTTCATTTCAAAGAAAGTAGGATACAAAAGCAGGGTATAAAAGTAGAGAGTTTTTGCTAAAACTATACAAGACACTAGTCAGACCACAGCTGGAACAGTATCGGGCTCCTTATCGAAGGCAGATATACTGACACTGGACAATATCCCGAGAAGGTTCATCGCTAGGTTGAGAACAGGTATGGAGAAAGTATGGAGTCATATGAGAGATCAATTCGACTGCGCCTGTACATGCTGAAATATAGAAGAATGAGCAGCGATCTTATTGAAACATGAAGATTCTTAGGGAATGTGACAAGGCAAATGTGGAAAGGTTGTTTCCCCTTGTGGGAGAGTCTTGAGCCAGAAGGCATAATCGCATAATATGGGATCACACTTTTAAGACAGATGAGGAGGAATTTCTTCTTTAGAAGGTAGTGTATCTGTTGAATTCTTTACCACAGTGGGATGTTGAGGCTGGATCACTAAGCGTACTTAAGGTTGGCATAGATAGATTTTTAATCAGTAAGGGAGTCAAGGGTTATGGGGAAAAGGCAGGAAATTGGATTTAAGAATTATCAGATCAGCCATGAACTCATTGAATGGCCAAGCAAACTCAATGGGCTGAATGGCCTTTTTCTGTACCTAAGTGTTATGGTCTTATAAATAGCTAACAAGTACTTTTATGCCAACTATCAACACATCAGTTACTACTGCATTCTGGCATGATGGCACCCTCTCCCTGTCACTACCCCACTTAATGGTGAGAGCTCAAGGAAGGCACTGTCTCATCCAATATAGATTCATATTTCCATGAGTAAATAGGAAATGATGTAAATCTGGTATATTACCTGGAATATCAATCATCTGATGTACCACGTAGACTGTTTAAACTTTGTTTTATTGAACATCCTTTCTCTTAATTCTTAACCCAATAATGATATCAACATAATATTCTAATTTAGGTCAGTCATATTGTTCATTCGAGCCAGCAAACCTGGATGCGCACGTTGGTACAATTTTAACAAATGGACAATGCGCAGTTAGTTAGATACAATTTGATTCATTTTCCATGCCTATATAAAATCAAAAATGGATTACGTATGTATTTGTATTTATCTGAGTAGCCACATCTTTCCACTTCAAAGTCTTGCATCAGTTCCAAGTAGAATAGATGCAAATGTACCACTGAACGTGTCTTAATTATCATTTAATATTGATAATTCATGTGCAATGCATAAGCGCTGTATAACCATATTTCCATTAAGAAGTGTCATGGTCTTGTTTATCAATTCCATCTTATACTCAAATCAGCATTTCAACATAATTCATCTAGGAAGCTCAACACTATCCATAAACACAATCGCAAGAAACAATTCCACAATAAACCAGGAATTTATAGATTAGCGTGCAACTGTTGACTCACTTTCACTGGGATGTATGCCACAGTCTACGTCCTACATTCAAAGGACATCAAGGAAAAGTGTAGCTGAGTAGTGATAATAAATTCCTTGATGCAACAAATCACTTCTGAAAAAGAATGAATCTTAAATTGTGTTCGCTAGTTACTTGCATTCATTCTAAATTGCATATGACAACATCTTCATATATTTCAGATACTCAATGATATTTGAACACTTATCAACCACTTACCTGATCCAATCACCAAGATTGCCACTTCTGTCAGATCAATGTGTCTGCCCTGCCTCAGCTGATCTGTTGCTGTAACCTTTATCCATGCCTTTATTACCTCAAGACTTGATTATTCCAATGCACCCTTGAATGGTCTCCCATCTTCCATCCTGAGCAGACTGGATCATCCAAAATTCTGCTGCCTGTAACTTAATTTTGAATCAGTGTCACACTCAGCTAACAACCGAGCTCACTGACCTCCATGGCTCGTAGTTAAGCATCGCCTTGATTTTAATATTTTTATCTTTGTTTTCAAATTTCCCCATGCCCTTGATCCTCCCCATCTTAAAATTTTCCAGTATTGCAATAACCCCCAAATCGAGTTGTCAGTTTTGCTTAAATTCTGATCTGTTCATGTCCCATCAATGGCAGATATGCACCTAAGCTTCCACGTTCTGGAACTCCTCTAAACATTCCCATCCCTGCCCTTTATCCTCCTTTAAGACACCACAGAACCAATCCATTTAACAAGTCCCTGGTAAACTGCATAATATCCCTTTATTTGGCTCGGCATCAAATTTTGTTTCACAGCACTGCTTTGAACTGTCTTAGGGCATTTTACTGTTAAAGGCATTATAAAATGTACGCTATTGCACCAATTTTTGAGGCATTTCAACCAGAGTTAAATTCAATGGGCTTGAATGGATCCAGCAAGGATGCTCTCACAGAATCATAGGTTACAATTATAGTAAATCCAGATCCAGTTTTTCTGTACTTAATGTTGTTAAATTTTGTTCAATGTTCTTGTGTGCCCTAGCATGTTTTAACTGCATCTAAGATACTATATAAATACAAGCTATGGTGATTGATATGAAAACCTTTTAGGCATCAGCACATTATTTAAACTTCAGAAGTCATACAGGCTACATTAGTTGGTCAAAGAAATTATTCAATTATTGATTTCCACATGGGGAGGTCCGGAAAATCAAATTTACCTAATGCAGCGAGGGGTTATCATGAATTGTGCCTTAACAAATAACAATGCCTCTTCATTAGCGGTATTATTGCAATCACATGTGCTAGTTGGTCTGTTCAGGATCAACTCCATACCAAAATTCCAGCTTCTTTGGCCTGGGAAGATCATTTTTTGTAAGTCAGAGAACATATCAAGCTGTTATTTACATCAGCAATTAAACAGAAGGAGCCGTAATACTTCAGGTCAGCATTGTTCCCAAGCTAAAATGCAGCCCCTAACATGGAGAAAGGGAAAATTTAGAACGCAATTGTCACTCCTCATTGAAATTTTCACTGGCAGAAAACTGTGCCAAGGTTACATAACCCAAAGTTTAAGAACTGAAGACAAGAAAAGAACAAAGATCTTGAAATCCAAATGAATAAAGTAAAATCATTTTCAGACAGGACAATGCTATCTAAGAATTTCAGCAACGAAAGCTGCAATCTGTATCAAACTAATTCTTCACTCGAGCACACGCTTGTAACAACAATGAACAAGCGTGTGTCGAGCATCAAAAATCTATTTTAATAATTTAGCAACAGCCACATTTTAACTTTGTATATAAACTTTTTAAATACATTTGTAAGTTAATTTGTAGACACTACTAATTACAGCTGAATATCAGATGTCACCAATACTTGCCTGAGTGCAGGGAATGAAATCTTATTACATGGATTTTTGTTAATGTAATTCATAGCAGCAGACACCTAAATGAAACCCCTTTCTACACTATTCAGTGTTTGAATCATGACACAACAGCATCAGGTTCATACTCAACATTCTGCTGGTAATCAAACCAGGAAAAGCTAATTAGACAGCAGGTTAATGAATTCAATAGCTCCAAGGCTGCATTTTACAATGACTTACATGATTTTTAAAAAAAAATCTTGAAAGGCTGGGAAGTTTAAGATATATGGATTCCCTATGTGCTGGAGCACATGGCTGAAATACTACAGAAGGAGGAACAGATAATTAACCTTCCATACAAAAGCGTGCCCTAATCACTCTTTTTCAGCCACATTAACTTATTTAAATTGGAGAGGCCGGAGCCCCACTCAGACACAAAGAATATTTTCATTAACTCTGTACAATGCCATATTCACAATTTGTGAAACAATTCAATAAATGGGTCCAAAGAGCTGATGCTGTCTTGTATCTTTTCCTGAATGAAACTGATGTGAACTGCTTATTTTCTAAAGCACACTATAAGATGACAGAAGCATTATGACTGCTCGTATGTTCTGACGAACATTTGCCACAAGCTATATCTGTCAGCATTAAATAAAGCTGCATTATAAATGTAAACAAAACACCCACATCTACAAAATGAGCTGTCCTCCATGGCTGTAGGCATGAACTGAACCAGCTTATTGACTCAGCTTGCTCTTTTTATTTATTCTTGTACAAAGCTGTGCATTTACTTTAACCCTCGAAGCTTACTTGGCTTAAAGGAAGTTGTTTGCTTCCTGCCACAAATTGAATGGACTGGTGACGACAGACATCTCTCTAAAATGGGCACGCCATTAGACAATCAAACACTCCAGAAACTATTCCCTGATTAATCATACCTATCAAAGGTCAGCCAAGGTCAACACAGATTTCTCGATTAGGCCTTTTTTTTTAGTTTAACAGAATGAAATTCAGGTTTTAAATACAGACCATTTTAACGTTTTATAATTTAAAATTTACATTCATATTACCTGGCTTAGGACTCATCTATAAAATTGCACACAATAATAGATGTCACATGCAAAATATTCCTGTTTTCTGAAAATAAGTTGAAATCAATAAAACATTCAATCTTCAGGTTTTAACACCACAACATATTCTGAAATCAACCTATAATTTATTTTTTCTCTTGGTATTCAGCCATTGTTTTTAATTGCAAATGCTGTCACTGTCTATTCACCTACCTTGTCTTATTATGACAATTCATTCACATGCCTCTGTACAAAACATTGAAGTAAAACCCTGGAATTTTGTGCTTGCTTTGAATATAATATGTATTTATCAACTGCATTGCATAAAATATCTGACAGCGAGGGTAGATTATAAGTTTTTTGGAATTTGGCATGCATTTATAATGTGTGGTATCCCAAATTAGTGTCAACACTACACCCTGTACAAGAACTGAGATATCTAACATAGCAGACACAACGTCCCACTGGATTTTCTGAAAACAATGACCCAACAATTTGCATACTTTGTTACCTGTAGATGTACATTACTTTTGTCTTGAGGAATATTCAGGACATCAGGTAATGTGCATCAATGGATATCGGGGTTTTGAAACAATAAATGTATGTTGCAAATAATAACTAACCAAGACAGCAATTTGCAATTATTAAATATCTTTAACGTTAAAAACAGTGTGAAAAGTCTTTCATTGAAGCATTAGCAAACAAAATTTAATTCCAAGCCACTCAGTAAAGGACCAAAAGCTTAGTTTAAAAATGGGGAGGTTTTGAGGAACCTCATAAACGGTGAAAGAGAGAGACAGAAACAGAGACATTGAGCGAGGATATTCCAGAGATGGGAACGTTATCAGCCGAGGCACAGCCTCTGATGATGGCGTGATTAAAATCAGGAAAGGGCTAGAGGCCAGAATTAGAACAGATAATTTGTCAGATTCTGCACCTGGAGGAGACTGTGGAGATTGGGAAGACTGAGGATTTGGAGATGGGTGAGAGTGTTACAAATCAAGGTATTGCTTAACTGGATCTCAATGCAGGATAGTGGACACAGGTTATGATGGGGGAATAAGATTTGGTGCAATTTGTGAGTTAAGACACAGGCAGCAGAGTTTAAGATGGCCTCAAGTTAATGCAAAGTAGAATGTAGGAGGTTACTAGGAATACTCTGGAATAGTCAAGACCAGAAGTAACAAAGGCCCAGATGAGGTTTTCATCAGCAGATGAGCTGAGGCAGAAGCAGACTAATCTGATGTTAACGAGGTGAAAATGGACCATTTTTGTGATGGTGCAGAATTGTTGTTGGAAGCTCACTCAGGGTCAAAGATGACCCCAAAGTTATGAACAATCTGTTTCTGTCTCAAACAGTTACAAAGGAGCAGGATGGAGTCAGTAGCTAGGGAATGGAGTCGCAGGGGGCTGAATATAATCTTCCGTCTTCCTAATACTTGACTGCAGGAAATTTCTGCTCATTCATTATTGAATACTGGGGGACACAGTCTGACAATTTAGAGACAGTCAAAAGATATGGTGGCTAAATATTACTGGGTATCACCAATATACATGTGGAAAATAGCTCTGAATTTTCATATCATGTCACCCCAAGTTGCAGCATGTAGATGAGAATTAGGAGGGTGATGAACAACAGATCTTGGGGGATCCCTTGAAGTAATAGTGCAGGAATGGGAACAGCAGTCATTACATATAATTTGCTGGCTATAATTAGCAAAAAAAGGATAGAAAAAAGGAAAAGTAAACCAACCAACTGGATGACATGAAGAGGTGTTGGTTAAGCACAGTGTGGCCAACCATGTCAAATGAAGGAGACAGGCTAAAAAGAATGGAGAAGGCGTAATTACTTTTGTCAAAGTCATGCAGAATGTCATTTGTGATTTTAATAACAGCCATTTCAGTATACAGAAGGCAGCCATCTCATTGGAGTAATATAATTCTGGAATTCCAGTAAAGATAGGCATAGGTTTGTAGTCAACAACACTTTTAATATGGAAGTGAAATAGAGTTGACTGTGGGACAGGACAGCAGTAATCATAATAAGGATGAAGAAATCAAGATTTTTTTTTGAGGAGAAAAACAGTGATTGCAGATTTGAAGGAAAGGGGACAGTACCTGAGAGAATAGTTGAGAGTATCAACTTAAATGGAAGCTAGGAAGGGAAGCTGGGTCATTAGCAGATTAGTGGAAGGTGCAAAAGATGGGTCTCATGGACAAGATGTGCTCAGCTTGGACAAAAGGAGAGACAGGAGAGGAAATAGGGCTTGGGTGGGAAGCAACTTCACAACGTTAAGAAGGGGCTAGGGAAAATGAGCAAAATGACAGTCAACTGACTGAGACCCAATCTCAGTGGCACAGAAATCTATGAGCTTGGAGAGTGAAAAAGAGATTAAACTGATATATCCAAAGAACAGGAAACAAAACATTTATGACAGAGTTTATAGTCTGATATTGCTGAATCCAGTGTTGAGTTTGGAAGGTTGTAAACTACCTAATTAAATATTGAGGTACTGTCCCTCACACCTTACATTGACGTTCCCAGGAACAGTGCAGGAGACCAAGGTCAGGGATGTCTGTGTGAGAATTGGAATTTCAGTCATGATTGTGGACAAAGGAGATGCTTCATAAATCGGTCACCCAATCTGCATTTGGTCTTCGCCAAGTAAAGGAGATCACTTTGTGAGCAGTAGATACAGTTGACTAGAAAATTACACCTGGACGCAAAGTCTGTGCCCTTGAACAGTAAGGACAGACGAACTAAAAGGATAGCTGTTACATTTCCTGTGTTTACATGAAAAGTTCCTTAGCAAGGAGGCAGGGTATTGGGGTTGGTTGACGAATGGACCAGGGTACCATGAAGGGAATGGTCCATTTGGAATGTTGAAAGGGTTGGGAAGACACATTTGCTGGTGGCAACATGCTGAAAATGACAGAAGTATTTATGATGTGCAGAGGAGGTATCTCTGGTAATCAGTGAACGCAAGTTCTTCCAAAGGTCAGCCAGACTGAGGCAATAGCACTGATTGGTATCCCAGCATGTTTGCGGTCACAAATATGCTGCACTTTTTCACTCATCTTCAACTTATGAGAAAAGGAAACAGGACAATTATAGCTTGAACGTTTAGGTAAAAATCCATCCTTGGCATGAGATTTTTGCCATCCAACTTTCGAGCCAAATTTCTTAAAAACAGCCTTGGCTTTTGAATTACAATAATATAAAATGCCCGAGACAACGTGCAAAAGGCTGCAATTTAAAAACAAAATAAAAACTGAATGCCACGAAAATCCCAACTGCTTCTGGGAAAGATCTCAGCACAATTAATGTAATGTTCTTCACACATTTTGACATCCACCTCTATTTAAACAAAATAAAGCTTTGTTGTGCTAGTATAAGTGAAGGCCAGCCACAAGGGAGTACTGCATAGTTCTGCGTAGGCATTATGAAACACTAAGAAACCCCCTTTCGCCCAAACTACCATTATTACTTGAGCAAAACAAATATTCAGCCCACAACCACTAAATCACTTCAGTTCCTATTTCCAAGTATAATTTAATCTTCTTTTGTGACACTTGATGCTTACTTCATCATGGAGTAATGACAGATTAAAAAGTTGTTGAATTAAATATTAAAGAGGACTGCAGGCGGTTGTGCATTTTTAAAGAAATAACGTAGATTGAAGATGAAATGAGAAGCTAAAATGCATGCTTCAATTCATGCATTTGAAATATATCTGGAGCCCACCTACTGTACATTAAAGTGAGGCTTACTGTGATGTAACTGCTCATTATTTTGCTTATTAAAGTGTATTAATGGCACAATTAAGAAAAGATTATGTTTCTACCCTTTTTCTACCAATTTTCTCTGCAGCCTTCACTTTGTGAAAACATAAGGGTATTAGTTAATCCAAAGATAAGAGAATGCTGGCCAGTTTTCCCTTCGCTCAAGTATAAGGGCTATTCCAAATATTATTATTACTACTACTACTACTACCAGATGGTAAAATCTCCCAGCTCAGAACAATAAATGAATGAAATCACTGGGTTTACAGATCTGTACAACTCAACTACCTACTAAACAAAACCATACAGTCATCAGGAATACATATCTTCTCTTGCATAACCTTCTAGGATGACAAACAAAGTTTTATATCAAATCCTGAGTCATGCAAACAAGGAACAATTCAAACATAACACCCAGTCTGGGCCAGGTTGACCAATCTCACTGGGGATGGCAGCAGGGGCCATGCAGTTGGTTTCAGAAGTTTTGAATTAAAGATAAAAATTAGCACAAAACCGCACAAATATCAACTAGTCAAATCCTACTCTTTGCGTCATACACTCGACATTTGTGGAGATCTATGTCTCTAAAACACGCATATATTTTGAAATCTGCTTTACTATAAACTGAGCTATAACATTCTAACGCCAGTCCACTAAACTGCAATGCTGAAGAGTCCTTAATTGCAAGTTTAAGAATCCCTCCACAACAAATATATTGAATCAGTGTGTCTACACATTTTTCAATAAAACACAATTTCTGAAACTGCATAGTTCTTCTCATTCAAGCACCTTACAGAACAATTAAGTGTACAATGTTTGAAAACACCTAGAAAAAATGTGGATTGTATTTTTCTTTGCATTTGTGCCATCATTCAGGCTTAAATAAAATGAATGTTTTCCAGTCAGTCCCATTTATTGGCTTTCTATGACAGCATTTTCTCACTGATTCTGACTGCATAATTAATGGGAATGCACTTCAGTGTCATGTGCAGGGCCCTTTTGGTTTACTTCTCCAAGACACTTACAGCTGAATATTAACTACAGCAAACAGCAACACAACAGGGGTGGAAAATCAGCCTGTCACAGATCTGTCTTGACACCACACAAAGAGCTGTACCAAGTTGTTTTTCTCTTTCAAGATGATTTGGTTCAGAACTACCTGAACAAGTTAAGTCTTGTCTGAAAAATCTCTCTCATTCTCATATACAAGAGATTATTCACTACATTATATGTATGCGATTGTCATACAAGGGCACAATACATGCAAGACAGCTGAAACTCTTGTGACAGTGAGATAGATCCTCAACACTGGCATATGTTGTTTATTAAAACACAGTCAGTCATTGAACATTTTATTTGTAAGGAAGAAGACAAATTTTACATTATTATTCAAAAGGTACATCTCTCTCCTTTTATCATTCTTTGCCCTACTTTTCTGATTGTATTAATATTAGAAACATCCAAAGTGATTCTTTGCTCAGCTGTCCTAAGTTCAGGAGAAACTCCAAATGGATTGCACAAACAAGTTTTTTTTAAAAAAACTGATCTTCCACTGAAGGTACTATGGTTGAAGAACAGAATTCCATGGAAATACATGCTGAGACATTCCAGAGGTCAGGTTTCATGGTGCCAGGCACTCCAATGTACCTCATCCAAGTGGCCAAAATATATTTCTGAGCCTTGGCAGCAAGCCGTAAATCATAAAATTCAAATGTGGGAAAGCTAACAACCACTCTTAAGATCCCTTCCATACTTGGAAGTCATATTTGTAGCTGACATAGAGGTGTTGGTACCTCAGTGCTGACTGAATATTTTTAAGTTTACTCAATGGACAAGCTATTTGGGCCACTGAGGGGAACCATTGAAACCTCTCCCAGACACTCATTGGGGAAATTTGTGTGTAAATAATACTATTGGCCCTACAAAGCAATCACCTCTATTTATAAAGTCCATTTAAGATGTTAAAATGTTCCCAGATGCTTCATAGGAACATTATCAAACAAAATTTGACATACACAACATGGTTTTTTAATATCATAAAGTCTAATCGCTATAAATCAATGAGTTTAATTATTTAGTCAATGAAACTTTATAATTTCAATTATACTTGATGGTTTTAGATTATTGCTCAATAGACAATATTTGAAAACTGTCCTTTCACCTACAGCAAAGTACAATGTCTGCAAGATTGTATCTACATAGATCCACTTTTATTATATGATTGAGAAATAAAAGTTGGATAGATATAACAAATTGCTGAGAAATCATCAATTTAGGACTTCAGAAGAGATTATACTCACAAAATCAACTGTTATTTCCAGCACTTTCTATTTTTATTTCCGATTTCAGCAAAATACTGCTTCCACACTATTTTGCTGTTATAAGTTGAAACAAATACCTTTTAAGACAGAGTTTAAGGTGTCAAGTTAGTTTAAAAAGTCAATATTTACCTACTCACCCAACATTTCAACAAATTTGTGCCAGACAGGCTAGGAAGAGCTCACATTTAATCCCTGTTCTATATCTAATTAGATGATGTCAGTCAGGATTGAGTCAGGTGCTACAACTGATCTGACAATTCTCAGGGAAAACACAGCCAGATTTCATGTTCCAGTTCATTATCCATGTTAGAAGTGTGCATATGTGGCGACAAGAGGACAAGATCAAATATAGCTGTGATGCTTCTGCAGGTGAACAGTTTGTTGATACCTATGCCATTAAATATGTAGGAGTAATGAGAAATGTATCACAACTTACCTAGCATTTATGAAGCCACACCCCAACATACCATTTAACATTTTCAGGAGGGGAGATAACAAGGTGTAGAGCTGGATGAACACAGCAGGCCAAGCAGCATCAGAGGAGCAGGAAGGCTGACATTTCGGGCCTAGACCCTTCTTCTGAAGAAGGGTCTAGGCCCGAAACGTCAGCCTTCCTGCTCCTCCAATGGGTCTAGGCCCGAAATGTCAGCCTTCCTGCTCCTCTGATGCTGCTTGGCCTGCTGTGTTCATCCAGCTCTACACCTTGTTGTCTCAGATTCTCCAGCATCTGCAGTTCCTGCTATCTCAGGAGGGGAGATGTTTGTTTAAACAGTGTTATCAAATATTTTCCAATCTCTTATACTCGCAAACAGCTTTATTAAGAAAATGCATACACAAGATGTCTACATTGTTCGGTATTAATCAGTCATAGAAATAAAATCTAAAAGCAGGTACACAAAACACCAGGACAGTGAATCAACCGTGTACAATTATAAGTAAATGTCTTACATGTGGAAAAGTTTTTGTTCCCCATATATGCAGGAAATACAGTGCACACACAGGTGACCTGTCTTTCAATTATGCCAAAGCATTAGCACTGAAATGTCATTAAATAAATGGTTCCAGAGTTACAGCATGGCAGTAAAAAAATGATAACCTACTCAGCCTATTTTTGCATAAGTTAAATACTTTTCCTACAGCATAAAAAGAAATAGGCTGCTTGCGTTTCACCCTTTACAATGAGAGCAAAAGTCTCCAGTTTCCAAAGTGAGTACTGAGATCACACAGTTGAATTTGCTTCTAATAAACCACTTCAGGGGTTGGCTGGGGAGAGAAACATCCAAACTATTTTAGGGAGTAGTGCCAATTGTATATTTTGAATGCAATCAACACTTAACAGAGGAAAGTTTTTCATGTATTCTTAAAGTTGAAATTTAAATGTTAAAATTTAAAACAACATGCATCCACTTCCTTTGTAGTGAACCATCTGAAAAACTCTAACTTAAAATGCTGCGTAGAGAAGTGACTATTTTTCTTTGTGTACTCCCAAACCATATTTTTTGAAGACAAAGATGCGAAATTACGCATCAGGTTTGCTGCGTACTTGTCAATTTTCAGTAATTACTTGCTGTAATTCTGTTAACTTTCCTTGTTCAAATCATCTTTTCTACTGTGCAAACGTTGAGAAAGGTCGAACTGTAATTAAAGAAGTCCTTATCTTAACAATACGTAAAGTTCAATCTTCTGAAATGTTTGAATTGTTTTCTCTTCAAAATCAGTTTGGAACACTGAAGTTGCCAAAAACTAGCTCTTTACAAATACCTTGATGCAAAACTTCAATTTACCACCGGATGAACTCGGATACAGCTATGTTTTTGGAGAGTGCATGCACTGCTTCTTCTCCAAACATCAAGATGACTGGATACTGCAAGTATTTAAGGAATTCATCTCTAGAAAGGGGTCAAATAGAGGGCATAAGTTAGACTCACATTAACCCTTCAAGCAGAGAAGCTACGGCACATGTTTTGCTGATGGAAAAACTGAATAAATAAAAATACATTGAACTGTAGCTCCTGGGGACTCCTGGTCACAACAGCAGGGGTTTCAATTCAATGTCTGCATGTGGCTGAAGCTTACAGCTGCATAACAAGTTATTCATTTTATAAATTAAGGGCATTTCAATCAAAACTCATCTTGTAAGACTGGATAAATGCTTTCAACAAAAATTTAATTTTTCAGCCGTTTCTTAAGAAAATCTAACAATGAGGGTTGTTCCACCCATTCCTTCAGAATTAATTCAGAGATGCTACAAAAATATTAAATGTCTGCCTTACCAGCTTAGAAACATTTGAAGCTTGAAATAATTTTTGTCTCATTTTATTCGAGCCACATTTGCAACACGATCTGATAAACCCTTATCACAGATAGAATGTTTATAATTTATGTCTCACCAACATAAATTTATGCTTTTCCAGCAAGTTTTTAATAGGCAATAGGAATATAATTTCATAGGTATGCAAACATGCTGAGTTATCTCGTTTGCTACGCAAAGCCTGCCGTTACACAGTTTGCGCTTTACACAATCAAGAGGATATGGGAAAAACAGCGATGAAATATTTAACAAGTTTGTCTGAATGCATGCAATAGAATTCATTTCTATAGACCGACAATGTGGCCAGATGTTCAGTTTTGTACCAAAACTGGATTTAACCACACCTGGCCCCATTCCAGTACCTGATGACTTTAAGCCCAGTCACTTTGAAGCTCACGTTTTATCAGCTGCCCACCCTAAGTGAAAGTCTGTTCAAGTGTGGGTACTTGCTGACCAATATGGAGGGGATTCAAGAATTAATTATATCAAAATCAATTACTCAGAGGCTGGGCAGTTCCAAAAGGTCAACCGAACTATCTCATTGCCATGTGTCGGTAATGATCATTTTCAAGTCAGCAAGTGTCATCCGCAAACGTACTAATCATGCCTTTCACATTCTCATGATTTGGATAAGAATGTACAAGGCATGATTAGTTTTATGGATGACACTAAAATAGGCAGTACTGTGGACAGTGAGGAAGGTTATCAGAAATTGCAGCAGGATCTTGGTCAGCTGGGGAAGTGGGCTGAGAAATGGCAAATGGAGTTTAATATAGATAAGTGTGAGGTGTTACATTTTGGAAAGTCGAATCCAGGTAGGAGTTTCAAGGTGAATTGTAGGGCCTTAAGGAGTGTAATGAAACAGAGGAACCTTGGAGTTAAGGTGCGCGGTTCTCTGAAAGTGGAGTCTCAGGTAGACAGGGCAGTGAAGAAACCTTTTGGCACACTGGGAAGTTATGATGCAGCTGTACATGACGTTGGTGAGGCCGCACTTTCAGTTTTGGTCACCTTGCTGTAGGAAGGATGTTATTAAACTAGAAAGAGTGTAAAAGAAATTCACAAGGATGTTGCCAGGACTCACGGGACTGAGTTACAGGGAGAGGTTGGACAAGTTAGGACCTTTTTCTTTGGAGCGTAGGAGACTGAGGGGTGATCTTACAGAAATGCATAAGATCATGAGAGGCATGGATAGAGTGAATGCACTCTTACTTTTTCCCAGGGTTGGGGAATCGAGGACTAGAGGGCATCAGTTTAAGGTAAGAATACATGGGAACCGGAGGGGCAACTTTTTTTACACAGAGGATAGTACGCATATGGAATGAGCTGCCAGCGGAAGTGGTAGAGGCGGGTACATTAACAACATTTAAAAGGCATTTGGACGAATACATCGATGGGAAAAATTTAAAAGGTTATGGGCCAAGTGAAGGGAAACGGGCTTAGCATGGGCGGACATTTTGGCCAGCACAAACCAGTTTGGGCCAAAGGGCCTGTCTCCATGCTGTAGGACTCTAGGACTCCATGACTCTAAGTGTGCCTGTGAAATATGGTTCTATTGGACCTTCCCTATAACCTTATGATGATGTCCAAAACGCTACATGATCTCCCAGCAGCTTCACTGGCTAATACTGCTGCCAAGGCACTCAAAATATTTTCAGCTAATGATGAGGCCCAAAAATGCAAATTAGAAATCGGTATTCTCTTCAGTATACTCTTCAATACCAGCACAGCTTTCAAACAGCTTTACAGCCGATGAAATACTGCTGAAGTGTAGTTACTGCTTTAATATAGAAAATAGGGCAGCCAAATTGCACACAAGCCCTCACAAATAGCAAAGTGATCATGACCAGATCTGACGATTAGGGTTGAAGGACAAATTTTGGCCAAGATACTGGGATAACTCTCCTGCTCTAATTTGAAATAGCACATTGGGATTTTTTACCACTCAGGCAAGCAGATGGGGCTTCAGTTAATATCTCATCAGAAAGGCAGTATCTCCAACAGTGCAGTATTCCCTCAGTGCTGCACTGAGTATCAGCCTTGATCTCTGGAGTGGGAACTGAACACAGAATGTTGAGGGGAGAGTGCTGCCAACTGAGCTACATCTGACAAGTGATTACAATCCTAAACTGATGCAATGTTTTTGCTACATTGATCCAAATTACTTACTTTGTTTCAAGGTGTTCCTTAATTATAAAGGGTCTAGCAAAATTAACAATCAATCAGTCCAAGATGAACACTAATTTAACGAACAAATAATGTATCTACTAATGTTAACTTTTGTTCCTGATTGTTTACTGCATATGATGTAACATTATAGTTATTACCATAGGAAGGTAATGTGCATCTTGTTGTCCAGTGTAAATGAACATAAATATCATAAATTGCAAACACAAGGGTACCTGCACCTTTTAAAGCAAATAGGCATTTGATAACATTAGTTTGCAAGTAGTGCAGTGAGGGACAAGAGAACAGCAGAATATTGTGTTTTATAAAATATTCCTGTCATATGCAATTTTCTCTTCACAGCATTAAGTTTAATCAGTAATCAAATGAAGCAACAAATATTATTATTATTTTAATATAAATACAACTCATTTCTAATCAGGAACAAAAAGGTACAACTCGGCAACAATCAATAGCTATACTGAAGCACAGGTTTTCCTTGGAGAGAAAAAGATTTTCACTCACTCTGAACATTTTTGGCCTCTCTCTGTATTAGCCTAAAGGCAGTCTGTAAATTACACTCTTTAAATTACAGTAATTTGCCTGGTTCTGTTGAATTCCCTCCTTCAGACATATACAAAACCCATTTCCGCTGCTCAAATTCACCTTCATAGATGTCACAAGCAATCGATGACCAGTGATTTGAAATACTTTTGCAGGTCAAATGAAGGAAACCAGAAACATTCAAAAATGCTGCTATTTCTTCACCTGCTCAATACCACATAAGTTACAGCATTTGAGCAGGCTAAATTGGAATAATTAGTTAATTACAAAAGCTTTAAAAGCTACACACATCTAGTTGAGGGTAATTTTGGAAATTCCTGCTGTCTGTCAAAGGAACATTATTTTTCTTGACTGGTATTTAAAAATACAAAGCACCTAATACGGGCCGAAAAAAAAATTAAACTGGAGTAGTTCCAGTCAAAATTTGACTGGAAGGCAGAACATTTAATTTCTCATTGTCTTCCACAGGGTTAGCTCAAATTGTGGTATTAGATCACCAAAATTTGGCTGTTTATACCAATCTTAGGCAACCAGACAAACGGCACATTAAAAGGAACTCATGAAGAGGTTACATTTTATCTTTTTCTGAAAAAGAAGATCAAATAAATGCATATTGGGTTGTAGGTCGTCCTTATGTCAAAGAATACTATTAACAGAAATCCTGGTTGCACTTAAAATTATGGAAGAATTGAGCGTCTACTTACTCTTCCCCATTTCAAATTTGTTACGGACTAGAGTTTATCTCCAATTGGTTTTGATCATTTTTAAGGCATACAAAATACATTTTACAATTTACTGTTGTATAAATAAAACAGCCTCTGCCAACTGCACTGCATGTTGTCACACAAAATGAAGTAATTTTTGTGAGCTGAATCTAATGCCTAGCCTGCAAATGTGTTGCTACATATGGACACCAGTGGATATGAACATACATGTGACTTTGTACAGTTTCAAAGCTATAACATGCCAGGCCTGGCTCCGCTGAAAGTGTTGTTAACTCTTGTCCCACCCAAGCTCTCTAACAAAAATGCCATCACTGCCGAGTACTGTTCATCCTAGTAATGCTATCAGTAATGGCACACTCGCTCAGCCCCGATACTCTTCCCAGACATGGTCTTCTCCAGCTGCAGCTTAATTTCCTGTGACTTGCCTAATTACTGTAATTAAGGATTAATTGCCATTAATTATTCACACATAAGCTCATCGCAAATCATGGGGTAAATGTCTTATGAAAGCTGCCATACAAGCCATGTATAAACACACTGGGATGCTCCAGGCAGGCAAATCTATCACTCAGCCCTGAAGCAAGTCTGTGCACTCTGTTAAAGAACTGCTCTATGTCCCTCAAATCAGACGTCTTTTCAGGTAAATGACATGTTGAACATTAGGTCATGTTTCATATTCTAAAATGACAAACAGGTCACTTCAAAAAAATAGAATAAAATGCAGTTGGAGGAATTTTGTTGGTAACAACAAACCTCATGCCATTAACAAAGACCCATGAAGTTGTATCAACACAAAATATTACTTTTGAAATGTTGCCCTGAGAAATTTTTTTTTAAATGAAGCAAAAATGTTTAATTATTACGATGCTGCCTTTTGCAGCAGACTGATGCACAAAACGTTTTAATTTAGATACATAACATTGTGTCTCTGATTAAAACATTTATGTTAATAGACCTTCTGTCGAGTATTTAACATACCACAGACTGCAACATTATCTACAGCTCTTTTATTATTGTACTTCATATAAAAGCTACATTAGACAAAGAAGTTGAACAATCTCACAGCAATATGAATATATGCAAAGGTCTGACCAGAGCACCATCCTAATCCAAGCACGCCCTTTCTTTCCAAATTATGTGTTCAGCAAGATTTAGCTGTAATACTCTTACAATTCTTTCTGTAAATTGTACAAAAAATCACTAATTTATTGACTGGCTTTTTCCCTGTGTTTCAAAGAAATGTCTTTCACAGAAGACAATAAAACAGACAGAGATGCAATGAACCACACTGGATTTCATTTCTTGCATGTTGGAAGGAATTCATGTTGATTGCCACCCCCTGCCAATTTCTGTTAAGCCAATGTAAGAATAGTCAGAGCAGTCAAGTAAAACTGAAAATCAGATTCAATTTCAGTTTCTATTCCTTAAATAAAAGTCAAAGTGTTATTCTGAATACTTGTCCCTAATATTACAAATTCTGGCCAAGAAGGAAATGTTGGTTTTGTATTGTTGTTAAATATGATGGAGAAGTCTTCACCCTCTACTTTTGAGAAAATTAACATGAAAAGTGCCAAATATACTAAGTGGTTCTTGTGCTGAGTGTTACAGTCCAAGTAATATCCAATGCTCAGTGCCTCATCATTATGCGGGGTTTCCATTTTCAGCAGAGACTGAGGAGACTGAGTCTGTATTCTCAGGAGTTTAGAAGAATGAGAGGCAATCTCAGAGACTTAAAGAATTCTTAAAGGGGTAGACAGTAGGTACAGAAAGGATGTGGTGTTTAGAACCAGGGAATAAAGTCTCAGAATAAAAGGCAAATGATTTAGGACTGAGATGAAGAGGAACAACTTCACTGAGAGAATGGTAAATTTTTGACATTCTCTACCTGAAGGCTTTGGAAGTTGAGCTGTTAAGTAGATTCAAGACAGAAATCGACAGATTGCTAGTTATTAATTACATCAAGGAACATAGGAATAGTGCAGGAATATATGCTGTGGGAGATGGTCAGCCATGATATAGAATGGCAAAGCAAGTTCAAGTGACCAAATGGCCTAATCTTGCCCCTATGTATCTAACTACTTTCAGGTGTTACAGCTATAAGTGTGCCCTTCAGATGACAATATCTTGAAACTCAAATGCAATACCTTCATTACATTCACTGGGTCAGTAAACACAAGCCAAAAAGCCACTGTAACAAGATATCAGGTGTCAATGCTGTCTGTGAAACCATATCCTGACATGAGTCGCCAACTTCAGGACAGAATCAGGCACGAGGGGAAATGGCAGGAGGAAAGCAAAAGGGACAGAAAAAAAGCTTTTTTCAGAGCTATTTCTAAGCATAAGTCAAACTTACTATAAAAGAAAATACAAAAATAACCCAGGTTGTTTTTAAATAGAAATGGGAAGATTTTCTTTTGAGGTCTTCCATCTTCTATATTAACCTTTGTACATTATATGGGCAAAAATCCAGAAGGTAAACTGTCAATTATTCACATGGATTTTTTTTATTTCTAGGTGAAATATTATATTAAATTAACCAGAGAATAAATTTGATTTTGATGATGTCACTTAGGACTTATATCAGTATACAAGTGGACGATTCCATTCAAACAAGATGGACAATGCACTTGTAATCAAAACCAATTTCTCTCATCAAATTAGCCTCTTTCGGTTATAATTACAATGGAAGACTCCTAATTAGAGCACCCTGCAGTGAACAAAATGTTTCTTTTATCCAAACACCTCTATTAACTAAGCTTTGTAGAATGAATAACTTGGTTCCTGAAATTACTCCTTTAATAATTGTTTCCATTATCAAGCTTTGCAATATTACATTTGTACCACTTTTAAAAATGGCTAGGTTCGGTCTAAGAAGTATTTGATAGTAGTTGTCTTCAAATCTTAAACTCAAATGATACTTGTACTTGATTTTTTAAGCATGATAAGCCGAATTAGATTTCGCTCTTCTGTGCAGAAGTGGAAAATTAATGTAAGGTATGACTTTTGAATCTCTGTTGCACCATCCAATTGCACAGTCCTGTCCTACTGGAGTTCACTAAACACTTTCTGAGCTATTTCTGTGTGTTGTACTAACCCCTTCCTATACAGTGCAACTCATATACACTACTTACGCAGCAATCCCATCCTTTAATGTTTATGTTATGCTGCACTGACCCTTCCAGAACCTTTTGTCTCCACAGCTGAGATTCATGGAAAAAAACAGCTCTGTGTACTTCCCTTTGCAAAATTACTATCATTCATAAACTTCAAAGGGAGAAACAAGTTTACACTAACTAAATTGTAATTTTAAACAAATGTACAATGTGAAATAACACGCAAATGACATGCAGAAAAACCAAAGTAAAAAAAAAAGTTTCAATTTGAGCAAGTGATTTTCAGTTAAACAGCCCTAAACCTTACAGTCATACCCAGTGGGTGGGCAGTCACTGATATCTAAAGCTGCTAAAGCACCTACTATCCCAGTTCACAGATGCTTCACGATCAATGTCTTCTAATTGATACTTTCCTATTTATCGTCACCTTGCCACTCAGCCAGCTGCTGAGTAGTGCCATGTCGCTTTCCATTTATGGACTTCCAACTCCCTTGATCTGGGTAATTAGAGTTTTATGTGTTAATTGGTGTAAATACAGAGAGGGGCTTGCAGGCATAAATTTCAAACCTATGCCATAAATTGTGCGGCTGACGAGCGAGGAAAATGCTTAAACCGGAACAAGTGTCACGTCCATTTCCATCATGTGAAGAATGCTGATCTGATGACAATATTGAAATGTTTGAATCTAATGAGTAGAACAATAGAATCAACTATACAGGGTGAACTGTGTCATCCAGCTGCATAAGATTACTTCTCATCAACTTAAACTGCTTTTCTAATTAAAAGGTTCTATCAGTAACTATGTAAGCATCCCGACACATCCCTCACTGTGAGCAAGAACCACAATGAAAGAAAATTTACTCCAGATCAAAAGAAAGAGTTGGCATGAATTTGGTTTATTATCCTGTGAATACAGTAAGTTTATAACCTGTGACAAATTGCTTAAAGCTGATATTTGAAAAAAATGTCAAATTGGTTATACAGGAAATGCATGAACATTTTTAAAACAAGGGTTGATTTAAACTATAGTATCAAACCCCCAAGGAGAAGCACCAAAGCCACTCTCTTAAAATTAACAGATGTCTACCAAACAGTTTGAAACAAAGAAATGCAGATGCGAATGTAATCAGCATCCAAATGAGCTTCTTGCAAGACCCTTTAAGGCACATCTGAGTGCAAGTACTGCCTACCTTTCAACTTGCAAATGACAGTGTCACTGAAAGCCATCCTTCCATCAATAAAGCTGGGTCATGAATATACAAAAGCCAACAGCAAGGCTGCATACCTCCCGCAGTTAAACTTGGCCTAATTATCCAGGCTTTTTCCCCTTCATTTTGTCCAAAGGATATATTCTCAGTTAGCTGTTGACCAGCCTATGGCATAATTAAGGTAGGTCATGTGCACTGACCTCATGTGGACAACTAATATAGTTAAAATGTGGAGACAAAATGTCATCTTTCTTATTCGTCAGCACAAAGCTCCCCCTCCCTTTTAAAATACCAATCTGCTGCCTTTTTTAACATTCCCCCTCTTCAAGCTGTCATCTCACAGTGGTCGCTGCCAGCCGAGTGAATTAGCATTCTAACTGATGTGCTGCTATTCTCAGATGATTTACTGTGGTAGGATAACTAATGGCTTCCCTACTGGAAATGGAACCGATAATCAATGTCTCACCAATATAAGGGTACCAATTAGACCCTCTGTTACACAGCCACAATACCAAAACGTTCCAGCTAAGGTCAACAACTGTTTCAAATGTATAAACTGGTTTTAAAAAATGACATCTCTATCATTAGACCAATTTGATTAACACGTTAAAATCAAGACAAGAAGAGACTGCATCCAGAGCAAAATTAAAGAAAAAAATAATTCTTTTAACAATATAAGACAATGCTATATGTAAAGCAACATTCCTTCACTAATAATTTATGGGCAGTCATGATAAATACCATTTGTACATGACAGACACATGAAATAATAAACCTTGCTGCTGTAAACATTGCCAAATACTGACACTATTGATTTATTAAGTCCAACAGTGACATCAAACAGAATAACTGACACAAACAATGTCGTTGCTTTAAGTGCCGTTTGTCAGCGATTAATTCTGCCAAACAGGTTTAGTTATGCTGTGACTGCTGTCTAGCACTTGTCAATCCAAGCAAGAATTACTAGCACCACACGCATAGAAACTTATGCTCAAAGCTGTGCAGTTAGCCCTCATTACCCTAGCCATTGTGAAAGAGAAGCAAGACTGGCCCCTATTTAATATGCACGTTCATTACATTCATTATTTATAGGGATGATGCTTTCAGTCTTATATTTTGTGCATGGATTAAAGTAAATATTTGTACTTAGCACAATTTTGATCCTAAACAGTCAATGGCATGAACTGGCCTGAAAGTGATATTTATACGATTTGGTTTCAGATCAGAAGCTCCATTCCATTACATGTGGAAGCAATGTTGATGAATACCTGTGTGGAAGACAGCTCTACTTGAGTTAACAAAAATGCTTCAACATGCACTTGAACATGTAAAACTTTACTTCGGTTTCATTAATTAAGAGCACATTACCTTCCAATCAACAGCATTTATGGCAAAAGTGAATAGTTTATCAAAATAAACAATTGCAGACACAAGGATATTTTCAATTATCATTGTGTTATGTGCACAAAATCAAGTGAAAGTGCTTTTTTTTCTTTCATAACACTCTCTGTCTGTACAGATAGAAAATAAATTCCAGAAATTTCTTATCATTTTAGTAAAAGAAAATTACTGCTGATTTGGCAGTCCTTGAGTCAGATTATTTTGCACCAATGATGCCACAGAGTAAATGTTCAATGTCTCTCCACAGGAAACGGCAATGGTTGCAAATTCAAATGAGATTGAGGATCACGATAAAGCATTCCAACCACGTGCTGAAAATCAGTATACAGATTTCCCTGCTGGTTCAGGATATCCAGAGATGATCTCAGGCCACCTTAAAGTCACAGCATAGACAAGAACTCAAAGATGCTATTCATCAGTGATATTACAAAGCAGTCTGTGGAGACAGAGCTGGCCCGATCATATCTATGTTGGTGACAAAATTAATGGTTTTGTTAAACATCAGAAATTTCTAGCATTTATGTTATTTTCCTCTATAAAACTGAAAGTAATTTCTTATCTACTCAAGACTTAGCCTCAAAGTCTTGTAATGCACCACGTACTTTAAAATACGATTACAAAAATATAACAGCACAGTGAACCAGTAATCTGCAGGTCTGTGTTAATAATATGGAAACAGCTTTCAAGATGTGGCACAGTGGCTCAGTGGTCAACACTGCTGCCTGGGACCAGGGACCTGGTTCGATTCCATCCTTGGGTGACTGTGTGCAGTTGGCACAATCTCCCCTTTCTGTGTGGCTTTCCTCTGGGTGCTCTGGTTTCCTCCCACAGTTCAAACATATGCAGGTTAGGTGATTGGCCATGGGAAATACAGCGATTGGGGTGAGGGTATGAGTGGGGTGGTCTTCAGAGGGTCAGTGTGAACTCAATGGGCTGAATGGCCTGTTTCCACTTTGTAGAGAATCTATGAAATCCCAGCCAGAAAACTTGAAATTTCAGTTGTTTAATTAAATAAATCTGGAATGAAAAGATTATATTCATTTCATTCTTAGCTATCTAATAGCAGCTGCGGAATCACTTGAAATGGCTTCTTTGCAGGTTCGTGCACTAAAATGACTGGTGTCCTCCAAAGATCTATCATTGGTTCCCTCCTATTACTCATGTACAAAGTGGATGTATTCTACAAAGTGACGTGATATTCAGCTCTGCCTCAACAAATCCTCTTTCAACTCCTCTGCTTTTACCTAGGCTACTTATCTGACATCCAGTGCAGAATGAGCAGAAATTTTCTCCATTACTGAAGACATCATTTTTGGGCCCCACTCCAAACTCTTAACTACCAACTCCATCCCTCTTCCTGGTAAAGGCTTAAGATGAAGCCAATATGTTCACAACATTCTAAGATGAGTTTTGTCTCATATTCGAGCCATTGCTAAAATCACCTATTTCCACTCCTGTAACATTGCCTGATTCCCTCCTAACTTAGCTCATCTCAGCAACCCATCTGCTCCTGAAACACTCATTCCCGTCTTTATTACCTCTAGAACCAACTGCACACCTGGGGTGGTCTTCCAAACATGAGGTCATCCAAAACTCTAATGCCCATGTCTTAACTTATACCAAGTTCCTATCAATTCTGAAGAAGGGTCACCGGACACAAAACGTTAACTCTGTGTTTTCCTTCACAGGTGCTGCCAGACCTGCTGAGCTTTTCCAGCAACTTTGTTTTTGTTCCTATCAGTCCTCTGTACTTTGACCTTCGCTGACTTATATCAAGCAATATCTTAATTTTAGAATTCTCCCCCTTATTTTCAAAGCCTTCCATGACCCTGCCTTTCCATATATCCTGCAATCCTGCAATCCTTCTATACATCTGTGCTAGTCTAATACCAGCCTCTTATGCAGCCCAATGGAATTGTCCCATTATTGGCCTCCACAGTTGGCTAAGTATCAAGCCTGGAAATACTCACTTTACTCCCTTTAGCCATTTTCCTCATTTCAGCCACTCCTTAAAATCTACCTTTTTAACCAAGCTTTTGATCACCTGACCTAATATCGCTCTAGATGGCCTGCTGTCATACTTTGGTTTTGATGCTCCTGTAAAAGCATCTTGATACATTTCATTACATTAAAGATATTCAATAAATACAAGCTGCTGCTGTATCAGTACCAGGCAACAAATAGATTGTCATAAAAACCCATCTGGTTCACTAATACAGTTTAGGGAACGAAATCTGTCTGGTCTACGCATGATTCCAAATCAATATGGTTCCATCTGGCCCCGAAATGCTTAGCAAGCTGGTGATAACAATCAGGAACCCTCCAAGGTTTCTTCCACAGCAACTCCTGAACCAAAACTCTACCCCCTAGAAGGATAAGGGTAATGGAAACAGAGGAACATAACAACCTCCTAATTCCCCTCGACTTCAAAAAATGTCACCACATTTTCTTTATTGTTCATGGATCAAAATCCGGGAACACCTTCCCTAAATGCACTTTGGAAGTACCTTCATTACAGGTACTACAGTAATTCAAAAGGGAGCTCAATACCACCATAAATGCAATCAGGAATGGATCTTTCCAATGCTGGTCTTTCCAATGATCTCGACATGCCATGAATGAAGAAATTGACATATATAAATTATTTTAAATTGGCAGCGTTAAGCATCTGGAGATGAGAACTGAAGTTCAGTTTTCACATATGATCAGTTATACATTTTGAGCAGCAGGTCAAACATACTTAAAACTTCTATTTGTATAGTCAAATAGAATGTTAATCACTGAAATGAAAGAGAAATCTGCAGCAATGATGAGAGTGAGAGAGAAAGAGAGATGTCTAGAATCACTAAAACATGGAGAACCTCTGTCTTTGTGGGAAAGTGCTTCAAGCAAAAGATTAGTCAGCAGTATCCTGAGAAAATTAGAAGCCTTTTGTGATGCTACCAAGTAAATTTAGAGGTGGAAAAATGATTTTGAAATTCCTGACTGTCGGAGTCTCAGACACCAGAATCTAAGGCAGCTACTATAAAGGACAAATATCAGTAAAAGGAATCACAAGATATTCATTTAAATAGTAAACTTCATTCAGCCATTGGTGACTAAAACAAATGAAGTGAGGTCAGTTAAATTTGTTTAGAAAGTATAGGAAAAGTGAAAACTGGTTTATTTTTCTGTAATTATTAAACGAAGAAGAAATATTAACAAAAATAGTCACAGATTTCATAGATTGAGACAGCTGGTATGGCCATGATGGGAGTAGTTGACAATGCATTGATCTAGTCAATCATTCAGATACTGTTCAGCTGACAATGTACTGACAAAACACAAACACGGAAATGTGTTTTCAGTCCTCAGTGCACAAATGGGCAGTTAATAAATGCACTGGATGAAGAGTGTGGCTCGAACAAAATAGGATTCCATGTGACACTAACACATCACCACATAGAATACTGATTAAACATTTATGTAATGTGTATCTTCTTATGATCATTAAAGGCAATCAAATATTTAAATGAATAGCAGGAACAATCAATACAATGGATGAAAATTGACCAGAAATTGGCTAAATATCAATATTGATGAGTTTAATGGAAGGTTTCTGTCTGACCCTGGATGCCCCAAGCAGCTGACCACTGTACCCAACACTTTGGAGGCCATTCTTTACTTACTGTGTTGGAACCTCCTGAGTGATAACTGTTTCCTTGGCCTAATCCAGAACTACTTCCCTTTGACTTCGAAACATGGCCGTTTAGTTGAAGCCTTTGATATCAAAGCCACATTCATCCAAGAGTGCATCAAGGCGCCCTAGCAAAACTGGATATTGGGAGCAAACTCCCCACTGGTTGAGTCTAGTACGTAGGAAGAATGTTGTGGCTGTCGGAGGTTGGTCATCTTAATTCTAGGATATCTCTGCAGGAGTTCCTCAGGATAGAATCCTAGGCCCAATCATCTTCTGCTACTTCAGCAATGACCTTCCCTCCACTATTTAAGTGCAATTCGCAACTTTTGGGTGGCACAGTGGCTCAGTGACTGGCAGTGTTGCCTCACTGTGCCAGAGACCTGCATTCAATTTCAGCCTTGGGTGACTGTCTGTGTGGAGTTTGCATGTTCTCCCCGTGTCTGCATGGGTTTCAGCCAGCTGCTCCAGTTTCCTCCCAAAGTTCAAAGATGTGCAAGTTAGGGGAATTGGCCATGCTGAAAATTGCCCTGTAGTGTCCAGGGATGTGCAGGCTACGTGGATTAGCTATGGTAAATGCGGGGTTACAAGGATAAGATGGGGGAGGCTGGATTTGGGTAGGGTGTCTTCGGAAGGTCAACGCTGACTCAATGGTTCGAATAGCCTATTTTCGCACTGTAGCGATTCTATGATAAAGGTCAGAGGTGGGGATGTTCACCAATGATCACACAACATTCAGCACCATTCCTGAGTCCTCAAAACACTGAAGCAGTTCATGTTCAAATACGACAAGATCCAGGCCTGGAGTGACAAATGGCGAGTAACATTTGTGCCACACAAATGCCAGGCAATGACCATCTCCAAAAAGAGACAAGTTAACTACTGCCCCTTGATATTCAATAGTATTACCATCACTGGATTCCCACACTATCAACATCCTGGGTTACCATTGACCAGAAACTTAACTGGACTCACTATAAAACAGTGTCTATAAGTGCAGGTCAGAGGCTAGGAATACTGCGGTAACACACCTCCTGACTCCCCTGTCCACCATCTACAAGGCACAAGTCAGGAGTGTGATGGAATACTCCGCACTTGCCTGGATGGGTGCAGCTCCAACAACACTCAAGAAGATTGACAACATCCAGGACAAAGCAGCCCACTTGATTGGCACTACATCCATAGAATCCCTACAGTGTGGAAACAGTCCATTCAACCCATTCAGTCCCACCAAGATAGATTCCACCCCCACTTTCCTTATCCCTGTAACCTTGCATTTCCCATGGCTAATCTACCTAACCTGCACACCCCTGGACAATATGAGCAATTTAATATGGCCAATACATCTAACCTGCACGTCCTTGGACTAGGGGAGGAAACTGGAGCACCTGGAGGAAACCCACACAGACATGGGGAGAATGTGCAAACTCCATACAGTTGCCCGAGAGTGGAATCGAACTTGAGTCCCTGGCACTATGAGGCAAAAGTGCTAACCACTGAGCCATTGTGCCGCCCCACCGACTCCCTCCGCCACTGATGCTTCATAGAAGCAGTGCGTAATATCTACAAGACGCACTGCAGAAATTTACCAAAGACAGCACCTTCCAACCCCATGACCAGTTCGATCTAGAAGAACAAAGGCAGAAGATGCATGGGAACACCACCACCTGCCACTCACCATTCTGACTTGGGTACATATTGCCATTCCTTCATTGTTGCTGGGTCAAAATCCTGGAATTCCCTCCCTAACAGCATTGTGGGTCAATGTGCAGTGGATCAAGAAGGCAGCACAACGCCACCTTCTCGAGAGCAATTAGAGATGGGCAATACATGCTAGCTAGTCAGTGGCGCCCAAGTCTAATGAGTGAATACGAAAAAAGAATGCAGTGTGTATACTCTGTATGCTGCTGGCACATGTTGTAGGTGTAATATTGCCACAGCACAGTGCAGTACAGCAACATGCCCACTCGTTTGAATGATCATTGCTGACAAACTTGGCAGGCAGCTTTGCTTTGTGTCCGGACTAAAAGGCTAGGCAAGACAGGAGTCCTGTGATTTGACTTCGGATTTGTTTTGATTTTGTTTGATTTACTGTAGTCACATGTACTTAAGTACAGTGAAAAGCTTTGTTTTGCGAGCAGTACAGGCAGATCACAGCAAACAAGGACACACAAAGTAAAGGGTGCTTAGACAGAGCAAGGCACACAAGGTTACAGCTGCACAAGTGGTGCACAAAGCAAGATCAACATTAGCAAGAGCAACACTATTTGAAGTTAGAGAGGTACATTCAACAGTCTAATAACAGCAGGGAAGAACCGGTTCTTAAACCTGTTGGTGCGTATGTTCAAGCTTCTGTATCTTCTGCCTGATGGAAGGGGTTGGAAGAGAGCACTACCCAGTTGGAGGGGTCTTTGGTGATGTTAGCAGCCTTTCTGCAGCAAGGAGTGTAAATGGAGTTCATGGATGGGAGATTGGCTTCCGTGATGGTCTAGGCTGTGCACAAAACTTTCTGTAGTTTCTTACGGTCCTGGGCAGAGCAATTGCCGTACTCGGCCGTTATGCACCCAGATAGAATGTTTTCTATGGTGCATCTATAAAAGTTGGTGACGGTCCTTATGGACATGCCAAATTTCCTACGCCGCCTGATGAAGAAGAGTTGTTGTGCCTTCTTGAACGTCACATCTACATGGGAGGTCCAGGACAGATTGTTGGTTGGCATTACTTAGGAACTTGACACTCAACCATCTCCACCTCAGCTGTGTTGATGTCGACAGGGGCATGTCCTCCTCCTTTTTTCCTGAAGTCATAGAGTCACTAGGAAGTCAATGATCAGTTCTTTTGTTTTGTCGACATTGAGAGAGGGATCGTTATCATTGCACCATGACACTTATGTAGCAGATGATCGACCCCCCTCCACCTCTCTGATAACTAAAACTGAAACACCCAGAGAAGCTTGCCTCAACTCATAATCTGTTAAAGGAAATGTGAGAAATGGCATAACCTGCCTCTCACCCCCAATCCATTATAAAGGGAAGGTTAAAATGAAATGAACTCCTGACAGTCACTCTATAAATCAACAAGTAACAATTTATTTATCTAACTCTAACAGTGACTAAATTAACAGAATTACTAACAAACCAAACAATTCCCCCTTTAACTACTAACTATTCCTGAATAAAACAAATTTCTAATGGTCTGCTGTTCCAATAAATACAAGTCTCACTTATACAAACCAAATTAATTTAAAAAAAAACTTAAAAAACTTAGTCTCTTGAAATTACAGCCAGTATACATTTTCCAGGATGCTCCATGCCCTCTCCGCTGATCCTCATTCAGGAACGCCTCTCTTGGTCAAATTCTTGTCTCAGGAATATTAGACAAGAGTGCCACTATACGTTTAGTTAGATGATGGTTATTCTGAGAGCTTAGAGAATTCTGTGAGAGCCAGTGATTTTCTCTTCAGAGCTGGTGGGTTGTTAATTCTATTCGATGGCAGTTGTTCTCACACCGATTTTCAAATATTTTCTTCTTTTATACCCTTGATGGCCCAGCAATTTCTTAAAATAGGATTAGTCCTAAGCGGTCAAAACCATCAGATTTAAATTTAATTGGTTTTCAGTCTCTAAGTGCCTGGTTTAAAATTAATTGGCTGATATTCAAACCAGTTGCCTTAATAACAAAACACGACTACTGCCTGGGTTGCTAACTACACAGCCTTTTGATACAGATGTTTCAATTCTCAGGAGATCTCTGTGCATCTGCACATTTTTTTAAAAATCTCCAAGCACATCATCTTTTAGAGGGACGACACACTCTTCCTCCCTATCATTTTACAAACAAATTCTAACGTCCTGCCTTCCAATCCACAAGTGCTCTATCTACAACACCAAGTACTCTATCTCCTTCCTGTTTTCTGACTCATTGTTGTTTGATATCATCCTACCACAGTGGTGTTCTCAGCAAATTTGTAGATGTTGTTCATACGGAATTTGGCTACAGTTGTGGGTATACAGGGAGTACAGTAGGGACTGAGAACCTAGCTGAGGGTGTAAAGCGCAAAAACACTTGGTAAAGCAGAGATGCTCTGAGCATCAAAGTAGATCCAAAGTGAGTGAGTGCTAAAAGAGCAAGTGAGGAACCACGTCCTGGCAACCACGTTATAGTGAAAGTGCAGGCGAGCTCCAAATTGCAACACTGAGGCACAGAATTGTATTGTGAGTGAGTCGGAGATATATCATGACGGTGCTATGAGGTTGGTAAATGTCTGATGCCAACCTCTGAAGGACCATGCAGGTTGCCCTGAGTTGATGATGAATATGGAGGCTGAAAGCTGGAGTCAGCAGGTACCCACTCATGGTTGTCATATTGGAAATTGCTGCCATCTAATTTTTTGTCCAGTAGGTGAGAGAACAGAAACTACAAATCAGTGAGGTGAGATTAAGTCATAATGAAAATGCATCCAAATAGATGCAAAAAAGCATCTCACTGCTCACTAGCGAGACTTTTGTCTTGCCATTCAAAACTTGGTTGGAGAATCTGTCCTTTTTCTTGACGTTGAGAATCCCATTTCTGCCGATCTCACCATATTTTCCCCAACTGGCTCACTAGTGCTCAGGGCTGGGAAGATTAAGCCCATAATTTAATTATAAATATGAGTATTTAGTAGCACTACCAAATAAAAATAGAATCAACAAATAATATGAATGGGTACGATATGACCCAATATATAGCACTAAAAGTTGCCCTTTTTTAAGCTCCATTGGCCTTAGTTACAGCAAACAGTCCCTTAACTGCCTGAAATCACTACATAAACAATGAGGTCCAATTTCAAACCCATTGGTCAATTATGATATCAACCAATAATTTCACCAAATTTCATTTTGGCGATTTGGAACATTTCTGCATTTTTGCTTTCATTAAGCAGTACATTTTAATAGCCTTCCAATTGGCATAGTGAACAAACAAACTACTCAGGGAGAGTGTCTTGGAATATATCACATGCAGTCATACAATCTATTGCATAATGTGCAATCATCAGCAATTTAGAACTATTTTGCTGTTCCTTCACTGTCTCTGGATTGAAATTCTGGAATTCCCTCCATTACAGCACCAAGGGGTACCTACACTACCATGGACTTGTGATGAAAGACATGTGATTTATATACATTTATATTTTGTTCAGAACTTGGATTTCAAACTAGCGTCATATGTGTCTTGGTTGATTCTGTGACAGCTTTAAAAAAAATTATTCCTTCTCGAAAACTGACCTAATCCAGTATACAGACAACACAGTGTGGAGCTGGAGGAACTCAGCAGGCCAAGAAGCATCAGAGGATTAGGAAAGTTGACGTTTCGAGTCGGGACCCTTCTTCAGACAATCTCTAATCAATATCTCTAATCCAATATATGTCAGACAACATGTGACTGCAAGCCCCCTGCAGTGTTAATGGAAAATTGTTTATACTGTGGGGTTTCTCACAGGAACTAAATATTGAAAGGCATTAAGCTCTTTTTGGTTCAGCATAATCCAGCATTTATTATAGATTAGAAAACCCAGAAACTGAAAGCTTTTAGGAAAGTTTTGGAAGAGACCTGATTGTAGTCAGATGCAAATACAGCTTTTCTTCTAGAAAATTGTGTTGAGCAGTTCAGGGAGAGCACTATTACCTCAATTTAAAAGTTTAGCTTGTGAAACTTGTAATTTAGTCTTTGGTTAGAAATCTGCAGATTGTTAAAAGATTGAGAAATTCTTAATATTCAGTTTCATGAGTGTTCATGTAATAAGACTTCAGAGTTCACAGAATAGAACTGGGAAGAAGAAGTAAAATCGATTTGATAATATAAGGTTAATTTATCCGTATTTGAAACACTAAAGTGATGGTTTTGGGAACACATGAGACTTCGTTTTGCCGTGTGCTTTAAGATCTTTCAGACTATGTTTAAGGTCTTTTTTGTGTGTAATAAACACCTGTTTTATTTTTAAGGAAATTTGTAGTCTTGCATGCCTAATTTTCAGTAAATGACTGAAAAAAAAAGATCCATCAAGCCAGATTCCATTCTGGAGTCCGTCTTATCCAGTAGCAACATTAGCTGGAATCAAACTGCAGTAGTTCGAGAAGGTGACTCACCACCACCTGCACACAATGGCAATTAACGACAGGCAATAAATCCTGTCCAAGCCAGAGATGAAAACATCCTATGAAAGAATTTTTAAAAAGGAAACGTATAAAGAAAAACTTAGTTTATTTGCAGAATTCAAGAAATGTTTTTGAAGTTGCCAAATTTTTAACGTCCTTGTGAGGTACAATTAATGTAACAAACTTTTTTGGAACTGATTTTGGAAAAAAAAAGGCCACATATTACCTTCTAGTTGGTCAACACAGAACTATGTGAAATGTACTTCATAATCTACACAAGTTCTTCATGTAGATATATTTGTTTGTCACAATCCTAATTTAGCACCAAAAGCATAGTTACCATTTTCTTTTTGAACCAGCAAATTTGAAATGTATTTGGACAAAACAGACAGTGCAATCATAAATCTGCTTCTGGTTCTAGTTCTCGTTCTATTTGCAGTTCAATGCATCTTATTTTATTAACATAGACTTAAGTCGCAACGGTGACTGACTTTATAGGTTGTATTTTACCAAGAGTTCCAGGTCCTCATCATTTAGCCAAATGGTGGATTGCAAGCCCAATTAAGCTTGATTCTCTGCAGCCCCAAATCTAAGATTTCACAGTGAGGTGATCTCCATGAAGCTGGCAGCCAGATGGCAGCCCTGTACAGAAACCTTAATAGGGCTTCAATTTTGCAAATTAAAATCCCACCTCTGTGGAATGGACAACCGATCCTCCTCACAGCCTGCTGCTGAGAAACTATCGGCTGTTTTACAAACTGTACCACCACCATTCCCATCAGGCAGGTGCCAATAAAATAATATCTATGTCACAATAAAACAGCTACTCAAGTACAGATTGTTACAGCACATAGATAATTGATGTCACAACTGCAACAGAATATAAATATGTAATGTAATATGAAATTATAGGAGTATCATCCACACATTCGGCCACAAGAGCTTGCAATTTTCAGACTTAGTGGCACAGAAGGTTAGCATACAGTATTATTCTTATACAACAAGATGTAATTTGAATCAAGCCAAAATTAATGCAAAAAGGTCTTCTCAGTCAGCTGATAGGGTAACAGTTTGAGCAGACTCAGAGTTCTGTGTGAATACAGTGGGAGCTATTTAGAACGTGACAGATTAAAAATTTGGCTCAAATGGCTTAAATGAAAATTTATATATACTGAAAAGATGAGAGGGTTTCTCTCCAAGATTAAGGTCATTATAGTATTCTGGATTAAGCTGAGCTGCACATTGCCTCTGAGTCACCAACATGGGCAACCTCAAAATACTATGCCGAGACATGAGGAGAAAAAAGGCTAAACATGCACAAATAAAAGAGGGTAATTAGAAGCTCAGTCAAAGATATGTTTTGTGTAACTTAAAGCAGCAGAGATAGAGGGTTTAAGGAAGACAATTCCAGAGGGTCAGCACTAACAGGATATTTCATGTCATGGACAAGGAGAGGTAAATTGAGTTACTTTTACTGTTCACCTCTCTGTGTAGCAGAGGTTTTTTTTTTACTTCTTCTTTGCCTTTTTATAAATAGGCAGTGCATTTCCCCAAACCCTGTTTGTGAAGTCCAATTTAAAATGGTCCACAGCAAATTCTTTTAGGGTTAAAACAAAGTAATATTTACTAATGCATTCAAAACCTGAAAAAATGGTTCATGGCATTTGAGTATACACACATGCATACAAGGAAGGAGAAAGGAAAGGAGGGAAGTTACAAATAATTTAAAATCAAAAATATTAGAATTAGTTCATGTGAATTAAACAGTTCAGTGAGTCAATGTCCAGTTGGCTGTGCATTGAAGTGATTTTTGTAGAAGTTCAGGTACAATCGAATTGTTGATGAAGGTGTTGTAGTTGTAAACCAGGAATTAGTTTATTCACAAATGAGATGCAGGTTCTTTTCAGGAATCAGATCTTTGAGAGCTTTTGAGATCAAAGGCAGGTGCTGAGCTGAACACAGAGTTGCCAACTGTTCAGGTGTTACAAGCAGACTAACTATGCCACTTTGTCTATTGTTCAAGGTGTTCAAACAAACCAGCAGTTTCAGTCATGTGACTGGGACGTCAGACACGGCTCATGAAGTAGATTTTGATGTTCCCTCATCAAAAACCATTGTGCTTTTTTGTAGCAGATACCTTTAGAATCATTTACACAAAGTCAGTCAATAATGTAGTTCATTGGTCTCTTTTGTTCAGAACTGGCTGCTATACACATCTCCTGTACTAGTCCTTACTGCTCTCTTCAATGAAATATTCATACAATGCAAAAAGTGTCACATTCCAGAAGATGCTATTTGCTTTCATCATGGTAATTGTTGGATATTTCTGGAAGCAGTCAACTTGCTTATTTTGTGTCCATTGGCAGCCATTTCATCATCAATCAGGAGTTCATTAAAACAAAAATAATTAACAATGAGGTTATTAATTTTTTAAAAATTAAGATCTCTCTGTCCTTGCCCACTGGGCATAACAATGAGCTAACATTTTAATGAATGAATGAATTATTTTATTGTCATGTCTATTTTACAGTGAGAAAAACAGTAAAATACAGTGAAAAGATTTTCCACTGTCACTACAATTGGCATCATTTTGATGAGTTTCAAAAATAAGAAAAAAAGATGTAGCTTAAAGAGAGTCCATCAATCCTGAGCCAGCTCATCATCAACACCTGCACCATCATCTCTCCTCCACTGCCTCACTGCGTTCTACCCAACCACCACTGAAGTCGCCACTCTTCAGGCGCCATCTTTTGCCACTAGGCCAATTCTCCTCCACTACTGCCTCACCGCCACCTGTGCCGGACCTAACAATGTCAGAGTCGCATCTCTCACCACGGGGCCCGCCTCAATGTCACTGTGACATCTTTCCGCAACTATTTCACCGCCGCCAGCATCAGACCCAACCAACGATGAAGTCGCCGATCCTCAGGTGCCATCTTTCACTGCTGGGCCTCCCTCACTGACATCACCTTCGCCAACATAGCAGCCACAGATTCCAATTCCAGGACCCAAGCTCGCCCCAGGAAAGTAATTAGAGGCTCCCTCACCGCCACAAGGTCTGGACTGGGCCCACTCAAGTCTGTGCTGGGCCCACTCAGATCAAGATGGGAGGAGAGGGCTGGAGTAATCACATCTGAAGTGACAAAGACAATGACTTCAGTGAATAGGCTGAAGCAGAGGGTGAGACAGCAATGTTATGAAGGTAGAAGTGACAATCTTTGTATTGGAGAAAGTATCCTTTATTCTTAATGGGATGAGGGTGTTTCCAACCAGGCAGCATTTATTGCCCATTCCTAATTGCCCAGAAGGCAGTTCAGAGTCAACCACATTGCTGTGAGTTTGGAGTCACATGTAGGCCAGACCAGGTGAGGATAGCAGTTTCCTTCCCTAAAGGACATTAGTGAACCAGACGGGTTTTTCCGACAATCGACAATGGATTAATGGTCATCATTAGATTCTTAATTCCAGATATTTTATTGAATTCAAATTCCACCATCTGCCAAGGCAGGATTTGAACCCAGGTCCCCAGAATGTTATCTGGGTGTCTGGATTAACCGGTCAGCAATAATACCACTAGGCCATCGCCTACCCTACGTATGGAGTATTGAATTCAGTTTCAGATAGTCAGGATCAGAGTTTTTCAAGAGCCTATATACGATAACGATTATTTTCCTACCATTTACTTAAACGTATGGCTCGTCTAATACTGACTGTCAAAAATGGTCTGACAGTAGTGAACGCGTGAATGAGTTGAAAGTACAGCTAGGTACTGTCGGTATATGTGTGAAAGCTGACCTCACCATGGGACAAGACGTAGATAAAGGAAGAGAAAGAGGCCAAGGATGGTTCTTTGGGCAACTGTCAAAAGGTCAAAGGAGAAAAGAGAAGCTATTATACATCACCAAGACGCAAAAATTCATAATTCCATTGCAGTGACAGTTTCATAGGAAGGTAGAAAATAGGTGGAGTAGGCCATTTGACCCTTCTACCCTGCACCACCATTCCATATGATCATGGCTGATCATGAAAATTCAGCATCCCACTCCCACTTTCTCTCCATACCCCTTGATCCCTTCAGCCACAAAGGTCATGTCCAGCTCCCTCCTGAATGTATCTAACAAACTGGCCCCAAAAGCTTTCTGTGGTAGAGAATTCCACAGGTTCACAACTCCAGAGTGAAAAAATTCTTCCTCAACTGAATGGCTTACCCCTTATTCTTAGACTGTGACCCCTCGTTCTGGAGTTCCCCAACATCAGGAACATTCTTCCCACATCTGGCCTGTTCAGTCCCATCAGTATTTTATGTTTCTATGAGATACCCCCTTATTCTTCTAAATTCCAGTGAATACAAGCCCAGTCAATGTCGGTTCTGCTATCCCGGGAATCAGTCTGGTGAACCTTCGCTGGACTCTCTCAATAACAAGAATGTCCTTTCTCAGACTAGGAGACCAAAACTCCAAACTCAAGGTGTAGCCTCATCAAGGCCCTGTATAACTGCAACAAGACTTCCCTCCTCCTATACTCAAACTCTCTTGCTATGACAGCCAGCATGCCATTAGCTTTCCTCACTGCCTGCTGCACCTGCAAGTCAACCTTCAGCCACTGTTCCACCATAATACCCAGGTCTCTTTGCACCTCAACTTTTCCTAATTGCCACCATTCATATAATAATTTGCCTTCCTGTTTTTGCCACCAAAGTGGATAGCCTCATTTTTCATTCAGATTATATTGCATTTGCCAAGTATTTGCCCAATCAGCCAGCTGGTCCAAATCACCCTGCAGCCTCTTAGCAAAAATAAACTGAAAAAGAAATGCAGTTTACATGATTTTCACAAAATAAAAAAAATGCCTAAAATATAATCGGTGTGCATATATTATACAAAACATTATAAATTATGCAATAGTAATTTGAAGTTAGACTAACTTGTTAATTTGAAAATGTAATCAATTTTGATGTATCCCACACTTTTAGATTAAATCATCACAGCCACGAAAGAAATGTCAGATAACAATACATTAAAATAGAAAACCTTCCATTGTAAAATAAAAAAACTTTAGATTTCAAAAATATTCGGACATTTAAAACATTCAAATACTCACAAACGGCTGAGATTAATGAACTTAATTTTTTAACGGTATTCAGACACCACAACCATTTTAAAAGTCATACTTCAAATGTGCTCATAGATTTCCCTGTGTTAACTGTGTCAGCTTGGTGACTCCAATGGGCAGTTCTTTTTGGGGGGCTGGGGTGGAGTGAGATGGGGATTTTCTTATTAATGTGACAACCTGTGACGTTGCAGTTCTATGTCCTGGTTACTTTGGCATTTCATAAAGCAGGATATGCTCATAATTCCAATGTTCCAAAATGCTCTAGTAGTGAACTGAAAATAGTACAGTACAAGCTTTTAAATTTCAAAAAAAACTTTTACAAATCGGCAGTGTCTAATTTTGCTAGACGTACATTTTATTCCCCCTTGCAGACTAACCCCAACTTCAATTTTAGCTACCTGCGAAGTCTAATTGTAAAACTGTTATTTGGAACTGTCCCATTTCTTTCCCACTGCTGGATAGAAATGAGTTATCAGTTCCTAGATCCAAAATGAGAAATCAAAAACAGACTGATGAAAGCCCCCAGCATTTCTAGTCCTCCAGAAAAATATTACAGAATAGCATTTGAGAGGCCATGAGTAAAATGTCCAATAATCACCTCGAAACTATATGATCTTCCAAACCCTAACTTCCAATTTACCAACTCTTGAAACAGGATATGGCATAAAGCCCAGGCTGTATTACTGAAATGCAGAGTAATGCCATGAATATTTTTTCTTCAAAGCTGTCTTAATTCCCTTCAATATTCAGCAAGTTAAGACTCCTAAAGGATCAGCCACGTCTGGCATTTTCAAAAGTGAAAAGTCATGGCCCTCAACTTACTAAGAGTTCACGATCATTACGTTAGAGAATTTGTGTCCTACCTCATACAGAGAAGGTTTTGGGCTTTGCTCAATATTAACCAAATCTATTCCATCTGTCACTGAGAGATGCTTTAGGGCTTGCCTTAAGACAGATTATTGCAAAAACCCATTTTCATCTCCTAAAAAGCATTTTTCAATCTCCTAAAAGTGTAGCAACCCTACAGCCATATAGTGAGACATGTTTTCAGGTCCCGCTGAGAAAGCAAAGGAGAGAAAGTAGGGCACGGTAGCTCAGCCCATTCTGCCACCATCTTTCAGCTGAGACAGAGAAAGTTCAAGCATTGAAAAATGGAAATCAATTCCCTTTCTTCCCCTCCTTCCGCTGGTTTGAAATACCATTCCCACTAGATGGAAGTGTAGTTACCCCTCCCAGTTTGCTGATTTCACCCCTCGCTGAGTCGTTCCACTACTTTTGCTCACAATCTGCTTCCCTGTTTGCCACATCCTCCTGTTGTTACCTTGCTCTCCTCCCTATCCTTTCCTCATTTGCTTCTCCTGCACCGTCTTCCCACTCCATCTGTCTTCCTCTCCCATCTTCCTCCAATTATCCTTTGCCCATCAATGCTGATCATTCTTAATACCGCACATGGTCTTGACTTTTAACACATAATGCTGTTGGGGTTTGCCCAGCAGGTCTAAAGAGCTTTTAAATAAGAATTGTGCAGTTCACATATAACATTATAAAAGTCAAACTGCAAGAATACGGAAATATATGTTTATAAATACAAATTTTATAAATCCATCCCCAAGGAATTCTCAAAGTAATTTTGGGGTCTGCTTCAATACAGAATCACATATTAACTACCGTGCTTTTTGATGATGCCTTCATTTGCTTCTCATGCCGATATCCAGATTATTCAACAGGCCACTATGTGGCAGATCAGTATGAAGATTACAATGTCTAGAATTTTTTCATCAGTTATATGTGCTAGAGAGATTATGCTCTTCAAAAATTCAGCTCCATAATAAATTATGTAGAATAGCCTCAAATGCAGTTGTGTTACACACGCAGTTACTGTCCAGTCTCCAAAAGCACATTCTTCTTTCAACATGTAGAATTAAATTATTTTCCAATCTGCCCTGGGATTGTGTTGAGGAGAGAAATGACAACATCTCTGCAATCAAGCAAAGACATCAGTCTTACCTCTTATTTACCTGTATGTTTTAGGGCTTGTTTCAATTTAGACTTTCCATAATACCATTTTATTCTATAGAGTTTAAATATTTGCCACTCACTTCCTAAAGTACCTTGAAATTCTTTGAGGTTGTTACTTGTTGTTCTAACATGAGGAACTGAAGCCAAACAAATAATCATCTATGAAGGAAAGTTGTGTTTGACTGACACTGAAGCATGTATGAGCCAAAGAACTATCACAGTAGGTCTTTGCAAGAATTCTCAACATGAGAAAGCTTTTAAAATAACTAATATCAACTAAACTGCATTTCCACATAATTTGAAGGATTTGCATTCATGCTATTTTAAAATCATAAGAAGATACGCAAACAGTGCAGAAATGTGCAACATATAATGGATAATTATAAAATAAGATTTAAATATATTGGCATGAACCATCCATTTTTCTGCAATCTATAGTACTTACGTTACCTTTATACACACTTTTTTAAAATCAACCTGCTCAAACATGTCAGACTTCAACCAAACTCTCTAGCTCAGAAGTAAAAACAGTACCATTGAGCTAGAAGATCCTTTTCAGCTAGAAATCAAGACAGATGCTGGACCAATTAGTAACTTTATCAGTTAGTTTCTTTGCTGTTTCAACTTATTGATCTGAGAAATGGTGATTGGTTTGTTTTGTGATTGGGTAGTCATTTTGACCTACAAGTAGATTCTATCCAATCAGTAATAACACATCATGATTGCTTATGCCTATATAGGTCAATTTTAATGTCCACTGGGCTTTAGACAATTTGCAGATTAGTTTGAGGGCCAGATTATTTTACCTCTGAAACCTTATTTGTATGCTACCAGTCAGTTTCTGCCAGCCAACATCAAGAGATGCTTCATTGGCAAACAGGTGCAAGTTGCAGGAATCGGAGATTCATTCATCAGGAGCATTTTGCATATGGGGGCAAGATACTTGCAACAAACAGAGTTGGCTTGAGCTTACGTAACAGGCAAAGGCCACTCAGACCAACTTGTTTATGCTAGCTTTGTGCTCCACTTAAGTCTCCTCCCTCACATTTCAATCTAAATTGTAACAACAGAATATTCTAATTTTCTCTTCCTAATGCTTATCTAGCTTCCTCTTAAATCTATGTTATATGCTTCAACCAACCTTTATGGTAGTGTACTATGTCCTTACCAATCCTTGAGTTATGCAGTATTTCCTAGATTCCATATTAGATTTATTAATGACTTCTAGCTTTGGACTCACCCATAAGTGGAAACATTCTCTATGCCTTCTCTATCAAACTTGTTCATGAAATACCTCTATCAGGTCATCTTTCCACCTTCTCTTTACCCCAGCCCGGTCACCCTTTCCTGATGATCCATTTTTTGGAGGTGTCAATCATGGGGTACTTTGTGGAGCGTTTCCTTCCACGAACCCTGACAATTTTCTCCAACAGTTCATTATGGTTCACCTCATTAAGTATGCACCCTGCCTCATGGTGCACTCTTGCACAACGTTGCACTCAAATGTGGCAGAAGTGCTCACTGATGCCATGACCTTATGGTGTTTATGCCATAGGTGCCATATTTTAAACCCAGCTGCACACCATTTCAATCATTGATAGCCTGGTCTATAGCAGCCACCTGGGTTAATGCAGGCTCTATGGTCTGAGAAAGATTAACGACCTTTTATGCTCTGCAAGAATAACTGCCACCAACTTCTCTTTGCTACCTCACACTCACTCTAATTATGCCAATACACCCACCTCCTATCAAAGCTTCCATTCTTAATGCGTATGCAGCATCTTTCCTCAATGCTTCACACCCATGCCAACCACCCAAACAACTAACCCTTTTCTCCTCAAATCCTTCCCACTCACTCACTTAGGTCACCTCAGCACCTTTGCTGACTGAGGACAGACCAGTTCCCTGACTATCTTAGTGCTCCTAGACTATGCTAAACATTGCTCCTCACCCCTTTGACCTTCAGATATGGCTATTTGATTGAAGCACATGCAGTACACTTACCATGGACATCACTGCCACAAGGTTGTAGATATGATACTGATGTAGCTTTGTGCCAAACTGCAACATGTCTACTCTCTCTCGACTGTACACTGCTGACAATATGACAAGGTGCCTAATTTTCTGCATGTGCAAAAAGGCAAGGCAACACAGAACAATTGTGAGCTTCAGTTCTGAATGAAAAGGGAATATGCCAAAAGGTAAGACAGAGATACAGAGAGCATACAAGTAGGCGCAAAATGGGTAAGCGTGAAGAATGCAAGCTAAGCACTCTGTTCCAGTCCATGAGATGGGTGCCTGTCCCTGCTTCCAAAACGCCTGGCAGCAGGACTGCATTGTGAGAATGAACTCCAAATTGCAGTCCTGAAGTAATGAACTGTAACAGATGTTGGTGCAACATATGTGTTGCCAATGTGGGGATGCTATTCCTCTGTTGTTGCCAACCTACAAGGACAGAGGTTGCAGGAGTCACTGTTGATGGACCAAGCCGGAAATGTTGGGAATAACCTGGTCCAAGAGTAGGGCAGAGTAGGGCTCTTGAACTGAAGCTCATCCACTCCAACCACATTTTTTTTCTCTTTTCCTGGGTTTTATTTTCTCTGTTTTCCTTTAGTTACTTGAGCTGGATGGCATTGACGGTGGCAAGAACACAGTGCGGTCCTCAGGCGGGCTCAGCGTGGACCTCGAGCTGGCCCAGTGTGGACCTCGAGTGGGCCCAGCATGGAGGAGAGTGGACGCAGCATGGAGGACAGTGGGCCCTTACTTGCTTTCCAGGGCAAGCATGGGACCTGATATCAGATATAGTGGCTGTTACAGTGGCAGAAGCGAGTAGGACCAGCAGCAAAAGATGGTGCCTAAGGATCAGAGAGTTCATCGTTGGTAAGGTCCCGCAATGGTGGTGACGGAAGGGCATTATGTTGACATCAAGGTGGGCCCCCTGCAACAACAGACATGGGTCCAGTGCAGCCAGCGACGAGACAGTGGCAGAGGAGATTTGGCCCAGCAGCAAAAGGTGCCGCTTGAGGTCTGCATTGAACATTGGTTGGGTCCAGTATAGGCAGCAATGAGGTAGAGGAGGAGGGATAGTGGCACAGGCTTCACTGATGATGATGAGCTGGCTCACGACTGATGGACTCTCCTTTAGCTCTATGTTTTTTTCCTTATTCTTAAATTATTCAAAATGGTGTTGGATCATGGCAACATTGGAAAAGCCTTTCAGTGTTTTTTTACTGTTGTTCTTACTGTAAAATACTTATGACATTAAAACAGTTCATCAAAACATTTCATAAAATTCATAAAGAAGAGTTGAAGAGGTAGGAGGCATATCAAGATTTCTTATCGAATGTACCTACCCTGCCTCAAGATATACCTCAGAACCAGTTCTAGCACAATCTTTGAAAGGCCACTGACAAGTATCGGCAATCCAACATTATCCCTCACCAGCAGCATAATGGCACAGTAGCTGCAAAGACACACTGCTCACTGCACATAGCTAACATGGCTGACACTCTTTTGCACATACAACCTCATTCTCTCACCTAGTCATTCTGCAACGTGTCCATACATAGATTCCATCTAAACACCCTCTCTAAGTCACTGCTGCTCTGTCCCCACTGCCTGATACACAAACACACATCTTGTCATTGTCTCGTAGGAGAACATCACATGCAGGCAAGCAATTGGACATGTCTAAACAAGGAGCCTTCATTTACAGCCAGCAAAACAATACAAACAAAAGGAGTAGAGCTGCAGTTCACCCCTATATTGCAAACCAAACGCTGGCATCATGAACTATAACTATTTTACATTCCATGATGGTCTTCTGCCCCCAGTTCAAATCTACTAGATCCAGGTGTCCATCAGATCCTGTCTGCATTATAGTGCCTGATCCAGCTGAGCTCTGTCATCCACAAAGAGAGCTTCCTCCCCCTCAATGTTCTCATCCTAGTCCTCAGATGACTGCTCACAATCCACCAGTTCCTCAGCAACAATCTCATCGCCTCATTGCCTGCTCAAATTCTGCAGAGCACAGCATGCCAGAATGGTGTGCTGCACACTCTCCGTATGAATTACAGTGGAGGACTCCCACACCCAAAACCACTCCAAGCTGCATCTTCAGCAACCCAGCCATCTGCTCCATCATAGCCCTGGTCACAGCATGTGAACCAACTTGGTGAAGGTGCCACACCAGCTGAGTGACTAACACATTACAGCAAAAAGGGACAGCCTACTACACTCTGACCCCCTTTTCTGACCACTCAATTTATCATTGCATTCAGCACAGTCTACCATCACACCTACATGAGATATGATGCAGCAATGTTCCCCTTGCCCCACAGCAAACTTGGAAGCTCCACAAGTGATGGGACTCTTTTGGCCAGCACTTTCCTCCATTTAAATCATTGCCACTAATTTCTGCATTATTAAGATGACAGTGCTAATTTTCTAAGCACCAATGGCATGGTGCAATCCCTGTCTGATGAGCATTTGACACCCAAGCATGTTCACTTTGCATGTAATACAAATAAATAGTTACAAATGAAATGTAGCTGGAGTTTTCAAGCACGTTTCATGTCTTTGACCCTTCAATATTCTAGCATCTGGCATATGCAGATCTCCACTATTTAAGAAAGGAGGAAGAGGGGAGAATGGAGAATTGCAGATCTGTTAGTTTGACATCAGTTGTCAGGAAAATTAGAAGAATACCAATCTACATAAATGATTTAGATGTGGGCACCAACTGTAATATTTCCAAATTTATTAATGACATTAATTTAGTGGGAATGCAAGTTGCGAGGTTGATGCAAAGAGGCTTCAAAAGTACTTGGATAGAGTCAGTAAATGGGCTAAAATATGGCAGGTGGAATATTTGTGAATAAGTGTGAAGTTATTCTTTTTGAGAGAAATAAAAACTGGAAGACACAACAGTTCTTAAATGGTGAAGGGTTAGGAAATGCAAGTGTGCAAAGGGACCTGGGTATCCTTGTTCATGAGTCACTAAAAGTTATCATGCAGGTACAGCAAGTGATTAGGAAGGCAAATTGCATTGTGGCGTTCACTGTGTATAGGGATAAAGATATCTTGGTGCAATTATATACAGTTTTGTTAAGGCCTCACCTGGAGTATTACAAGCAGTTTTTGTCTCTTTATCTTTTTTTTATTCGTTACTGGGATGAGGGTGTCCTGGCTGAGCAGCATTTATTGCTCATCGCTAATTGCCCAGAGGGCAGTTCAAAGTCAACCACATTGCTGTGAGTCTGGAGTCACATGTAGGCCTGACCAGGTAAGGATAGCAGTTTCCTTCCCTAAAGGACATTAGTGAACCAGATGGGTTTTCCAACAATCGACAATGTATTCATGGTCATCATTAGATTCTTAATTGCAAATATTTTGTTGAATTCAAATTTCACCATCTGCCATGGCAGGATTCAAACCCGGATCCCCAGAATGTTATCTGGGTCTCTGGATTAACAGTCTAGCGATAATTCCACTCGGCCATCACCTCCCCATCTAAAGAGGGATGTACTAGACATAGAAGGAGTACCACAAAGTTCATCAGGATTCATCTTGGCATGGCAGAATTATTTTATGAGGAGACATTGTGGAGAGGTGAAAGAGGACAGGAGGACAACCATTATTCAAAAAGCGTGATGGGGATAAACAGGGAAATAGAGACCAGTGAGTGTAACATCAAACATAGGGAAGCGACTGCAAATCATTCTGAGGTACATATTTAATCTTCACTTGGAGAGGCAAGGTTTAATCAAGGGTAGTCAGCAAGGCTTTGTCAGGGGGAAATCATGTCTGACAGTTTGATGTCTTTTTTGAGGAAGTGATTAGATGTGTGGATGAGGATAATGTAGTGGATGGAGTCTTCAATAAGGCTTTTGTCAACGTCTCACATGGGAGACTGGTCAAAAAGCTAAGAACCCATGGAATCCAGGGCAATTTGGCAAATTGGATCCAAAATTGGCTCAGTGGCAGGAACAGAGGATGACTGTTGAGGGTTGTTTTTATGACTGCAAGGCTGTGGTCAGCAGCATACTGCAGGGTTCAGTGCTCGATCGCTTGCTCCTTGAAGAGCCATAGCATTCTAGGTTACGGGCCAAGTATTGGAAAATGGGACTAGAATAGGTAGGTGCTTGATGACCAGCCCAAGCACAATGGGCCAAACAGTCTCTTTGCATCCTGTAAAACACTTAGGACTGTTCAGACTGGATCTGTCTTCCCCAGAGGTTTCTAAATGACGAGATGGAAACAGAGAGCATTCTAACAAGTGCGACAGGATGAATGTAGAGATAAGTGAGAAAATTCCCCCAGCTGATGAGTCTAAAACCAAGGGGCATAACCTCAGCATAAAGGGTAGGCCATTTAAGATTGAGAGGAGGTGCAATTTCTTCACTCATTGCATGACAGATCATTAGCATTCTCTACTCCAAAGCACTGGAAAGCTCAATCATTGAGCATGTTGAACACATAAATGGAGATAGGTGCGGGAAAGTGGCACTGAGGCAGACGGTCAACCATGATCTAATTGAATGGTGGAGCAAACGTAACGGCTGAATGATCTACTCCTGTTCCCATGCTGCTGTCAGTTAAATTTAAAATCATGGATTGATTTCAAATATCAGTATATATTTCTATGCATTATCAAATGCAAAGGTTAACTGAATAAAAGTTGGCGTAAGATTATCCTTTGATTAAGACCAAACTGATCTTTGCGAAACCAACTACGACTGTACTGGCAACCTAATCTAACTTCACATGACTGAGATTGCCTGTGAAAAATGAAGCTCTTCCGAAACATAAATGAAAATAAGGTCTCACCATTAACAAAAGCGCAAGGGCAGCCTGGGAAGGTAAGCTTTTCGATTATAAAAGTCTTACCTCGCGTGACTCCATTTTTGGAGTGAGTAAGTGAGGTAATATATTTGGGCGGTTGCTTTACCCGAAACACTACCTAGGTAGTGTCTCCCACCCATCCTCCTCCTCGAACCAAAAAAAAAGGTTCTGAGCGCTGATTTGGTAAGGCTACTAGTTTTTTTTAAAATAGTCTGTTTGGGAATTCAGAGCAGTGGGAATGGATGTTACGGCAGTCGCATGCTCCTCCTGTAGAATGTGGGAGGTAAGGGTCACCACTCATGTCCCCACTGACTTCAGCTGCGGGAAGTGCACCCAACTCCAGCTCCTCGGAAACCGCATTAAGGAACTGGAGCTGGAGCTGGATGAACTTCAGATCATTCGGGAGGTTGAGGGGATAATTGAGAGGAGTTACAGGGAGGTAGTCACACCTCAGGTACAGGAAAAAAGTAGATGGGTTACAGTCAGGGGACGGAAAGGGAACAGGCAGACAGTGCAGGGATCCCCTGTGGCCGTTCCCCTCAAAAACAAGTATACCGTTTTGGATACTGTTGGGAGGGGGGACTTACCAGGGGTAAGCCATGGGGTACAGGTCTCTGACATAGAGTCTGTCCCTGTTGCTCAGAAGGAAAGGGGCGAGAGGAGGAGAGCATTAGTCATTGGGGACTCCATAGTTAGGGGGACAGATAGGAGATTCTGTGGGAACGAGAGAGATTCGCGGTTGGTGTGTTCCCTCCCAGATGCCGGGGTCCATGATGTCTCGGATCGTGTTTTCAGGATCCTTAAGGGGGAGGGGGAGCAGCCCCAAGTCGTGGTCCACATAGGCACCAACGACATAGGTAGGAAAAGGGATGGGGATGTAAGGCAGAAATTCGAGGAGCTAGGGTGGAAGCTTAGAGCTAGAACAAACAGAGTTGCTATCTCTGGTTTGTTACCCGTGCCACGTGCTAGCGAGGCGAGGAATAGGGAGAGAGAGCAGTTGAACACGTGGCTACAGGGATGGTGCAGGAGGGAGGGATTCAGGTACCTGGATAATTGGGGCTCATTCTGGGGTAGGTGGGACCTCTACAAACAGGATGGTCTACACCTGAACCAGAGGGGTACCAATATCCTGGGGGGGAAATTTGCTAATGCTCTTCGGGAGGGTTTAAACTAATTCAGCAGGGGGATGGGAACCTGAATTGTAGCTCCAGTGTACAGGAGGTTGAGAGCAGTGAGGTCATGAATAAGGTTTCAAGGTCACAGGAGTGTACCGGCAAGCAGGAAGGTGGTTTGAAGTGTGTCTACTTCAATGCCAGGAGCATCCGGAATAAGGTGGGTGAACTTTCAGCATGGTTTGGTACCTGGGACTTCGATGTTGTGGCTATTTTGGAGACATGGATAGAGCAGGGACAGGAATGGTTGTTGCAGGTTCCGGGGTTTAGATGTTTCAGTAAGATCAGGGAAGGTGGTAAAAGAGGGGGAGGTGTGGCATTGTTAGTCAAGGACAGTATTACGGTGGCAGAAAGGACGTTTGATGAGGACTCGTCTACTGAGGTAGTATGGGCTGAGGTTAGAAACAGGAAAGGAGAGGTCACCCTGTTGGGAGTTTTCTATAGGCCTCCGAAAAGTTCCAGAGATGTAGAGGAAAAGATTGCAAAGATGATTCTGGAGAGGAGCGAAAGTAACAGGGTAGTTGTTATGGAGGACTTTAACTTTCCAAATATTGACTGGAAACGCAATAGTTCGAGTACTTTAGATGGGTCAGTTTTTGTCCAATGTGTGCAAGAGGGTTTCCTGACACAGTATGTAGATAGGCCAACAAGAGGCGAGGCCACATTGGATTTGGTACTGGGTAATGAACCAGGCCAGGTGTTAGATTTGGAGGTAGGTGAGCACTTTGGTGATAGGGACCACAATTCGGTTATGTTTACTTTAGCGATGGAAAGGGATAGGTATATACCGCAGGGCAAGAGTTATAGCTGGGGGAAAGGCAATTATGAGGCGATTAGGCAAGATTTAGGATGCATAGGATGGAGAAGAAAACTGCAGGGGCTGGGCACAACTGAAATGTGGAGCTTGTTCAAGGAACAGCTACTGCGTGTCCTTGAGAAGTATGTACCTGTCAGGCAGGGAGGAAGTGGTCGAGCGAGGGAACCGTGGTTTACCAAAGAAGTTGAATCTCTTGTCAAGAGGAAGAAGGAGGCTTATGTAGAGATGAGGCGTGAAGGCTCAGTTAGGGCGCTTGAGAGTTACAAGTTAGCCAGGAAGGACTTAAAGAGAGAGCTAAGAAGAGCCAGGAGGGGACATGAGAAGTCTTTTGCAGGTAGGATCAAGGAAAACCCTAAAGCTTTCTATAGGTATGTCAGGAATAAAAGAATGACTGGAGTAAGATTAGGGCCAGTCAAGGACAGTAGTGGGAAGTTGTGCGTGGAGTCCGAAGAGATCGGAGAGGCGCTAAATGCATATTTTTCGTCAGTATTCACACAGGAAAAAGACAATGTTGTCGAGGAGAATACTGAGATACAGGCTATTAGACTAGACAGGATTGAGGTTCATAAGGAGGAGGTGTTAGCAATTCTGGAAGGTGTGAAAATAGATAAGTCCCCCGGGCCGGATGGGATTTATCCTAGGATTCTCTGGGAAGCTAGAGAGGAGATTGCAGAGCCTTTGGCTTTGATCTTTATGTTGTCATTGTCTTCAGGAATAGTGCCTGGAGACTAGCAAATGTTGTCCCCTTGTTCAAGAAGGGGAGTAGAGACAACCCTGGTAATTATAGACCAGTGAGCCTTACTTCGGTTGTGGGTAAAGTGTTGGAAAGGATTATAAGAGATAGGATTTATAATCATCTAGAAAGGAATAATTTGATTAGGGATAGTCAACACGGTTTTGTGAAGGGTAGGTCGTGCCTCACAAACCTTATTGAGTTCTTTGAGAAGGTGACCAAACAGGTGGATGAGGGTAAAGCGGTTGATGTGGTGTATATGGATTTCAGGAAAGCGTTTGATAAAGTTCCCCATGGTAGGCTATTGCAGAAAATACGGAGGCATGGGATTGAAGGTGATTTAGCGGTTTGGATCAGAAATTGGCTAGCTGTAAGAAGACAGAGGGTGGTGGTTGATGGGAAATGTTCATCCTGGAGTTCAGTTACTAGTGGTGTACCTCAAGGATCTGTTTTGGGGCCACTGCTGTTTGTCATTTTTATAGACGACCTGGATGAGGGTGTAGAAGGATGGGTTAGTAAATTTGCGGATGACACCAAAGTCGGTGGAATTGTGGATAGTGCGGAAGGATGTTGCAGGTTACAGAGGGACATAGATAAGCTGCAGAGCTGGGCTGAGAGGTGGCAAATGGAGTTTAATGCGGAAAAGTGTGAGGTGATTCACTTTGGAAGGAGTAACAGGAATACAGAGTACTGGGCTAATGGTAAGATTCTTGGTAGTGTGGATGAGCAGAGAGATCTCGGTGTCCATGTGCATAGATCCCTGAAAGTTGCCACCCAGGTTGATAGGGTTGTTAAGAAGGCGTACGGTGTGTTAGGTTTTATTGGTAGAGGGATTGAGTTTCGGAGCCATGAGGTCATGTTGCAGCTGAACAAAACTCTGGTGCGGCCGCACTTGGAGTATTGCGTACAGTTCTGGTCACCGCATTATAGGAAGGATGTGGAAACATTGGAAAGGGTGCAGAGGAGATTTACCAGGATGTTGCCTGGTATGGAGGGAAGGTCTTATGAGGAAAGGCTGAGGGACTTGAGGCTGTTTTCATCAGAGAGAAGAAGGTTACGAGGTGACTTGATAGAGACATACAAGATGATCAGAGGATTAGATAGGGTGGACTGTGGGAGCCTTTTTCCTCGGATGGTGGTGGCTAGCTTTAAATTGAGGGGTGATAGATATAGGACAGATGTCAGAGGTAGGTTCTTTACTCAGAGAGTAGTAAGGGCGTGGAATGCCCTGCCTGCAAAAGTAGTAGACTCGCCAACTTTAAGGGCATTTAAATGGTCATTGTATAAACATATGGATGATAATGGAATAGTTTAGGTTAGATGGGCTTCGGATTGGTTTCACAGGTCGGCGCAACATCGAGGGCCGAAGGGCCTGTACTGCGCTGTAATATTCTATGTTCTAAAATTGGTAGCCACATTCCTGCATGTAACAGTTTTGTCAAAGAAACCTTAAATAGCTAGTCACGTGGTTAAAAAAAATCCCAAATGATGTAATTTTCACTCCTCTGATTTGAAGATATTAATGGGGTTTTTTTTCCCTATACACTGGCTATTAATTTGTTTAAAATAAAGATTAATAACAGTTTACATTCTTCTTAATTTTTACAACTGGAGATAATTTGGTCCTTCAAACCTACTCATTTTCAATAAAATGAGATATATATTGTGTGCAGCATTACTGTAAATCCTACACAGGACTGTAGTTTTTGTTGCAACTGCCTTGGAAAGAGGTTGTATTGATCAAAATGATTTCCCACGATACATGAGTGAAAATAAGTCACTACACTAACACAACTTGATGTCACTAGGCCAAAAGTTTCATTTCTGAAAGCCTTCATTATTCTTTCCACCGATTTATCTCCCCCCATTCCCACTGGAAATTTTATGCAACTTTGAAAACAATTTGGATTGGCTCACTTCTGTAATGGTTCATTGATGGATTAAAGCAAAGAACAGTACAATACTAAGCAATAGACAGGTTTCATGTCTGAACTGATCTGAATTAGCTACAGTGACAGAGGCACTACAAGTAACCTCATCATGCATGGACTGTAATGGAGAAAAATCTAACATGCCCTCCAATGTCTCACAACTATAATTTGATTCTGCTGGAAACTTTGTGCAGATGGACATTGGACAAAGACAGGATACGCCTCAGGCATTGTTCTGAAAGCAGCCTACCACAGTCAAATAGTCCAAACTCTTCTGTTACAAGTCAGGTTAGAAAAATAACATCTAAACAGTATGTAAAATGCACTGAAATTTGTGGAAGGAAATGTCAGCAAGAATCACTATCTTCAAAAAAGAAGCAGACAAACTTAGCTTGACTTGTTTTTTGTACAACTGTTACAAAATCAGGTTGATTTTGGGGAAAGGGCCCTGTTAAACAGTTGTAGATATTCCACTATAGTTTGTTTTCCTAAGCAATTAAGTTTAATTATTTTCGAAATTGCGAGTTTTGTTTTTAATTTTACAATGTTGCAAAGCTAGTTTTCAAGGGCAACTCTTAAAATTATGGAAAGACAGGTAACTTCACATTAAAGTTACCACTATCGGAGAATGTCTGATGAGAGAACATAACTTTGGAAAATTATTTATTTTCTCTACTGAAGCAACATTACAGAAAACCTCAGCCTAGAAAATAAAAAAAACTACTGAGCTCGGAACAGCTGGCAAGAAATGAACTTCACTGCAGAGTGAAGCACCAGCTCCCAAACTGCCCCAAGCGTGGCTGCTTTGCCAAGGCAGTAAACAGCTTTTATCAGCAATAATGATGGCATAATCCCAGCTAAAGAGGAATGTAACATATGGCAGCAGCCTTCCAAATATGATCCCAACAAAGTAGGGGGCATTTTTATTACAACGTCCACTTGCAGAAAATCTGCCAGTTTTTTCTTTTAAACAGGTTATCATCTTCACTGTTTGAATTGAATGTGGCACTTGGGAGTTTTTAATAACAAGTTCATTTTTTTTCTAAAAGGGTGGAAAGAGAATTCACATCCCAACAGATCTAGGAACCATAAACAGCCTTTCAAATCCCCCAATGAAATCCACAATAGCATTTTTCAGACAAGGAATATTATGAACATGATGAGTAATTTCTTCACTACACAGAAAGATTTGGGTGAAACATTTTAAATGAACTGAATTGCTGGGAGATCACATTAGCACAATATTAAGTTCGGTGTGGGCAATGCTCACAATATCTCTGGAGCAAAGGAATTTACTATCATTATAACACTATGCACTGATAATATATTTCACTGGAGTGTCTTTGGTTGCTGTAAGAGTGCTATATTTTATCATTTGTGGCATTTTAAAATTTTTTAATCAAGCCTATCTGAAAATGATGTGAAGTGGTTTCAGTATGTTGGTAAAAATTCAGAATACTTAACTGCGTGGCTTTTCAAAACCAGTTCGATGCTTACAAACTGCATCATGTCAATTTGGAATAAGTAATACTGTGCAACTTTCTAAAATATCCACTTGGTTTTAATATTTTATATCTTCATCATTAACAGCCTGGCCGGCTGCTTAAGAATCAGACTTTTTTAAGAGTTGAGTAAGCACCACAAGGCTGTTTAACATATATACTCTCATATTATTGATATTGTACAATTAGCATACAACTCCTGTTTCCCATTCACAGGATTTGATTCAAAACCAAACCTTGAATGTCATTTCAATGGTCTTGGTTTAAATATCAGAATTTGAAAGTGAATGTTTTTAAAGTACATGGAGGACATTGGATGCCACTTGACAGAACTAAATTACTAACACACAAAGACCGTAAGACTATAAAATTGAAACAGAAATAGACCATTCAGCCCATCGGTCTGGTCATCCTCAAATGCATTTTCCCACCATTTCCCCATAACCCTTGATTCCTTTCCTGATTAAAAATCTGTCTATCTCATCCTTGAATATATTTAACAACTCAGCCTCAACAGCTGTCTGTGATAAATAATTCCAAGATTCACTTCTGCTGATAGAAGGAATTCTTCCTCATCTGCGTTAAATCTATGACCCCTTATTCTGAGGTTATGCCCTCTGGTCCCAGATTTTGCCATATATCTAACCTGACAAGTCCCCAAAGAATCGTGTAAGCTTCAATTCTTCTGAATTCCAATAAGTACAGGCCCAACCTACTCAACCTCTCCTCATAAGACAGTCTTTCTGTATCTGGTATCAGCCCAGTGAACATTCTCTGGACTGCTTCAAATGCCTGTACATCATTCCTTAAATAATAGGCGCAAAACTGTTCACAATATTCCAGATGTGGTCTGACTAGTGTTTGTATAGTTTTAGCAAAATGTCCCTACATTTTTATACTCCATTCACTTTGAAATAAAGGCCAACATTCCATTTGCCTTTCCAATTACCTCCTGAACTTGGATGTTAGCTTTTTGTGATTGAGGGATGAGGGCTCTTAAGTCCCTTTGTTCTACAGCTTTTGGCAATCCTTCTCCGTTTGATTTGATTTGATTTATTATTGTCACATGTACCAAGATACAGTGAAAAGTATTGTTTTGCGTGCTAACCAGACAAATCATATCTCACGCAAGTACATCAGGGTAATAGAACAGAACGCAGAATATAGTGTTACAGCTACAGAGAAGGTGCAGAGAAGGATCAACTCTAATATATGAGAGGTCCATTCAGAGGTCTGATAACTGTGGGGAAGAAGCAGTTCTTAAATCTGCTGGTACATGTTTTCGAACT
>NC_063359.1:25035908-25096631 GCF_021869965.1 Rhincodon typus | reverse complement strand
TGGCCCCTAAGTTCTTCTGCATCTAACGGACTGAACTTTATAATTTTAAAGACCTCTATCAGGTCACCACCTTTCAGCCTTCCCTTTCATGTGCCAAAATTTCAACTACTCCGGAATAGATCCAATGTGATCGTTATCCCACTTCTCTCACTTGTTTACAGCTCAACTAAATGCTGCCAGTTTTTGCACAGAGCACAAATGATAAGGGAGATTTAAATCCATCAATCTGGGCTAGATCTAGTCCATATTCCATACCTGAAGTATCGATCAATTAATAAAATCAAAATCATATGTCACTTATACATGAAGTTAAGGGTGTGGATTGAAATACAGAATTGATGTCGCCAGAGATGTAGTTGCGGGATGAACAGGACTGGCAACTAAATACTCTGAGGTACAGGGCCTTGAAGTAGGATAGGAGAGGGTTTAAAGGGAGGCGGTGCCACATTCTGGGCCTCCTGCAGTGCAACGATGCCACCCGACGGTTGCAGGAACAGCAACTCATATTCCGCTTGGGAACCCTGCAGCCCAATGGTATCAATGTGGATTTCACAAGCTTCAAAATCTCCCCTCCCCCTACCGCATCCCCAAAACCAGCCCAGCTCGTCCCTGCCTCCCTAACCTGTTCTTCCTCCCACCTATCCCCTCCTCCCATCTCCAGCCCCCCCCCCCATTTCCTACCTACTAACCTCATCCCACCCCCTTGACCTGTCCATCCTCCCTGGACTGACCTATCTCCTCCCTACCTCCCCACCTACACTCACCTTTACGGGCTCCATCCCCACCTCTTTGACCTGCCCGTTTCCTCTCCACCTATCCTCTCTATCCATCTTCTATCCACCTTCCCCTCTCTCCCTATTTATTTCAGAACCCCCCCTTCCCCTCCCCCATTTCTGATGAAGGGTCTAGGCCCGAAACGTCAGCCTTCCTGCTCGGCCTGCTGTGTTCATCCAGCTCTACACCTTGTTATCTCAGATTTTCCAGCCTCTGCAGTTCCTACTATCTCTGAAACAATTATTGCAGTAAGGACAGACAAGACCTCAAAAGGGTTGTCAATCAGACTTTGTGGTTAGAGTTTAGGAATAAAAAGGAGGCAGTCATGTTGTTAAATGTGTATTACAGGCCCTGAAACAGTCAGCAGGCAATTCAAGTGCAGATATGTAGACAATTCACTAAGTTGTGCAAAAATAACAAAGGTAATTATATTACAATTTCAATTTCCCCACCATTAATTAGGATCATCCTAGTATAAAGGTTTAGAGGGCTCAGATTTATTGAAGATATTTAGGTCAGCTTTTTACACCAACATGTAGAAGGTCCTGCAAGGGATGGCGCAGTGGGAGGCTTAATTCTGGAGAATGAAGCTGGACAAGTATGAGGTGGCAAAGGGGAAGCATTTTAATGAAAGCAACCACAACACCATAATTCTACGTTTGTTATGAAAAAAGGAAAAAGACAAAGAGTCTACAAAAAAAGGTTTTTTTTCCAATGGGGGGGGGGGGGGGGGGGGGGAGGGGGGGGGAGTGTGGAAAGGGGGAAGAGAAAGAGGCAGATTTTATTTAAAAAAAAGGGTCAGGATCTGGTCAAAGTAGACTGGGAACAGCTATTTCTGGACAAATCTACAGCAGAACAGTGGAAGGCATTCAAAAACAAACTGGGGAAGAGCACCTGCCTAACATGTTCCCTTTAGAGTGAACTGTTGGAGTAACAAGCCCAGACCACCCTGAAAGTTTAGGAATATTCAGGACTGGATAGAAAGGAAAAGAGGCATGCTTAACAGGTACAAAGGGAGCAAATGAACAGAGGTCCTTGTGGGGCATAGCAAGTGGGGCGGGAGGGCAATTAAGAAAGCAATTACAAGAGCAGGGAGAGGGGATGACCGAACACTGGCAGGCAAGATTAGGAATAATCCCAAGATAAGGAATAATCCCAAGATATTCTCCGAGTACATCAAGGGGAATGAGAATAGCTAGTGAAAAAGTAGGGCCCTATAGGCACCAAGCAGAAAATCTGTGCGTGGAGCCACAGGACAGTGGTAGAAAGTTAACCAAATACTTCACTGTCTTCAATTGGGACAAGGATGATGTAGGTACAGAATTCAAGAAGATGGACTGAGAGATTCTTGAGCAGATGGATATAAAGAGTACTGATGGGTTTGGCAGGTTTAAAAGTAGATAAATACCCAAGTCCGGATGAGCTGTATCTCAGGCTGCTATAGGAGACAAGAAAGGAAATTGCCAGAGATACAGATGTAAATTTTAAATTCTTCTCTGACCAGAGGAGAGGTGTCAAAGGTCTGGAGGATAGCTGATTTGGTTCCAATTTACTAGAAGGGTGGTACAGATGAAAAACTTTGATACAGAGGATTTAGTGAAGGGTGATTTAGATCAGAGATAATCAGCATGGCTTTGCCAGAAGGAAGTCATGCCTGACAAATCTGGTTGAAGATTTCAAAGAGGTGATCAAGCGTGGAGATTAGGACAGTGCAGTAATGTAGTTTATATGGATGCTAGCATAGCCTTTGACAAGGTCCCATATGGAAGCTGATAAAGAAAGTAAGAGCACATGGGATCCAGGGTGCTAAATTACAGCTAAATTAGCTTTGTGGCAGGAGATAGAGGATGGTGGTAGAAGGTTGCTTCTACGACTGGACAAGGTCAGAAATCACACAACACCAGGTTATAGTCCAACAGGATTTTTTTGAAAACACAAACTTTCTGAGCCTTACTCCTCCTTCAGGTGTTAGTGAGAAAGGTAGTATCAGACTCAGAATTTATAAGTAAAAGATCAAAGGGTCACACCACTGATGAGGATGTACTAAACAAACCTAAGATGCTGTTAAATCTTTAATCAATTAGAAGGTTTAATTGATTAATATGTATATGTAAACCCATGAATTCCTTTCAAGTCCCTGTCCTGTGAGAACTAAAGGTTTCAGTGTAAAGAAGAGGTGACATTTTAGGCACGTATGTTAGGTGTGAGGCCTTGTTTAGAATCTGTTTGTGTTTTGGTTTGGAGTCAGACGGTCTTATTTCTAAAATAGGAATTTATAAAACACTAACTGTCTATAAATTGTGTGCTTTTTGAACAAAATAGAATGTATATGCAAATACAAATTCCTCCCGTAGATTCAAGTGCAAAGAGTGGAGAGTGCGAGAGGACAAAAGCCTGCACACGCAAGTGTGGGGTGGGGTGGGAGAAAAGAGAGAGCAAGCGCGAGAATGCGTGTGGGGGGTGGGGAAGGACAAAGAGGCAGACGGGGGGGGGGGGGGGGGGGGGGGGGGGGAAACGGGAGGAGCGAGGGGAGCAAGAGTGTATGCATGTGTGAGAGTGTGTGCATGAGAGTGTAATATGCGGTGGCCTCACCTGTTGTGCGACATCAACCCAAGATCTCAGTTGAGGCCATCCTCCTGGTTACCGAACTTGGTCAAATGTCCTTGACTGCTGAAGTGATCCCCCACAGGGAGGGAGCATCCCTGTCTGGGATTGGATGAATGGACACCACGCAACATTATCGTAGCGTCTACATGGTTTCGCCAATACACCATGCCTCGGGGCATCCTTGCCTGCAGCATATGAGATAGACAACGTTGGCCGGGTCATATGAACATCTGCCGTGCACATGGTGATTACTGTTCCCCTGTGTGATGATAGTGTCCATGTCAAAGATCTGACATGTCTTGCAGACGTTGCCATGAAAGGGTCGTAGAGTGTTGTGGTCAATGTTGTTCTGAAGGCTGGGTATTTTGCTACAAACAATGATCTGTTTAAGGTCTGGCGGTTGTTTGAAGGCAAGAAGTGGAGGTGTGGGGAGGATCTTGGCGAGGTGATCTTCATCATCAATAATGCGTTGAAGGCTGTGAAGAACGTGGCGCAGTTCCTCTGCTCCCGCAAAGTATTGGATGACAAAGGGTACCCTATCGAGTGTATCCCGTGTCTGTCTTCTGAGAAGATCATTACGTTTTTTTTCACTGCAGCATGTCGGAACTGGGGATTGATGTGTTGAACACACACACACACACACACACACAAACATGCACTGTCTGACCTAAAATGTCACCTCTTCTTTAAAGTGATAGAACCTTCAGTTCACACAGGACAGGGACTTGAAAGGAATTCAGGGGTTTACATATACATATTAATCAATTAAAACCTTCTCACTGATTTAAGATTTAACAGCATCTTAGGTTTGTTCTGTACATTTTCATCAGTGGTGTGACCCTTTGATCTTTTACTTATAAATTCTGTGTCTGATACTACCTCCCTCACTAACACCCTGGAGGAGGAGGAAGGCTCCGAAAGCTTGTGTTTTCAGATAAACCTGTTGGACTATAACCTGGTGTTGTGTGATTTCTGACCTTGTCCACCCCAGTCCAACACCGGCACTTCCACATCCGAGAGTGGAGACAGTATCTTGTGGCATACCGCAGGGATCGGTGCTGGGTCCCTTATTGTTCATTATAAATAACAGAGATGGCATGAAGACTGGTCAGATGGCTGACAGGGAGGAAGGTGGTCTTAGGTTACAGGAGGATGAAAACAGATGGACAACGATGGCAAATGGAATTTAACTCTGCCAAGTGTGAGGTGGTGCACTTTGGAAGAAATAACAAGACAAGGAAGTACTCAGGACATTACAGGACCCTAAGAAGCTCACAGGAACAGAGGTACCTTGGGGCATCTGTCTATAAATCCCTGAAGGTGGCAAGCCAGGTCAATAGGGTAATTAAGGCAGCATATGGTGACCTTATAAAGGTTTATAAAATTATGAGGGACATAGATAAGGTGAATAGCAATAGTCTTTTCCCCAGCGTGCGGGAGTTCAAAACTAGGGGGCATATTTTAAAGGCAAAAGGAGAAAGATTTAAAAAAGACATGAGGGGCAACCTTTTTCTTAAAAAAAAACGAATGGTTCATGTGTGGAATGAACTGTCAGAGGAAGTAGTGGATGCAGGTACAGTTATAACATTTAAAAGACATTTCAATAAGTACTTGAATAGTAAAGGTTTGGAGGGACATGGCCAAATGCAGGCAAGAAGGACTAGTTCAGTTTTGGAAACATGGTCAGCGTGGACCAGTTGAACTGAAGGATCTGTTTCCATGCCGTATAACTCTTATGACTTGCCTTCATCAGTCAATATGTGAATTATAACAGCAGGGAGGTTATTTTGGAGCTGAACAGGACTTGTTAGGCCACAGCTGGAGCACTGTGTGCAGTTCTGCTCTCCCCGTATTGCACTGGAGGGGTACAGAGGAGTGACACCAGGACGTTGCCTGGGATGGAATACTTTAATTATGAAGAGAGGCTGCATAAGGTCAGGGCGCTTTCTTTATCGCACAGAAGGTTGAACGGGGACCTGATGGAGGCGTGTAAGATTATGAGTACCATGGACAGGGTAAATAGAACTTCTCACTAGTTGAAGTGTTAAAGGCAGGGGTTTAGAGGGGATTTGAAAAATTTTATTTTCCACCAAGAAGGTGGGGAGGTTCTGAAATACACTGTGTGGGAGGGCAGTTGAGGCAGGTAACCTCAACCTTTAAAAAGTACTTGGATGAGAACTTGAAATGTCAAAACATTCAAGGCAATGGAGTTAGTGCTGAAGGTGGGGCTCGTGAAGATTTAGTATAAGTTTGGCAATACAGACTTGAAAGGCCTCTATACGGTACGATTCTATGATATATTATTTGTTAGTCTATTCAAAGCAAATTGGAGTCGTAATTTACTTCCTGAACCAACATTTGACCTCTCAGAAATTGAAATATTTTGTACTGACCACTGTTTGACTCCTTGATGTGAATGCTTCAGAGAGGGTGCAGAGAAGATTTACCAGGATGTTGCCTGATCCAGAGCATTTTAGTTATGGAGAGAGGTTCAATAAACTCAGATTGTTTTCGCTGGAAAGACAAAGACACTGGGGTAACCTGCTAGAGGTCTACAAAATTAAGAAAGGCATAGATAGGCTTTTTCCCCAGGGTGGAAAGGTCAACTGCAAGAGGGCAGAACTGCAAAGTGAGAGGGGGAAACCTTAGAAGTGCAAGGAAAAATTTTCACACAGAGGATGGTGGGTGCCTGGAGCACACCACCAGGGGAGGTGGTGGAAGCAGACACGTAAGCAACGTTTAAGGCTTCTCTTGATTGACACGAACAGGAAGTAAACAGAAGGATAGAAACCATGCATGGGCAATAAAGTAGCAGGTTTAGAAAGGATCAGGAATCAGCACAGGCTTGGTGGGCCGAAGGGTCTGTTACTGTGCTGTAGTGTATTCAAACAGTTCTTCCAGTGACAACTGAAGTTACCAAATGGAGACAGTAAATTTTTCACCAAACTCAAGTTATAACAGTTATTTATTAAAACATTCTTAATGGGCTGTAAAAACTCTCTTTATTTTTTCTATATTTTCAAATGTGGAATGAAATGGGATAAAGACTGCTTGAAAACCAAGAATTGCAGAAAGAACTTAAGAGCAAGTTACTGAAACTTTAAGTCACGTTGACACTTTTGCTTTGTCTATCCAGTCAGGTGGCTGTTTATACATGTACCAGCATCAAGAGGTGACTTCAGTGAGATCCAGCAGGCAACAAGTAGTCAATTGGTTTGTGGAGCGGTGACCAGTTGTAGATAACAAGGGCCATCAGCCCAACAATAACTATTTGATTAACTCCTGGGTAACCGAATAGCTTATTGGTGAGAACGATACTGGCGAAGTTTTCAGGCTTCCAGAAGAGGAGATAGTGTGTCTTTCTCTTCAAGAAAATACCTAAAGCCTGAAGAAAGCCAGTTTATTTTCTCTCACCATTTGCTATAGGCTGTGGCTTTTAAATAGTAACTAAGAAATTTTGCAGTTAATGTACTAGTCGCCTGCAAACTGAACAAGAACCTGGAGAAAAGAGACTGAACAAGTGTTGGCAAGTAAAAGGGTCATCTCAACGTACCCTGTGGACTAAGGCCTTCGAACTATTTTCGTAGTTTTTTTTCCCCCTCCCCTACAATTTTTTTTGGTCTGTCTGCATGTGTGTGCAGGGGAATTTTACCTAGTAGAGTTACATGTTAACAGTTTCGATTGTTGTTTACCTCTGGTTAGAATCTATTTAGTTATAATAAAGTCGGTCATTCTTTTTATGTACAGTAACTCGGTCCATGTTTTCTATTAACCTAAGTCTAAAAAGACAAGTAAACTGGGGAATATTACATACTTAGATAGAATCTTTAACTTCTGTGACAGACTCTGGGTATGGCAGGACTTGATTCCCAGCATGCTACTCCAGTGAGGTATGACAGTGTCAACAAATGTGACTTGACAAGGGGTTAACACACACACAAGGGGTTGACATACACACACACAAGTTTTATTTTTGACTGAAGAAAATCCTTTTCCTTTCCTGCTGACTGAATACAACCACATTCATTAACTCACCTAAATGTCAAATACCTGTACTCTTTTAAACGAGAAGTAAATGGAAAGCAAAGCTGCCTCGACACCAACCCGTCAAACAGGGACAGCATACCAGTAAATACAGAGTAAAGCTCACTCTAATCACTAAACTAGAAGTAAAATGAAAATAACGCTCCTTCAACACCATCCCTAAACACTCCTTGGACAGGGACAAGGGGTTAAAATGCAAACTGAGGGTCTCTCAATCCTTTCACAATATCCAAAACAATAACAGTGAAACAGGCCCTGCTGAGGCACTGTATCGAAATCAAACACAAACGTAATAGTCAAATAGAAACTTACAGAATGAAACTGAAAATGACTTAGGTATGTCATATAGGCCGATGTTCTACCCACCCCATGCAGTGCCCACCAGCCTCGAAAGGCCTTGACTGCGCCGGCGAGCCCTGTATGCTCCCTCTCTAGGAACACATGAGCATGGACCTAACCGTGAAAACAGGGGCAGCTAGGCAAAAATGCTGAACCACTCCACAGCCCACTGCTTGGACCTGTTGATGGCCACCTTGGCCAGGCCTAGAAGCAGACCCACAAAAAGGCCCTTGGACTTCTCCACTCCTCCTACACCGGGTGTCATAGATCAGGAGCATGGAACAGCAACCAAAGGTTAAGAACAGCCCCTTCAAAAAAACTGAAAAACGGGCTGTAAATGGAAACCTTCTACATAGACTTAAAGACTGTTTCCTCTAGGCCACAAAAACTACATTGTTATTTCACCGGTGGCAGATCAAACTATGATTTCACAGGACCACTGCAAAAATCAACCTCCATCCCAATCCCCAGGGCTCTCCACTGGGGGTTCTCCACCACCACAGGGAAAAAAGACATGACCAGGCATGTCCAAGCAGTGGGTAAAGGTGGAAAGTGGAGTCCTTTCAAGAAACACCTCCGTGCCATTCAAAAGGACTACCTAGAAGGCTCAGATTGTGGGGTGCTATGTTATGGGGGAGGGCCTGTCCTGCAGGGCCAATGTCAAGATTCAGACAGACAAGGGTCAGTTCATCCAGAGGTCCACTGCACACCCAAGTCATTTCAATTTCACGTGTGGCACCGGCACAGAGAACCTTATCCCTCAGTAGCTCGGGTCGCAAACCAGATGATGAGTGACACCTTCTCAGCCGCCTACGCCAGTGTCATCCAGTCCACTCTTCTGCCATCCAACACATCCCCCACTCTGGTCAGCTCAGCATCCCAAATCTTCCACTCCTTCAGCTTGGACCTCAAAGTGTAATCAAGCATACTACCACTAAAGTGTTTTTTTTTTCATTTTATGTCATCTATTTCACTAGTCAAAGAGTCAGAGGTATACAGCACCAAAAAGACTTTTGGTCCAACTCATCTATGCCGACCAGAAATCCTAAACCAATCTAGACCATGTGCCAGCATTTGGCCTATATCCCTCTAACCCCTTGCTATTCATATACCCATTCGTATGCCTTTTAAATGTTGCAATTGTACTAGCCTCCACCACTTATTCTGGTACCTCATTCCATACAGGCACCACCCGTAGGTCCCTTTTAAATCCTTTCCCCATCACCTTAAACTTATGCCCTCTAATTTTGGACTCCTCCAGCCCAGGGCAAAGACCTTGTCTGTTCACCCTATCCATGCCCTTCATGATTTTATAAACCTCTCTAAGGACACCCCTGCCTCCAACTTGGAGGGAAAACAGCCCCAGTCCATTCAGCCTCTCCCTACAGTTCAAACCCTCCAATCCTGGCAACATCCTTGTAAATCTTTTCTGAACCCTTTCAAGTTTCACAATATCCTTCCTATAGTAGGGAGACCAGATCTGCATGCAGTATTCCAATAGTGGCCTAACATGACCTCCCAACTCCTATACTCAATGGACTGACAAATAAAGGCAAGCATACCAAACGCCTTCTTCACTATCCGGTCTACCTGCAACTCCATTTTCAAGGAACTATGAACACGCACTCCAAGGCCTCTTTGTTCAGCTACACTCCCCAGGACCTTACCATTAAGTGTTTAAGTCCTGCCCTGATCTGCCTTTCCAAAATGCAGCACCTCATATTTACCTAAATTAAACTTTATCTGCCACTCCGAAGCCCATCGGTCCCGTGTTCCCAGGTAACCTTCTTCTCTGTCCACTTTACCTCCAAACTTACTAACCATACCTCTTATGTGCATATCCAAATCATTTATATAAATGACAAAAAGCAGTAAACTCAACACTGATCCTTGTGGCACACCACTGGTTGCAGGCCTCCAATCTGAATATCAACCCACCCTCTGTTTTCTACCTTCCAGCCAGTTCTATAACCAAATAGCTAGTTCTCCCTTTAACCTGTGTGATCTAACCTTGTAACCAGTGTACCATGAGGAACCTTGTCGAACACCTTACCGAAGTACATATAGATCATGTCCACCGCTCTGTCCTGTCCACCGCCAAATCCAGCGCCACCTCCTCTGTAATATGGACATTGTTCAAGATGTCGCTATTTATTTCCCCAAGCTCTCTAGCTTCCACATCCTTCTCCACAATAGACACTGATGCAAAGTACTCATTTGTTATCTTCTCCATCTCCTGCGGTTCCACAGTTCCTGCGGCCTTGCTGATTTACAAAGGGCCCTATTCTGTCCCCAGTTACCCTTTCGTCCTTAATACATTTGTAGAATCCCTCTGGATTCTCCTCAACCCTATTTGACAAATCTATCTCATGACCCCTTTTTGCCCTCCTGATTTCCCTTTTAAAGAGCATTTATTATTTTTGGCACTTTTGCTCAAGTGAATTTTTTTGGTGCAGCCTTTGGAATGTTTGCTTTCTATTGCAAATAGCATTGTTATAGCAAAGTACTTGCAGCTTTTCTATCCTAGGCACCAACTGACGCTTAGATATATTGACCTTAAATGTGTCAGGTAATATTCAACATTTCCTGATTATATCAACTGTAAATTGATTCTCACAGAAATTGTTGACTGGAACTGGAATAACGTTTCTCATTTTAACTTGTAATTTTGTATCTATGTTGTCTTATTTCTGTTTTGGCTGTTCAGCACTTCTAGGATCTTCAGCTTTTGATGGCCAAAATGTGAACTGTTCCTCCACTTTCATGATGTTACATGTAAGTAAAATACTTGGGTCCCTGTGGAGCTTGTTAAATTGAAAAAGGATTGGAAAGATAAGAGTGCTACGTTGGATGTCACGTTTACTGATTTAGTTATCTATTTATTTATTCCAGCATCTTTAATTTAGTGGAGACTTGAATAAGGAACAGGTCATGGAGGCAGACTGAGCAGAAATAAGTTTGAGGTGTTATGATCTTCAAAGGGTGAAGGCTAATTCATGACCTCTAAATGCAACTTGTTGTTACATAACATTTATACAAGGTACAGTTGGTAAATAAACATTAATTAATGTTTGACAGTGTTTTTGAGAATACAGCATAATCCTGAGTGCCAGCCAATATATTTTCTTTCCATTGTGCAGACTATGGCCATGTGATTCCTTCAGACCTTTCAGACTAAGTCAGTGACTTTCCACTAAGCCAGTGTTTTATTATTTCCTAAAATAGGGAAAATTCTGAACATCTGACACCTCAGCTTGTGAAAGTTAAAATCACAATGGCAGATGTAAACGAACAACTTCTGACCTGATTTATTTCTGTAATTCTTGTGTAAAAAGATATGTTGGTGTGATAAAAGGACATGCCGGCTGACAGCAACGTTCCCCTCCTTGAGCCAGCAGACAACTGGAGAAGGACGTCCATGGAAAAGGTTGAGGTAGTCAAATTTCCCACATTTTATTATTAGTTACATATCCATTATCTGAGAAAAACAGAGTTAAACAGGATCATTAGGCTCTTGATACAACTGTGCTTCTACTCCTAAAACGTCGATCTACAAAATTTCTTTCCACATTTTGCAGTTTAGATAAAAAGTCTTAACATATTTCCATGTGTTTGAAACTAATAAGATTCCAATGATCAGAGTCAATAAATGCAAAACACAAAAAGGTACACAAAGTATGTTTTGGACCAGCATCAACCACAGCGAAAAATGTCACACCCAAGTCAGCTAAACTCTAATACCCCTTCTAATACTGTCAACTTCAGTAAAAGGCTCCCCACGTACTGTCAAATTTCAGTATCAGTCAGTGCTGCCAAATCTGGACCATCTTTTACTACTTAAAATCCAGAACCATCCTCCACAGATGCTGCTAGATAACATGGATTCCATTCCTGTTAAATACTGGTACAGTTACCTCCAATCAGAACATCTTCCATACCATTTTTTTGAGTGCATTCCCAGCTCCAAAACAAGAAATTTATACATGGTAAAGGAATACTTATGCAGCAATCTCGAGTAAAACATACATGCCCCGAATGCCACTATGTTCGTGTGATATTTATGCATACATGCATCATCACTGCTGCTGATTTTACAGAAAAACAAACAGCTGTGGAACTGAATCCCCAAAATACCAGAATGTAATGGAGAATTTTGGTTTGTTAGCACAAGTACACCACATTTTAAATGACAAAACATCCTATAAAACTGGATGAATCACTGGAAGAATCAGTAGTCAATAAAGTTTATCTATTTTGTTCTGAATTGTTCCTCAACATGAATTGCATTGAATGCACAAGCATTTTAGCAAAACCTAAAGTGATTGGCACAATGGTATAGTAATAATTTAGGTTACTGCAACATGAAAATTGAAGAAAGAGGACAAAGACAGATTAGCATGACAGACAGACAAGTTGCAAATGCAAAAAGAAAATTTGAAATACTACATTTCAAAATTAGAGAAAAGCATTGTTTCAACTGGCACAATTTAAAATTGAGAGACTAACATGCAGGTGGTAGACTTGGGCAAGGTCAAACTAAAAGACAGAATCCTCTCACTTAAGAGATACAGAATACAGAAGCAAGAAGGCAACACTAAACCTATACATAATCCTCACTGAAGCATTGTGTAGAATATTGGCAATTTCATGATAAAAAACCATAAAAAAAGTGAACGAAAATCAAAAGGTGCAGCATAAATTCATTGGATGTTGTCAAGGCTTGAGTGTTTTTGCAAAGCACAGAATTGAAAAATTCAAATATTTTAAATGGAAAACCAGGGGAAGAAAACAGCTGATGAGACAAAGTTTTAGAGGGGAAATGGAAAAGCAGACAACAGAACATTTACAGACCAGGACCCATTTTGTGCACAAAATATACACTGGCTCACCTGCTCGATGGATATGCAGCACTGAATGGCAAAAGCTTAGCAATGTGGATCTACCCATCTATCACGCACAGGTCATGCTTGTTCAAGATAAATACCTGATCAGCATAAGACACCCCACCCCCTGAATACATATTGGGAAGATCTAAGCCTTAATCCTCAGTCCCCATGAAAATCCTTCATTCCCTAACCACCAGTATCCTTCTTTCTGCCAAGAACCCAAGTCTAAATTAGAATATTTATAACTGTGATGAAAGTCTTTGCACCAGGCATGAGATTGTGGCCACAATCTCAAGCATAAACTATCCACTTCCATCTCTGTAACAGTGCCCAACTCCACTCCAAATGCTAAATTAGCTGGGAATACCCTCAACTATACCTTTATTCACTAGAAACACTAGTTAGCTGTCACTTTTTCACCCTCCACAAACTTCTGGTTATTCAAAACACCAAAGTAGTGCCCTAACTCGCACCATGTCCCATTCACCTTTCATTCCTGTGCACATGACTTCCAGCTTAGCATCATCTTGATTTTAAATTCTCATCCTTGTTTTTGAAATTTCTCCATTTATTTTTACTTCACTTTGTGATCCAAGATATGAACTCTGCCAATTCTGTTCCCTTTAGCATCCACATTTTAAAACCACTGCACCAATGGTAACCTAGCCCGTGAATTCCTAGAATTCCTTACAGCACACTGATCTTCTTCTCTTTTCTCCTTTTAGGCACTCTTTAAAATCTCTCTCTTATTTGTCCTGAGATCAATGTTGTTCAGTGTCAAGATTTGAGATGAAGCTCCTGTGAAACAATTTAGGACTTTTTAAATCATCCTGTGGTTTGAACACCTCTCCACGACTGCACAGCTGTCTGACACCGCATAGTCATGGTGCCATTTTTTCTATTTAATAAGACTCTCAGAGTCACCAAGGACTTCTATTTCTATTCCTGCATAACTACCTATAGTCCCAAACCACCCTTCTTGGATTCTTGAAGATGAGCCTTAGAATCAAATCTCTTCAACCAAGCTTCTGATCAAATGTTCTTCTATGTAACATGGCAGGGAGTCATATTTTGTTTCATAATGCCTCGGGATACTGAATTAGTTTGAGGTCGCTATATAAATACAAGATGCTGCTGTCTTCAAAACTATGAAGCTATAATATCGGTGTTAGTATTTGATTATATCTCCTCTCAGAGTAGTCAGGCAAATTAAGACAATCAGGAAAGAATTTATGGATCTTACATATGAGATTGCCTGCAACTGACAGCTGCAAATTCTAGACATTCTCTGTGAAAAAAAGTTTCTTCATATACTTATTTAAGTACTTGTGGGGAAGGAAAAATATTTATTTTCCAAGAGAAAATTAAAAATCATCTACTTCACATATCTAGAGAAATCAGCTGCAATTCTACTGGAAGTAAAGATGCCTGCATCAAGAGCAACACTAGGCACACCTTAAAATTAGACACAAATCTATTGAAGTTTGTGGTACTGGTATGCTAAGCTTCAAATGTAGTAGGCTGCAATCTAAACATTAGAGAAAAGCTCAATAAACCCTACCACATCCAGTTGAAAATGATCGTGGACAATCAGGCAATGAAGGTGAGGAGGTAGCTCCATGAGCATCCCATCTTCTAGCATGGAGGAGACCTGCACACAAATGCGAGAGACAAGGCTGAAGTATTTGCATGGGTCTTCAACCCAAAATGCAGAGTGGATGATCTAATTCGACCTGGAGTTCGTACTATCACAGGTGCCAAGACTCAGTAAGATACGGTTAAGTACTCTGAACCTAGCAAATGCAATGGCTCTAACATGATTTTAGCTGCTGTGCTCAAGAATTGAGTACCAAAAGTAGCTGTCTACAAGCTAAATTATTCTGGTACAGCAATGATAGTGGCATCGATTCAACAACATTGAAAATTGCCTGAGCATGTTTTATCCACAAACACTGTGGGTTAAACTTGATAGAGATTATCTCAGCCATTGGTAAGCTGCTTTCTGAGGTTGTTATCCCCTGACATCAGGCTGGAACTAACTTGAGTGCCATTTTGGATGATCCAATGACTGCAATGGCTCTGTTCAGTTGATCACATCTTTAATGACAGGTTTGACTTTTGTGCAAATTTCAGGATTTTGATGCTGAAGGCAATTGGAAGGAAAAACAGTCAAGAGGGAAGTCCATTCTCAGTGAACACAAAGCACAGTCTCCCTGGTTAGTTGTTTAATGAAAGCAGTCGAATACTTGAAAAAAAAATTCTGAGCTAGATATGCAAATTCTTCAGTGTTTTTAAAAAAAGCATTGCGTGCTTGGCAAGTCTTAGGCCTTAAAGTCTGGAATTTCTCCTGACATCTCCCCATTTCACTTTCCTCTTTTAAAAGATTCCTTAACATCTTCCTCTGACACAAGGCTTTCAGTCAGTCTCCTAATATTCAGTTTCAAAGTCATCTTTCGACTGAAAACATTAACTCTGTTTCTCTCTCCACCTCCACTGCATGATCTGCTGAGTTTCTCCAACATCCTCATTTTTATTTTTACTTCTCATAGTTCCTTCTTTGGCTTGGTATCATTTTTTAGCTAATCATCCTTCCATGAAGCACTAGGCCTAATGTTAAAGGTTATAATAAATTAGAATCGATAAAGTTCTTGCTCCCCAAAAACAATGCTGAAATTTCTTCTCTAAAAAAAGGGAAAGCAAAACACAAAGTAGAAACAGAAAAAAAGCAAATAAGCATAAATTGTTCATAATATTTGTATGTTTTCAATTTACAAAAAGAGGGTCCTCACACAAGGAGATACCTCTCACTTTTATTTTGCTATTCACTGCTGAAACTGCCAAAACTTGCTGTGAGAAAAATGACACAGATTTCCTAAATCATGCAAACATACAGTGAGGTGCATGCATTATTTTTACACTATCACCATCTGATTCTTAATCAGCTTTAGCCAACCCTTCCAATGCGGGGTCTATAGGACTTTCATAGTTTCAAAACATCCATCATCGACATGACAAAAGTCAAAAGTGTGATGGAATACTTCCACTCGTTTGAAGTACACTTCCAACAACACCACACCCTGTGTACAATCTAAGGTAAAGCAGCATGCTTGAATGGCACCCCACCTTAAACATCCATGACCTCCATGACCAGTGCACAGCACTGTGGCCAAGATAAACTGTAACAAAGCACCATAGCTCCTTCATCAGCACCATCGACATGGACAGCAAAGATATGGGAATCACCATTCCCTCAGAGTTTCACATCAATCTGACTTGGAAATATATAACCATTCTTTCATGGTCACTGGATCAAATAGCACCAAGAGAGGACGTACATCACAGCGGCTGAAGTGGTTCAAGGCAGCTGGGTACTACCTTCTCAAAGGCAATAGGGGATGGGCTATAAATGCTGGTCTTACCAGCAACACTCACCCTGTGAGCGTAAATTAGAAGACACTTGTATGCTATTCTCTAAACATTTAGTTAATGTAGGATGTTAATATTTTACAGGTAACGTTTAGTTCTGGGAAGGTAATGCAATTCAAATGTTGAGCTTTGGCAAGTGCCAGAATAGCATACCTCAATAAAGGGGCAGCTCAGAAGATTACCCAAGTGTGTGTTGGTCGGGAGTCAAAACAGAAGAAATATCAGCTATAAAACAGCAGGCAGAATTTCTCTAGTTAATTAAGTCTAAGTGAGAAATTAGCTTAAATGCCTGTTTGAGGATAGCCCAGAGCAACTATGTTATCATGGAAATGGATATAACTTAGAAAGGCTCTCCAGCCTCAGTTTATTTGGGTATTTCCTGGGAGAGGTTTTTGACTGCAGTTTAGACCTTATATGGTTTGCAGATCACTAAGCTAGACAAAAGTATTAACAGCTAGACCTGTACCGTACGCAAATTAAAACAAACGTTACCATTTACCGCACAGATGGGTCAGACTTAATATCAGTTTGAATCTTATGAAGAAGGAAGATAATAAGTCAGCACAACATCGTGGGCTGAAGGGCCTGTACTGTAATAGCTTCAACTAAGGCAATGTACTGTAGGTGAATTATTGCTAAAGAAAGGAACCAGCAGATTTGCATGAAAGTACTAGAAAAGTAACCAGAACAAGAGACTGAAGTCTCCACGGTCAAGAGAAAGTAAGTTAAAATTCTATTTCTAAGAATGGTTGTAGTTGACAAAAATTCTCCACAGGACTGTGGCATACTGTCCGTACAGAACTATACTTATCATACAATCCCTACTGTGGAAGCAGGCTATTCGGTCTATTGAGTTCACAGACCACCTCCAAACAGCATCTTTCAAATAACTTCAAAATATATACTTCTCAAAAGAATGAGCTAAGAAAGTAAACTTGAGCATATACAGGTATAAGCTAGTGTCAACTTAATCATACGTGCTAATTTTTTTTGTTAAAAGGTGAAATCTTGTAGTGTAATTCTGTAGTTTAAAATGAGCTATTTGAATTTTTCAAAATGTTAGATGTTCCCTAAGTAGCTACCACAAAAGAGAAAATGAAAAGCTCTACAAACTTCTATCCCTTGTTTACAATTTATAATTCGAATTTGACAGCTTCAACCATCAAAAAATCGTACAAATAGAATTTCAGATTCCATCCATAACATGAAATAACCAACAATAGTTGAAATAAAAAAAAATTTACAGGGTCCATGCACAATCTGTACAGTAGCTTTCAAACACAAGAAGCGTTGTCCTCTGAACCCTTTGCCACTGCTACAGTCTTGTTTACGCCTACACATCCATTAACGTATGCAAAGTGATCACAGTCAATGACTAATCACATTGGCATTGTATTCTTAGTTGCCACGTATAGTGATAAATGAGAGAATAAACCAGTGTAACGGGTGTGCCATCTATCAGCTTTGCGGAGTGGGGGGTGTTTGTCTGGATAGCGTTGTTTTACTCCTAAATAATAACATATTTACGAAGGACTTTTGAACAACTTGGGACAAGGCTACTTTGACCCCTGAAAACCACAACAGGCCTAATGAGTTGCGTTAAAGGCGGCACATAAATAAACTCTCTGCTCTTTTCACCAAAGATGCAGACGAAATGCTGTAAACAAACCGGGTCAAGTGAGTAGGAGCCGTGCATGTGATGGAGGCCGGCGGTGAAGCTGTTGCTGTAGCAGCAGGCTCCGCCAGCGGCCTAGTCCGAGGAACTCAGACTGACAGGTAGCAAACTCGAAGAAAAACATACCGTCGATTTCAGCACTTCTTGACGGTTGGTGAGGCTTTCAAACACGTGTGTCACCTGTACATAGCCGGCGCTTCCTTCGGCATTGAAAATCTCAGATAGTGGCCTTATTCCCACCGTTTACGGAGAATATTCCGAACACGTCAACCATGCTACCAACCCCGTACCTCGGCCCGGAACGCTATCCGCCGCTGATTAAACACCAACCACACTCGGCTGCGAGGGCGGGACCGACACACAACTCAACCTGCTGCCGGAAAGCTAGCATGGATTGGCAGCACCAGTGCTGAATCAGATTGAGTCCTCCTGGGGAGTCTCATCACTGATTGGAGCATTGGGAAAACTAGTACCAATCAATGAGGAGCAGGAAAGGTCTTGCGCTGGCTTGTAGCAGGTTGCTGTGACCGGTGCTACCTTGCTGTGTCCCTGGCTCAAGTGTTTTGAATTGAGCTACTAGTGGACGTCTGCTTTGCTACCTTGTATTGTCCTGTTTACGTCTACAATATACTGTTGTTCTTTTCCTCCTCCAAAGAGTTCATTCTACTCCTAATGCTTTCTTTTCATGCATGTTTTAATTAGAGTTAATCATTGTATTACTTTGCTACTTAAGTTCTTTAATTGCTGTACAGGTAAACTATAGATACGATCTCTGGAAAATTTGCACTTGTTTGCTGACGTGTGAATTCTCGCTGAAACAGTTGCAGTCAATTCTGGATGTGAACCATCATTTTGTCACTGATGAAGGGTCTAGGCCCGAAACGTCAGCCTTCCTGCTCCAATGATGCTGCTTAGCCTGCTGTGTTCATCCAGCTCTACACCTTGTTATCTGCGAATCATCATTGTTCCTTTTTTGGCTGCAATTGATCAGAATTCTAAAAACGTTTCCACATATGGTCCGAGATGTAGCCAATCAATGTACACCATCTGTATAAAGTTTGAAGTATGATACTGCACTTCTTCTTTGGGAAGAGACATTTCTGATGGATTTCAGAAAGGAAGTGTGTGCCTGAAATCCTGATAGTTATTTAAGAAGGTGACATATTGTAAATGGGGAAATGTGGTGGATGTGGTGTACATTGACTTTTAGAAAACTTTTGATAAAGTGCAATGCTGAAAGCCAATGACAAACAGTTGAAAGATATAGACTTGGGGGTAGGCTGATTATATTCAAATAGGAGGCATAATAATTCTGAGGACCAGAGTCCCTTTGGTGCTAAAAGGCCTGTTAATCAGGCAGAGGACTGAGCAGGAAAGTGGCAGATAGAATGTTAATAAATGAGGTGTTCAGTTTTAAAGAAAGCCTTAGATTTATATATTAGCTTTAACAACTACCAGACATTTCAATGCATTTTACAATGAAGTACTTTTCAAATGTTGTAAAGTAGAAAACACAACGGCCAATTGTCCATAGCAGGCTCACAGAAACAGCAAAGTGATGACAAGCAACAAATAATTTTTGTAATGTTCATTGAAGGATTAACAATAGCCAGAACACCAACTGTCACAGATTTGTTTTTTTTTAAACAGCATTTTGTGTTCTTTTATATCCACCTGAAAGCATGGATGACTTCAACTTAACATCTCATCCAAAAAAACACCACTGGCAGTGAATCCCTCCTCAGTACTACACATGAGTGTTAGCCTTGATTTTTGAATGTGATTCAGAGATTAAAGTGACAGTACTGTGCCACAACTAATACAGCTTCAAGATATTATCCACTTAGTCTGACACTTTCAATTTAATTAGAAAAGCTAATGAAATATTGTTTTATGACAAGGTATAGAATATAAAATTTGCAATGTGATGGTAGACCACAATTGGAAATATTTTGTGTAGTTTTAGAATCTGCACTAAAAGAAGATGTTGAGGTGGGAGAAAAGGGTACAGGCAGATTCAGCAGGACTTTTCTCATGGCAAGACAAGTAAGTAAAAAAGATACAGATGTAGTGCAAGAAAGGCTTTTTTTTTCCAGAGGGTTGTGAAAATGTATTATACTAGATTCAAAGTGAGTGAAGCAGTTTCTATCATTTGGAATTTCTATGGAGGTTCTGACTTAATATTAGTGGAAAAGTATGAAATTCTGGAGAAATTACAGAAATAGCCAAAAAAAAAAACAAAGAACTGCAGATGCTGGAAATCAGAAACAGCTGAAGAAGAAGGGTCACTGGACCTGGAAGGTTAACTTTGCTTTCTGTCCACAGATGCTGCAAAAGATTTCTCAGCAATTTCTGTTGTTATGGAAATATTCGGTTTCTCAAGGTTTTCTGCTGATCTTCCACGGAACATATGTGGAGGGTTGGAAGAATCCTAACTGAATTTCTACCTCCATGTAACATTTGTGAATTAATTATTCGGTGGTTGGAGAAAAGGAAAATAAAGTGATGTGGAACCAGAACAGGCCTGTGGGATTTGGACTAGTGTGGAGGATAAACATCACTGTGATTTTGTAGGCCAGATGGTTTGTTTTCAAGGTGTATATGTAACTGACTTGCCTGATGCTGGACACTTTCTTTGAAAAAGCTGGGATCAATAAACAAAATGTCAAATATCAAGTAGTCTGATTGACTGGAAATATTTTGGCATTCAATGTGGGAATATATCAATCAATATCACAAAAGCAAATATGGAAATCCTATTATTTCAGACATCTATTCTCCGTTCGAAAGCCCAAGTTTTCTCCAAAGATAGCAATATAATTAAATGCATTTATTTGTATTTATGCTTGGGATATATTCTGTTCATATCAACCAGTACATTTAATTTTCATTAAAAAGTATTTGCATTGTTCCATTTTTGTAAAACAATGTTGTCTATTGTATAGATTAATATTTTTATGGTGTGATTCCAGGCAAAACACTTTTAGGTCAGATGATATTAGCCTTACTTTACATTTAAATGCAGTTTATTTCTTCCATGGTATCATCCCCCTACATCGTATGAATGGGATCAACTAATTAATGCAAGTGATAAGCAACACAGGAGACGGTCTTCTTATCAAAGTGCTGAAAAATTAACTCAGAACTTTATGCCAAAGTTGTGTTTTGTAAATATGTTACTTGTTTTAGATTTGAGTTTTAGTGCAATGATATTTCTATAAGAAAGCAAAATGAAGTACATCAGGAAGATAGTCACATATAAAGCAATGTTTGGCCTCTTTTAGACAATATTAAGACAGAAAATGCATATATTCTTTTAAAAACTATAGAAAACTCAGGAAACCATAGAACATCACTAATCACGATTGGCTTTTGAGATAAATATTGAATATTTTCTGTTATTAGGCACGATAAATTTCTCCAAAACTAAACAATAATAATTAGTCTTAATTAAATAAATTTTGTAACTCACTATTAACGTTGAAATGCCACTCATGATCGGGGGTACAATGCAAGGTAAAAAGGTAAAGACCTAGTATGGAACACCGTCAAGCTGGAAAGGGTACAGTATAATTAGATCAGTTGGGATGTAATAAGTTTGTGGCACTGAATATATATGTTTTGAAAACTAGGGATTATAAGTGGAAAGAAAAGTGTTAGCTGGAGACTATGTGCAATTAGTTTATATTTCAGCAGGGGAGAGAGGAGAGAGATATTAATGAAAATGGTCACCTTTCTGACAAACATTTCAAACAAAATATACTCTTGCCGTTATAGGATTGAGAGAGTGTGATGTTGCCAATAATCAAGTCTTTTAACAAAATATAGCTTTACATAGAGATAATTGTTCGTAAAAGGAAATTAAGGATGGAGTCTTGCCAGTCCTTGAATGATATAGGCTGTCATGAAAAATCTGAGAGAATCATATAAGAAGACCAGCAAGGTCTTCATGCAAATCAGGAGCAACAAGTTACATTTTCCAACAGCGTCCCAGACGTCGAGTCAAGATTCCTGCTATTGACGTGCAAGAGGCCTGACAACAGGCATTATCGCTCATTATCTTCTTCATTACCACTGAATCTCACTTCATTAACATGCAGATCACCTTCTTACCATGTACCAAACTAGGCATTGAGAATTTCCAACATGAAAGTCACAGCAGGCACCACTCCAGCTCCATCTTGCATATCCAACACAAACGCCTCAGGGAACACACCATGGCCGATCGCTGTAAGCACCCCATGTCCACTGATGCTTGCATCTGACACATGCCAGCCTCTCTACACCATTATGGTACATCTCTGATTCAAATATAGTATGCTTCTGCACTGCCATGCTGTGCTTTGGGGCACACGAAAACCTATCACCGGAATGCTGCTGCAATGGCACATTTTGCACAGAGACAAGCATCCAGTCCATGAATTGGACCAGGGTGCATCACAGCATTGCTTACTTGCCTTCTTAGCACTCACTCTCTTCGTACCTACCTGGATGCTCCCAGCATCTCTGTAAATATTTTGCATTGGTCTTCACAGTGGAGGACACTATAGATATCCCACAGATATCAGATAAGCAAAGTACTAATGGAAGGAAATGTCTTCAAAAGCCTTGATCATGAGACATAAAGTATTTGACAAACTAATGGGAATAAATGCAGACAAGTCGTCAGGACATGATAATTTGCATCGAAAGGTTGTAACGGATATGGCTGCAGAGATAGTAGAGGCATTGGTCACAATATTCCAGAATCTACAGGGTTCCAGGAGGGTTCTACAAGATTGGAAAACAACTAATATGACGCTTCAGTTCAGTAAGGGATGGAGATAGAAAGCAGGAAACTATGAGACAGTTGGCTCTACAACTGGAAATGCTGGAGTCCATTTTAAAAGAAGAATAGCAAGACATTTAGAAAACCTTAATGCAATCGAAGAGTCATGTGGTTTTGTGAAGGGCAAAACATGTTTGATACATTTAGTAGAGTTCTTCGAGGATATAACTAGCACAGATGATAAAGGGAAACTGGTAGATCTAGTATACTTGGATTTCCAGAAGGCATTCAGTAAGTTGCCACATTAAAGGTATTCCATAAGATAAGAGCTCATGGTATGGTGGGGTGGGGTAATATATTAGCATGGATTGAAATTGGTTGACAAACAGAAAGCAAAGAGTTGAGACTAATGTTTTTTCAGGTTGGAAATACATAACTTGTGGAGTCCCAAAGGGGATCCCTTAGGCCGAGGCCTTTAATTATTCAATATCTACGTTAATGACTTAGAGGAGGGGAAGAGAGTGTAAAGTATTCAAATTTGCTGTTAAAATAAGTGGAAAAGCCAATTGTGACAAAGACGTAAGGAATCTGCAAGACAACATAGATAAATTGAGTGAATGGGCAAAACAACTTGGTAGATGGAGTTTAATGCAGGAAAGTATGAAGTCATCCACCCAGATAGAAAGAATCAAAAGGCAGGTTATTAGTTAAATGGACAGCAATTTCAAAATACAGCACGGTGGGATCTAGGTGTTCTTGTGCACAAAATACAAAAAGTTAACATGCAGGACTTTAATGATATGCAAATGTATGGTAATAAAGATAGTTGCCACTCAATAGTTGTCAAATTCTGAAGTCACTATTTAAGGCTTGAGAGGAAAATCAGAGACATCTCTCAGTTGAGAACGTGATATTTTCATTCTCAACCCATTTTCCCACCATTATTCGTCACACTAGGGAGGGCAAAATTTCATCCATTGTCATTTTTTGTAGGAAACAGGTTTCTGGTCAAGTATTCACACTCCATAAATCAAATTTTGATAACACTGTAAAAGATAATTTTCACCAACGATAAATTTGAATGTAAATTCAGTGTCATGGTTCAAATTAATTCTGAAATTTGTTAACAGAGACTTGATATTCTCCTTGGCTATATGTCTCAGTTAGAAGGTTGTGTTCAAGGCCTTTCTCAAGCCTTAATCACACAATCTATGCTGAGTAAACAGTGCAATGAGAATTATGCAGTGTAAGAATTGAGGCCTTTCAGATGTGACATTGAACATGGTCCCACATCTGCTATATCAGATGGATTTTAAAAAAACATGAATTTTTTTAACAAGCAGTTAAATTCATACTGTCCTGGTATATGTTCATTAGTTAACAAACATTACAAATAATTATCAGGTCCTTTGTCTCATATTAGGATCTAACTGCACAATTTGGCTGCAATATTTGCTTATATTACAAACATGACTGCACTTAAAATGGTTTGAGACACTTTGAGGACTTGAAAAGTTGCCAATATATGAAAATCTTTTCTTTCCTTGTCAGTTTGGCTGTTATTCACTGGATATACTTGTTGAACCATTAGAAGAATACACATTGCTCTCACATTACTGTTGAGCATTTTGGAGTTGGTGGTTGCAGGATTAATCCCTCTTCTCTCGATTGTTGATCTAAGTTTTAATGATTAAACACTGCAAAGTGAAGAAAATCAGGCTCAGATGTCCTGCCTGATCAATCAAAGATGACTTTGCAGATAAGTCTGGGAGGAACCTATCTAATTTTGCCTCTTTTACGGCAGACATCTGTCCATTCAGCCATCGACGTAAATGAAATGTCCAATGGTTGGTCTGTGAGAATCCAGCACAGTAATGCAATCTTGGTGTTTAACTGAAAAGTAAACCTTAAGAATACATTTAGGGTGTCACGTTAATCACTCATTCAGATTACTGCCTTATAATGCCTGGCCATCCACCTGTTGCATCCAATAGACTCTTTGTAATTTCCAAAAAATATTTCATTGGTAGAGATGGCTTCGTAATGTTGTAAGTAAACAGTGTAAATCATTTACAATAAGAAAATATATTTAAATTAAATAATTCTCTTCCTTTTCCTCTCTGCTCAAAACTTTATAACACTACAGATTTTTCTATAGATATTCCTTAGATTTATCTTTCTGCATAGAAACATCTAACCTCTCAAATTAGTTCTACACCTACTTGTGAATTGTCAAATAAGGGGAGAAAATTGCCATGTTGGAAAATTGCAGGATAAAGGGTTTGTATTGCTGCAATATATGTCATTTCCAACTCCTATTCCATTAAAGTATGATTAAGTAAAAAGTGAGGCCAATTCACGTGCCTGCCCTTTTCAAAATGTTTTAATCCATATTGTTCTCATCATATTTTAAATGTGTTCATGATAGAAGAATGTCACATTTTCCTGTTTGGCTCACATTTCTGAGGGATAAGGCAAAAACTACAAAGATTTGCTTATATTTCTTTTGAACCACAACAAAACTTAACCACTATCCACTTGCTTCACTGTCTGTTAAGAACCCTCCACAAATTATTTTCACTCTGAGTACTTTGAGTAGGTTGCTGAACGATTCATGCAATGAATAATGCAATGATCGACCTGTACTAGTTTCATTTATTTTATTGGGGAGCATTCAAGAGATGCTACTTTGTAAAACTACTAAATAATTAAGCCAGCAAAATATCATTGCAGTTTTTTTTCGAAAAATCACAGTTTCCCATTATTTTTTCGATCTCCATTAACTATGTTTTTTGTTGTCGTTGCCTGTGGCCTTGACATGTAAAATGTTTCTTCCATTTAAAATATTGAATCAAGCAGGTGGCACCATGGACATGGAAAAGCTAAAAGAAGGAGAAATGTTGACATTAATAGTTGTGATAATTTTCAATCCTTTAGATATTTCTAAAATGAAAAACACAATCAGGAAGCAAGAAATCTTTCTCTCTTGGTGGCCCATGACACATGATCAGAAATTGGGAGAATGGCAACATTTTAGGCAGTCTTCAAGTGTGAGTGAAAAGGGATATTTATTGCATGCCTTCAAACAACTTTTTTTCACATAAAAAATTCAAAGATAAATAAAGATAAGATGGATATGACACAGCTCCCTTTAGTGACCAGTTTGAGGCGGAATAATGTGGATTATTCCTTCCTTAGTACCCTCATTATATCTGAATCTCACCTTATTAATGTACACTGTTCAGACTCCCATCCATTGAATAAAAACTAGATGCTGAGAAATCATGCTAATGCAAATCAGAGCAAGTCACTGGTGACTCCAACTCACCACTTAATCATCTGAACTTCCACCTTAGACTCCTGGTACCAACGTCTCGAGGAATGCTCCATTGGCAGAAGCTGCATGCACCCCCATATCCGTGGATACTGGCTTCTGACATGTGCCAGCCTCTCTGCCCCATCACAACACATTTCCAATCTACTTACAGCAAGTTTCTGCACTGCCATGCTGCACTTTGGAAAATACCGGCATCTATCATTGGAATGCTTCAGCAAGGATACTTTACACACAAGGATTGACAGCAATCTCACAGATTGGACCAGGCTGCACGTCAGACTGCTCACTTACTCTTTCAGCATTTAATCATTTAGCAACCGCCTGGATGATCGCTTCCTTGCCTTGCCCCCTCAGCTACACTTTAAAGGCCCACAGGATTCCTATTTTCCATGTTGCTAAGCAGATGAAAGCTAAGCAGCTTGTCGTGTTTGCAGCAGGGATGAAAGTATTGCTGTACGGCACAGTGGTATGTTAATCTTACACTGACAGCGGGTGCCAACAGCTACAAGGCAAACACGCTGCATGTGCATCAACCAAATGGCCACGAATAAATGTAAAAGAGAAGTAATCCTGAGTCAGGTCAAGGGCTGCTGCTGTCAATCAGGATGTCGTGGTATAATTAGTCAAGGGCAGTGTACACAATCTGCTCAGAGGCTTGAACATGGTCAGATGTCCGTTTGAACAGGTCTGGGCAGGGGTCTGTCTAACTATAGGCCAGGGAGTATATCATGGTCAGTACTGCCCGTCCAGTGCAAACAGGCAGGGGATTGGTAGATCACAGTTAGGGAGGCACATGGACCTTCAGTCCCAAGGGTCAGCAGAATTACTGTCATGGGTGGGTATCAGAGAACCTTGTTTTGGAAGGGAGATAGGGGGCTTAAAGCTGGAGATAGCAGGCAGAAACCTGGGATACACAAGGGAAATCCAAAATACAATTGGTGGAGCCAGTAATGTATGGGATGACATGGTTTGGGTGATAGATGATTACCTCCATCACGGTCTTGATAGGAGGCAAATGATGGTGGGCATGACAGAAATGTAGTGAAGGGGCTCGGGGATAAGGGTGAAAATTGGTGTTGTATTTTGAGGTGGGGGGACCATGAGGGAGTTCAGTAAACACGGGCCATCCAGGTAGTGCTAGGTACAAAGGGATACAGAGGTTCAGAGATGAGGCATGACCTGACAACTGGGACAAGCCTGGTACTCACGGTCCAGTGTGACCTGCATTGCCTTCCATGGTCTGCGTTAAATGTGATCTGTGAATGGAAAATAGCTGTGACCAATTCCAGAGTGAGGAAATCAGTGTCCGTTTGCTGACCAAAAATACAAAATCCAATTCTGAGCAACAGGAAGACCTTCATGGGGCAATTGCATCAATCATGTGCACGCAGAGTGAAGGTTGAAATCATTTGAAATCATCTATCGCTCATTTAGTGGGCAAATGTGTGGAGTGCAAATGCGAGTCATGAGCAATGTCAACCTTGCAAATAAACATCTCTGTGAAGCAGGAGTAATTACAAGCAACCTTAAAAGGCCCTACAACCTATAATGCACACAGCTAATGCAAAACCCCTTGGATGCACAATGACTCTTAACCTTAACCTGAACTGTAAGTAAAGTTCAAAATTCCCTTATATGCAATACTGCCTTCTGTGGGTGATACGGGGATGGGAGGAGAAAGGATCAGTGTTCATGCAGCATTTACACTCTCCTACTGTCTCTTTTCATGTGATGTGTGATGCATTCATGAGAATAAGATCCAATGTCAAAGTGCCAAGCTGAGTCAGTCCATGGCCCTTCTTGTTTGAATTCACCATGTCCCACTGTTTAGAGGAGTATGTTAAGCCATCATTTATATGTTGTGCAAATGTTGATGCTCCCATTGCTAAGAACCTGATCTATTTCTTCTTCTCCTCACATAGGGTCATTGTGAGTTTGATTAATGGATCCAGCTACAGCAAGTGTGATTGCCACAGTTGTACGACAAAGGCACAGAGAAATAAAAGAAGACCAGATTCACAAGCAAGCCCAGGGCCAGTGGCAACCTCCAGTCGATGCCACCTCAACCACCAAATGAAGTGGTCCCAGCCGAAGGGCCCCTCCGGATATGCAGAAGGTGCAGTAAGGCCAGAGCATTTCACCCTCGATGTCATTCCCACTGAATGAGTGATGTTCATTGTCAGCGCAAGCTAAGGATATCCTGAGGCAGAGTGACTGAACTCTGCCAACTTCTGGATTGGAACCTAAAGGAACTTGTGGCTATCCTGGTGTGGCTGTCAAGATGCAAATGGCTGCTATATTAATTATCCATCCAGAAATGTATCAAGACTAGAACTGGTGCCATTTGTGCCAGATCACACCACTTCATCTCATTTCCCTGTGACGAGGTCAATGCTACAGCCTGGGCAGTAGGATTTAGCAATATAACTGGCTTCCCCCAAATACAGGCTGTGATAGACTGTACACAGATCACACTGAGAAGACCAAGTACCATGGCACAGTTGCCTTCATCAATACAAAAAGGTTTTATTCTATCATCAGTTGCATTTTTTAGACTTGGCACTCAATATCCCCATGGGAGCTGGCAAAATGCCTATACTCTTATGAATTCTGTGTTCCTACTGTGTTTGAGAGCCCAGGTGTCATTCAAGGATGGTTACTTGGAGATAACGGCAACTCTCTGCAACCATGGCTGTTGTTTCTGTTATGTAAACCCTGACTGAGGCAGAGCACAGAGTCAGTGCAGCCCATTTTTCCACCATGGTCATTGTGGAGCAGATGATAGAGCTTTTAAGGATGAGGACTAGTCTGGTAAGGACTTGCAGTATACCCCAGCCAGTGTGGTTCCCCAGCATAACATGTTGTGCTCTGCACAATTGGAGCAGGTGATGTGGGAGTCTGGTGGACTCAAAAGAATGGGGAGAGTGGGAACTATTTTCTAAAGAGGAAAAGGAGGCCATTGAGCAGGAGGAACATCACATAGAAATATAGAAGATAGGAGCAGGAGGAGGTCATTTGGCCCTTTGAGCCTGGTCTACCATTCATCACAATCATGGCTGATCGTCCAACTCAATAGCCTAATCCTGCTTTCTCCCCATAACCTTTGATCCCATTCGCCCCAAGTTGCCTATCTCGCTGCCTCTTGAACACATTCAATGTTTTGGCATCAACTACTTCCTTTGGTAATGAATTCCACAGCTCACCACTCTTTGGGTGAAGAAATGTCTCCTCATCCCTGTCCTAAATGGTCTACCCCGAATCCTCAGACTGTGAACCCTGGTTCTGGACACACCCACCATCGGGAACATCGTCCCTGGCTCTACCCTGTGTAGCCCTGTTAGAATTTTATAAGTCTCTATGAGATACCCCCTCATTCATCCGAACTCCAGCAAATGCAATCCTAACCTAGTCAATCTCTCCTCATGCATCAGACCCACCATCCCCGGAATCAGCCTGGTAAACCTTCGCTGCACTCCCTCAAGAGCAGGAGAATCTTTCCTCGGAAAAGAAGACCAAAACTGCGCACAATATTCCACGTGTGGTCTCACCAAGGCCCTGTACAATTACAGCAACACATCCCTGCTCTTGTATTCAAAACCTCTCGCAGTGAAGGTTCACATACCATTGGCCTTCTTTTCCACCTGCTGCACCTGCATGCTTGCCCATAGTGACTGGTGCACAAGGATGACCAGGTCCCGCTGCACAATTCCCTCTCCCAATTTACAGCCATTCAGGTTGTAATCTGCCTTCTTGTTTTTGCTTCCAAAGTGAATAACCTCAGATTTTTCCAAATTATACTGCATCTGCCGTTGATTTGCCCACTCATGCTGAAGAATCTCTGCATCCTCGTCACAGTTCACCCTCCCACCCAACTTGGTATCATCTGCAAACTCTGAGATGTTACATTTTGTTTCCTCATCCAAATTATTAACATATGTTGTGAATAGCTGCGGTCCCTACGCTGATCCCTGTGGCACCTGATTTGTTACTGCCTGCCAATTTGAAAAGGACCCATTAATTCCTACATTGTTTCCTCTCTGCCAAACAGTTTTCTATCTGTTTCAATACATTTCCCCCATTCCCATGCGCTTTAACTCGCACAATAATCTCTTATGTGGGACTTTGTCAAATACTTCCTGAAAGTCCAAATATACCACATCGATTGGCTCCCGCTTGTCAACTCTACTAGTTACATCTTCATAGAATTCTAACAGATTTGTCAAGCATGATTTCCCCTTCATAAATCCTTGACTCTGTCTGACCCTGCCACTGCTTTCTAAATGCTCCGCTATAAAGTCCTTGATAATGGATTTGAGAATTCTCCCCACTACTGATTTTAGTCTTACTGGTCGATAATTCACTGTTTTCTCTCTACCTCCCTTTTCGAATATTGGACTGACATTAGCCAGCCTCCAATCTGCAGGGACTGTACCAGAGTCTATAGAACCCTGGAAGATGACCACCAATGCATCCACTATTTCTAGAGTCGTTTCCTTAAGTACTCTGGGATGCAGATTATCAGGCCCTGGAGACTAATCTGCCTTCAATCCCATCAATTTTCCCAGCACTATTTCTCTACTAATATTGATCCCCCTCAATTCTTCCCTCTCACTAAATCTTGCATTCTCCAACACTTCTGGTATCTGATTTGTGTCCTCTTTTGCAAATACAGAACCAAAGTATGTCTTCAGTTGCTCAGCCATTTCTTTGTCCCCTATTATACATTCCCCTGTTTCTGTCTGTAGGGGACCTATATTTGTCTTTACCAATCTCTTTCTCTTCATATACCTATAGAAACTCTTAATGTCAGTCTTTATGTTCCCTGCAAGCTTACTTTTGTACTCTATTTTCCCCTTCCTAATCAATCCCTTGGTCCTTCTTTGCTGAATTCTAAACTGCTCCCAATCCACAGGCATATTATTTTTCTTGGCCAATCTGTATGCTTCTTCCTTGGATTGGATACTATCTCTTATTTCCTTTGTAACCATGGGCTGGCCCTCTTACCCATTTTGCTTTTGCAACAGACAGGAATAAACAGTTGTTGCAGATCCTCCATGCATTCTTTGAATGTTTGCCATTGCCTATCCACTGTCATCCATTTAAATAATCTCCCCAATCTATCGAGGCCAACTCACGCCTCATATTATCATAGTTTCCTTTATTAAAATTCAGCACCCTAGTTTCCAAATCAACTACCTCACTCTCCATCTTGATAAAAAAAATTCTACCATTTATGATTGCTCGTGCCCAACAAGACAATACAGTTTGAGACAGAGGTGCTGTGCAATCTGCTCCAAGGCAAATAAAGTAAACAGCTTGTGAGGACTTGGGTTTTATTTTGAAGTTGTAACAATAGAAGCAGCCTGAATGGATGGGGTCAAGCTTTCACAGAACCAGGATTTTTTTTAGTTTTAGCCTTCAGTAGCAGTTGCTGCTGGGATCTTGAAGCTAAATGTGGAATCTGTTTTTTCTCTCTCTGTAATAGCCAAAAGTTGAGGGTTGTGTTCCCCCGCTAGAATTACATGTGAGACAATCTAGTTTCCTGAATTTACTTTTGCCAAGGGTGTGTTTATGGGATGTTTCTATATTGGAACAATTGCTGTTTAGTAGTTAAATAATCTAGTATTCTGTTAAGTTTTCCAGCAGGGTTACAGTTAAACCAGATTTTTTTCTTTTATTTTTATCTGTATTTTATGTGTAGTGTAAAAGTAAAGTGTGTTTTGCTTAAAGTCACTAGTGTTTTAAAACAGAGGATGATTCTTCCTTTGAGAACTAAAACCGAAATACCCAAAGAGAAGTATCTTGCCTCATAATCTGTAAAAGGATTGTGAGAAATGGTGTAACCTGCTCTTCAGCAACTTCTAGTGCTTAAATAAAACAAATCCCTGACACTCACTTTACAATCAACAAGTAACAATTTATTTATCTAACTCTAACAGTGAACAAATTAACAAACCGAATAATCCCTTCTAACTACTAACTAATCCCAAATAAAACAAGATTCTAATGGTATGCTAGTCCAATAAATACAAGTCCCATTTATATAAAAAAATAGAATTTAGTCTCTCGAAATTGCAGGCAGGTTACATGTCTTCCGGAATTTTCTTGTGCTTTCTCTGTCGATTTTTCTGTCAGGATATGCCCTAGATGTGCCGTTGGTACCTTTGTTATTTACATGGTGCATTCTGTAAAACTTACAGGAGACTGTGAGAGAGCCAGCGATGCTCTCTTGAGAGCTGAGGGCTGTTAGCTCTGGTGGATGGCAGTTTGCTCTGCTGGCTTTGTCCAAATGTCCCCTTCTTTTATTTCCTTCATGTCATATCAATTTCTTACAATAGGACTGGTCCTATATTGTCAAAGCTATCAGATTTAAATTTAATTGGCTTTTGGTATCTAAGTGCCTGGTTCAAACTAATGACTAAATTCAAAACTTGTTGTCTTGGGAAAAACTGCTGCTTGGCCTGCTAACTGTACGGTCTTTTGATACAAATGTTTCAATTCAAGTGCTCTCTCTGTACTTGCAAACTTTCAAGCTGCTGCTTGCAAACATCCATTTTAAATCTCTAAGCACAGAAAAAGTATATCATCTTTTAAAGGGACTACGCAATCCTTCGCCCGCCCCCAACCCCAGCATTTCACAAACGCCAAATTCTAACTTCCTGCCTCTCAATCCACAAGTGCTCTATCCAACTTCACAACAATAGTTTGACCAATCAAATTGCATCTGGAACACAACACCTTACCCTTAACTTAAAAATAAGAAAAACTCAGAGCCTATACTATCCTTTTAATGTGTTTGAGGAGGTTTAGTCTGATCCATAACAACAATGAAGGGCAACTCCAGACTGCCAAAGCATTACAGATGTTTTGAGGTGGCACTGGTGCTGGGGATGCTGGGTAGTGGCAAATACTTCCAGCTACAGCAAGTTGGAAAATCAGATTAGCATCAGACAAGAGGGGTGCCATAGTGGTCTGGTTGGTAGTCAATAAGACAAATTTGAGACGATGGTGCAAGAAAACTCACTGGGGCTCATTGAGTGAAGCCTTCCAGAAAACTTGACAAAAATGACACTTTGCCAAAATAGGGTAGGATTCAGCCCATCATTCTGCCTTTCAAATTGGATGCAAAATTCAGTTATATTGTGGTTGCTGCTACCCATGAGTGCCTATAATCTGAGGCCTTGAATTAATCCTGTCACATTACAAAATACCAAGTCTAACATAGCCTGCTGTCTGGTCAGTTCCAGAATGTGCTACCCTAAGACACTCTCAAAGACATTCTATGAATTCCTTATCCAGGCCACTCCTGCCAATCTAGTTTTCAAGTTTATATGGAGATTAAAGTCATCCATGATTTTGCTGTTTCTTTATCACAAGCATCCATCATTTCCTCTTGCATAACTCATCTGATGTTGTGGTTACTGTTAGGAGCTAGTAAACTATTTGTACTAGTGAATTCTTTTGTCCACTATTCCTCATCTTCACCTATACTGAATTCTACATACTAATCTCCTGAAGTAAGTCACCTCTAACTATTAGACCACCGTTGATACATATAGGGAGAGAGTGGGGTTACACTTCTTCATGTTTATCCTGAATGACCCAATCCTTGTCATCTTGAGTTACATTTCAGTAATGGTAATCAGATCTTATCTAATTAACTTAAAGGTGTGCTATCAATTTGTTTACTTTGTTATGAATACTACATGAATTCAGATACACAGTCTTTAGTTTTCTTTTGCTATCTTTATTACATCCAATCTTGATTGTTGGTAACAAATGAGTTAAAAATTATACCTTTTTTAAACCATGGTAGCAATTCACACAATCCATTGCAAAATTAACAAAGTGTGGAGCTGGAGGAACACAGCAGGCCTGGTAGCATCAGAGGAACAGGAAAGCTGATGTTTCGGGTCGGGACTCTTCTTTAGAAATTCTAATTTCTGATTTTCTGAAGAAGGGGCCTGACCCAAAACATCAGCTTTCCTGTTCCTCTGATGTGGCCTCGCCTGCTGTGTTCCTCCAACTCCACACTTTGTTATCTCTGACTCCAGCATCTGCAGTGCTTGCTATCCCATTGCAAAATTATCCTCATTGAATCATAGCAAGGTAATATAGACGTATTTAAAAGGAAGCATCTTCATTTCTAACATTGAAAGGGAAAAAAGGAAGAATAAAAAAGACAATTAATTTAAATAAGATGTTGAGAAAATAAAAGCAAAAAGGGAAAACAAAACAGAAAGAATAGCAGATGATCAGAGAATAACAGAAAACTGGACAGAGCATTATTTTTGTTCACTTCTGTCCAAAATTAGTGCAATGGGATACAAGATCATATGTATTTAGGTGGACAATGAGGCAGTTGTACAACATCTGGATAAGTATGCACTTATTCTTGACGCTGCAGATGAAGTGGTTCCACAAAAAAAGTTCCAGATCTCATTTGTTACATCTGAAATCCAAATTATATTTTACAACAAATTAGCAAAGTTGACCAAAATATGAAGTTTACTTTCCCTTTTACTTATGGGATCAGCATTTCAGCTGAGCTTAGTTGGCAGATTGTATGTTGGAGTTCTGTATCAGAATTTGAGTTTGTAATTTTTTTAATTTCAAAAATATACTTTATTCATAAAAATATTTATATATACATACATAGTCATTGAAGCAGTTCAGTTCTGTACAGTAGCATATAAAGAAAGAAACAAACATTAGAATTTGACTCTATTCAACAAACAAACTAAAGACATTTCTTACTTGTACAAGGTAATATTTACATACATTTGAAGCATCGGGAGGCTCTGATAACTGAACAAACTCCCATTTAACTTTGGCAGAAAGACAGTGGTGTATCCAACTGCACCTTAGTGGTAGCTTCCCTAAGCTTTAGTGCACCCCTCAGCATGTAGTCCTGGACCTTGGAATGTTCCAGTCAGGCAACACTTGGTTGAGGTCAACTCCTTGCTCTGGAAGCCCAACATGTTTCGGGCAGACCGAAAAGCATCTTTCACTGAGTTGATGGTCCTCCAGGCACATTTGAGATCTGTCTCGATTTGCGTCTTGAGGAACGGATCGTGGAGAACACAATCCTGCGTCACAGAGCTGCTCAGGACGAACCTCAACAAAAACCATTGCATCTTTCACCAGACTTCCTTCGCTAAGGCACATTCCAGCAAGAGATGTGCAACAGTCTCTACTTCCCCCCACCCCCAACAGCCACTTTGAGGGCGCAGAGAATCTGGGTGCACATGAAGGATCTCACAAGTAGTGCCCTTCTCACCACCAGCCAAGAGATGTCTTGGTGCTTGTTGGAAAATTCTGGCAATGAGGCATTCTACCAAATGACTTTCACAGTCTGCTCAGGGAACAACTCGATAGGATCCACCATCTCCTTTTCCTGCAGGGTCCCAAGGATGCTTCAAGCTGACCACTTCCTCATAAACTTGTGGTCGAGGGTGTTTTTCTTTGCAAAGTTCTCCATGATGGACAGGGGATATAGAGTGCTCCAACTACTTTGAGTGTTCTTTGGCAACGAGGCCAGACCCATCCTTCGCAACACTGGGTTAGGTAGAATATCAGTACAAAGTGATACTTAATGTTTGCATCCTGAAGGTCTATGCACAGCTTGATGTAGAGTTTTGTACATAGTGTCCCTGTGGACACAGTCTACTTTAGACCTCCAGATGAAGAGGATAATGGCTCGGGTGACTGCAACAGCGCATGTTCTAAGAATGGGCCCTTCTGGACTTAAAATTGAGATCAGCACCTTCAGATTGTGAATGCACTCCCATTCCTTCCCTTTCTTTGGGTTTGACCTGTTGTATTTTCTGTCACTATGTCCTGTCTCCCCTCCCCCCATCCTAATGGGACCATCTGTTCTTCACTGTTTGGCAGTTAGACACACAACTGTTCTGCCATTCTCACATTCCAATCACTTAACCTGCATTACCAGCAGCCTCTCTCCCCAGCACTCCACCCCATCCCCCACTGCAGCATAAATGCTGCCCATCCACACTTCACGTCAGCCCTGATGAAGAGTCATCTAGATTTGAAATGTTAGCTTGCTCTCTCTGAATGAATGCTTCCTGATCCACTGCGATTTCCAGCATTTTTTGTTTTCAGTGTGAAAAGAATGTGTTATTTTTTCCGGGCAAATGACGTTGTGGCAGATAAAAAGTAACAAGTAATTCTCCTGACAGCCTGTGGAACCACAGATTTTTCTGTTATTAGGAGCCTAACTTTCCCTGAGGCAGCAGATACCAAAACCTTTCAAGAATTGATGGACATGGTCAAGGAATATTATGACCCCAAAGCATATCTATTTCTAAAACGCAATCATTTTTATTTGGCAATTCCAGAACTAGGGGAATCCATATTGGGATTTTTGATGAGGTTAAGATGACTGTTAGAAGCCTGTGACTTTGATTTAATGCTCAATGAGATGCTTAGAGACCATTTGGTATGTGGGATTAATGATGAAACTACGCAAAAACATGCCTTTGAGTTGCAGGGTATTCAAATGGAATTGGACTCCAGGGTGAATTTTGCTAAAAACTGATTCTGTGATCATTGATATGGCTGTGTCGGTATCAACCTCTATTAGAACTGGGTGACCATTTCACCAGATGTTTATTTTGAATGGTTCTGATTTGAATGTTGCTCATGGATAGAAGACTCCACACTATGTTAAGTCTGATCTTCCAGGACCTGGGACATTGGGGGGAATAATCAGGAACATCAGTGGTGGAAACAAGTCGCCGTCAAGCGAGAGAGAAAGTTTGATACAAGGGATGAGGTTTGGTGTAAGAATCACGGAAATGGCCCTGCACAGGTGAGAGGCATGGTCAATGCGAGGTCAGGACCAGTGTTGTATAAATTTCAGGGAGGTATGACGGTCCTGAACAAACATGTAGACCATATGAAAGCTGCGAATTCTCAATTGGAATGTGGATTACATAGTAATGCAATTTTTCAGTTTCAGCCGGTGTCCTTATTTCAGTTAAAAATAGTCTTTTAAAAAATATCCAATGTCTGCTGTCAGCCAATTAAAAAAATGAGTATAGCATTGTAGATAAATCCTAGGAAAAATATTCTTTCCAAAGGATCACTAAACAAGGGCATAAAAAAGATAGTATATCCAAATCCATCTTCTATATCTCCTGTCATGTTTAATTTCCAATTTTTACTCATTTTTAAATGGACTGCACCATTCAAGAAGGCAACTCCCCACTTGCCTCAATGAGTGCAACACTACAAAACAACATTGAAGAAGTTTGACAGCATCCAGGATAAAGCAGCTCACTTGATTGGCGCCACATTCACAAAAATCCACTCCTCTACCTTAGTCAACAGCAGTGTGTACCATCTCCAAAGTGCATTGCAGACGTTCACTAAAGATCCTTAAACTACATTCCCCAAATACACAGCCATTTGCTTATAGAATGTCAAAGGCAGCAGCTACATGTGAACACCACCACCTGCAAGTTCCCCTCCAAGCCACTGACCATCCTGACTTGGATTTATATCACTGTTCCTTCACATCACTGAGTCAAAATCCTGGAATTCCCTCCCTAAAGGGATTGTGGTCAACCTTTAGCATGTGGACTGCTGCCGATCAAGAAGGAAGCTCACCATTTCCTTCTCAAGGACAGCTAAGGATCAGCACTAAATGCTGGCCAGCTAGTGATGCCCACATCCTACGAATGAATATAAAAAAAACTTCTCAAAAGCAATAGGGATGGGCAATAAAGCATGCCCACGTCCCATGAAGGAAGAAAAAAACTGATTATGAAACATTAATGACAGAAGAAAAGCCAGTCTTTTTAAAGTTCCAAAAGCAAAATTGAACAAAAAATTGTAAAGATTGTATGGATAGAGCCAATTGATAATTTTAAGTTAATTCTGGCCCCACAAATATATTTTGTATCCACACCATGTAATTTGAGTGTATTAGTCAATTTTGGTTTAAGCATTCTAGGAATAGCTTATTAAGAGACTAACTTTACTTAATTCACTGGCACTGGTTGTTTCACTAACTGAAGACACAGGACCACATGTCCTAGCAGGCCCTGTATCTTGGCACATGTGCATCAAGTGGCTGATTTTCTAACTGACCCTGCCCTTCCCCACATCAAATCTTTATATATTTAATGGGACTGCCATTTGGGAAATCAGGAATGTGCCATGAATTGCAGACGTCAGGTGGGCTCTTTAAAAAGGGGTACCATAAGATAAGGTGGTGGGCAAGTATTTAAGACCTTGAAAATGATAACTGAGATTTCCAGTGCATGAGCAGTGATGGTGTGTGCTGGCTCCATGAGAATGGACTTGGAGACTCACCAGTTAGTCTGTGCTGGAAAACAGAATTAGAATTAGTATTAGAATTGGGTTTATTGTCATGTATACTGAAGTACAGGGATACAGGAGTGCAGTGAAAAGTGTACAAAGTCACCATTCCTGGCACCGTCTTAGGTACAAAGGTACCTAGGTACAAAATAAAAAATTAAAGAAATAAGTTAAAAGTTTAACATTACAGTCCTTCTTTAGCCATGGGTCTGTAGTTGCTCCACTCTGGGCCTTCACCACAAGGGCATGCTCTCCCCCACACTGAGCTGAATCCCTCACCACCAACTGTCATCTGGGCTCACCAGCTGCTTCATCGTTGACCACCAAAGTCCTGACAAACAAGAATAAACTAGCAGGAGATGAGCAGGTGCTCCAATTTGGAGTTCAGAAGCCAGATCCTCAAGAGTATGGAGTTGAAATCCTCTGGAGGAAGATATTTCTAGTATTGCAAAGATATATATGGATACAAAGCGATTCAATTCCAACTTGCATAAAGTACAGTGAAATTATAATGTTCCTCATTTTGAACTCCAACCTATTACAATAAAGTAGCCTTTACTAAATATGACAAGGAATTGTTTACATTCACATTAAAGCAACAAGAGGACCTTGAACATAACAGATCCTCATTACATTATGGCAGAAAGACTTTAGATTGCAGCCTTTCCGTACTGTGCCTTCGTGGCAGTTGCGCCAAACTTTCGTGCACCCCTTAGCATGTAGTTCTGGCCCTTGAACTGTGCCAGTCTACAACACTTGGTTGAGGTCAACTGTTTGCACTGGAAAACCAACAAATTTTGGCAGTCCAAAGAATGTCTTTCACCAAGTTAATGGACCTCCAGACACAGTTGATATTTGTGTGCATCCTGAGGAACAACTCATAGAGCACAGAATCCTGTGTCACAGAATTACTAGGGACAAAATTTGACAAAAAAACCACTCCATCTCTGTCCAGTCCTTCTTTGCAAAGACACATTTCAGAAGGAGATGTACAACAGTCTCTTCGTCATTGCAGCAGCTTGAGAGGGTGGTGGTGTGGATGAAGGATTTGACAGGTAGTGACCACCTCACTTCCAGCCAAACTTCATCTTGGTGCTTATGGAAAGCTCTGGTGATAAGACATTTGGCCAAGTCTCTGACAGTATACTCAGGGAATGCCCTGACAGGATTGATTTTCTCCTTTCCCTGCAGGATATTACATGCTGACCACTGTCTGATGGGTTTGTGATCAAAGATCCTGTACAAATTTTTCCATGGCAGACAAGTGGTATGTACATTCCAACTATTTGGAGCATTCTACAGCAGCATGGCCAGATCCGTTCTTCGCAACACCAGGGACAGGTAGAACCTCAGTGCATCGTGATATTTGATATTTGCATACCAAGAGTCTATGTACAGTATGCAGCTATACGCAAAGGTGGCCATCAGGATGAGGGCAATGTTAGGTATGTTCTCCCCCTCCCTTCATCCAGAGCTTTGAACATGGTGTCCTTGTGGATGTGATCCATCTTTGACCTCCAAAGGAAGTGGAAGATGGTTTCTGTGACCCCTGTGGCACAGGCTTGGGGAATGGTGTAGAACCGTACCAAATATAGTAACACTGAAAGTACCTCATACCTGATGATCAGGTTTAAATCTTCAATGGAGGGGGTCAGTACTCCCACATGCCCAGTTCCTTCTTCACCTTGGCAATACTCTCCAACCAAGTTTTAGAACATGCCCAGCCCCTCTGAATCATGTCCCCAGCATCTTCAGAAAGTGTGACCTGGTAATGAAGGAGATAAAGGATTAGTCAGCTCAGTTCCTAAAAAACTTGGCCTCACTCTTGCCCTGATTTACCTTGGATCCTGAGGCCAGTTCAAACTGGTCACAGGTGCTCATGAGTATGTACACTGACAGTTGATCTCAGCAGAAAACTGCAAGGAAGACTGAGTGTTTCTCAGATTGTTGTGACTTGCAGTAATTTCTGATACCTGGGTGGATTGCTAACAACTGCATGAGACGGGTCTGGTCACACCGATGTGCTGGGTACTGCACTTAATCAAAGTTTGCTTGTTAACTCACATTTGCCTCGTGTTGATTCTTGGATGTTGATGTAAGGTATTGCTTAATTTGTATTTACCTCCTGCTAATTTTGGATTTTGATGTATAAGGTAGCTATTTTGGATATTTTTAATGAACCTCGTCAGATATGCTATGACACTTCTGGGTCCAGTGGACTTTGAATGTTGATCTTCTGGCTTAGAGGCAGAGACAGTGCCACTGCACCGTGTGATCCCAAGGTAGCCATTGTAAGTTATTTTCGTTAACTTTGTTTTCGAGCCTGTGGAATCTTGTGATCTTGCCCTGCCAAGGATTTGGGATTCCCAAATATCATCTACTTTTAAATAAGTTTATCAGCCCTTATTTAGATTGTAGCTAAACTTGGATGTCGGGGCTGAGATTGTAACAACTTTTATTTGAAAACTGAACTTTTTTAAGCTCTCTTCCAACCAATGTTAACATACAAAATAATTAATGTTTAAAAATATCAAATTCACTTGTTTATAATGGACAAGAGAATTCTGGTTAAAGTAAATTTGGAGATGAATCTGAAATGTGCTGACCGGTACAGAGATTTGAAATATATTTTGTGCCAGTGTTCTGCAATAAAGAGGATCAATAACTGTGATCAATAAATGTGATCATTCTAAAATATTTTTACACAAACAGGACTTTCACATACTTTTTATCCGAGTGCAGTTATGACCTAATCAGATAACATGGCGAATCAGCTCATCCTTACTAAGACATGTGTGAGATGTGACTCCAAAAAGAATAGTCAATGGAAATGTAAGAACAGGATGATGGTCTAAAGGGAAAACATCAATTATCTAGGGGGCTACACTCTTTCCATATGTTAATTTTGGGACTTATGTAGACATAAATCAGAAGTTAAAGTTGATAGAAGTGATTGAATATCCATGCTAACAATGAATGTAAGGATCTCACATTTGCGAATTTGTTATGGTGCATGCTATTATGCTATTGACACAACTTGTCTGTATCTGTTCTCCAATGAGCATTATGAGTTAGTGTCATTCTCCTGGTTTTTCCTGACACCCTTACATAGTTTCTATTCAAACAATAATTTCTTGAATACCTCAACTGACTGCCTCTACCTCACTACCAGTTAATGCTTTCCAGACTGGAACTCCTTTCGAGAATTTTCCTTCATCACATTTGTTATGTTTGTGAATCACTGTAGAAGAAGAACGTGAGTGCAGATTTAGTGTGTTGTCCAGAGCTGTACACTGTACACAGTACACCAGCTGAGGTCTAAGAAGTGTCTTGTATAAGTTCTGCATAGCCTTCCTGCAACCGTATTCTTGCTCCTAATAATATCCAGAATACTGAATGCTTTATGGTCTGCTCTCTCCATTTATCCTGTCATATTCAGTGACATATGCGCAGATACACCAAGGTCCCTTTGCTTCTGCACTCCTTTAGGAATTGTGTAATATTTGATTTGATTTGATTTATTACTGTCACATGTACCGAGGTATAGTGAAAAGTGTTATTTTACATGCTTTACACTCAGATTGTGCCATACAAGTGCATCAAAGTAACAGAACAGGTTGCAGGATACAGTGTTACAGCTGCTGAGGAGGTGGAGAGAGAGATCAACATTAACATTAAAGAGGTCCATTCAAAAGTCTGATTACAGTGGGTAAGAGGCTGTTCTTAAATCTTACCATTTATTTTATGTTGTCTCTCCATGTACTTCTGAAGATAATGCATCACCTCACACCTCTCTGCCACCTATTTACTCACTCTGCCAAGTTGTCTAGTCCTCTTGGAGTTTTGCACTGTCCTCTTTATTTTAGTGCTTTCAAGTTTTGTAGCATCCATAAACTTTGAAATTGTCCTATGTATACCAAGATCTAGATAACTAATATACCCTGGGAAATGCATGATTCCCAAATACTAATGCCTCAGAAACTCCGCTATAACTCTTCCTCCAGCATGTAAAATATTAATTGACCACTATGGTTCCCTATTACTGAATCCATGTTGCCATGTTTTTAATCCATGTCTGTGGAATGGGTTAGTGAACATCAGCAAAATTAACAAGTCTTTGTAGGTTAAGGTCACCACAATTTAATTGTACATACACACTGGATTGTTTTATTGAAGCTTGTACCTAGACATTGAAGATGGGTGAGATCAATAAACTTAACTGAGTAAATGGGTCTATTGGTTATTTGCATGTCTATTATAATGGGAGAGTAAATGCAGAGGGGTCACAAATCATAGAACATTCATGGCTCATAGTAGCTTCTTTTTTGAACATTTGACTTCCCGAACTCATTTAGTTCTCCATATGGGACTGAGAGATGGCAGAAAAGGCTCCAATTTGATTGTACTGAAAGTCAGATATCAGCAGGAATAGGTAACCATCCTAAAGGTGGTGAAAGTCTTTAGCTACCTCATCTCTTTTCCTTCCAAAGAAGGATTAAAGGTTGGAAGAAATGAAATGAATTTGATTTGTGCTGAAAATGTTGCTTAAAATGGTCCTATTATAACAAAACAAACTAATCTTGTCGAGTATTGAAATCAAACCTGCATGCATATATTCAAGCACACTGCTAAATTTTAGTTATTTTTTTGAATATACAGATTAAAGGTCAAATTTTGAGCTTAAGTACATCGAACCTAATCAAAAGTTTTAACTGTGAGAGATATAGTTCCTGTGTTTTTGCAGGCGTGATGAGGACTATACAGCATTATATTGCATGTCATTGAGCACTGCTGGGTTTTTAATGCCATATTTGTGTGACATTAGTGAGTGGAATATTACAACTTGATGAGAATTTTGGCATGGAATATAAATGGTCAACAGTTGATGGACAAAAGTATCAAACAAATTCTGAATGATCAAAACCAATGAAATAATGAATGGTCATTAATTTAGTTGTTGGGCACTGCTTTGATTATGCAGCTCCCTGGATAGTGCTGAATCTACGCAAATGCAGCTGGGCAATGAATAAATCTGTTCTACCTCCAAGTGACTAAATTTTTTGAGTCAATTTACATTCTGATGTACACCAATTATTTTTGGAGGCAGCTCTGGAGGGGGGAAACGTTGTCAACAGTGAAAGCAAATTGACTTGGGTATATAAAAAGAAGATGCTATAATACTTTGTACACTACACAGTATTTACAAAGCCCTGAAATCTCATTCCCTAGGATTTACTGCCTTCTGGTAGTGCAGTCTGTCCACCCACAATCCATAAAATATGTTCAGAAATTCTGCAGCATTTTCCACTGCTGTGATGGGAAACCTATGACATTTATGGAATTTATCTTGAATTCCTTAACATTCTAATAACATTTGCCTTTAAAATCTATTTTCAGACTGACCGTGGAGCAGTTTTTTTTCAAATAACAGCTCTTCAAGCCTTTAGTAGCTGACAATGACTCTGGTTGCCACATTAATAAAACAGTGATGGAGACTCTTTCTTCGTCATGAAGTTAAGATGGAATAATGTAAGAGACAAAATGTTCATTATTTTGGTACTAGGTTGCATACAGCACACCTTTTTTTTCAACATACAAGGCTTCCCTTTACAATAAAATTGCTGTTGTATATTTTGATCAGTGTTTCTGCTATTAGCTTGATTACGTCTTGACTAAATCTTTCTTGCTAATGATTAAAGTTTAAGATTGCTGTACAATAAATATCACTGCTTCCTCAAAAGTTGTGTATTTTTTCATTTTTTATTAGCTTATGAAACACTGGCAGGCCTCATCCTGCACCACTGAGCTACTTTTAAGACTTGCACTGAGTGGACTGATGCTAATGAAAGGATTTTAGGGTCATGAAATATTACAACCACCTTTTGGATCAAGGAAAGGGTACAGCTATTATAAAAACAGATTCAGCAGATCTAGCAGCATCTACGGAGAGAGAAACAGAGTTAACATTTCAAGTTGCATTAATCTTAAAAAATGAATTTTTTTTTGTTCTTGAAAGAGGGAACTGCAGGAAATACAAAAGGGAAAATCTGGGATAAACGGAACAGGAGAGATTAAATTGCAAAGGTATCATGGAACAAAAGGCATTCTAAGTGGTAATAGTTGTTATAAAGAAACATAGCATTTTGTCTAGAGTTAGTGTGAATGGCAGAATAACGAAAACTCTGCCTGAAATCCAGAACATGAAAAGTGAGATTGAGACCGCCATATGATTTTTAAAAACAACCAAAATGTGGAGAGGTTGAGCTCTGAAATTGTTGAACGTAATGTTGAGTCCAAAAGGCTGTAAAAATATCTAATTAGAAGATGAAATATTGCTTCTTGAGCTTGTGTTGGCCTTCCCTGGAACACTGCAGAAGCCCAAAGTCAGAAATATGACAGTTACTTCCATCATGTCTAACCTATCTCCCACTCCCTTGGCCTTACTTTCCACACCAGCTTCCACATTCGAATAATCACACTGCCAATCACATCTTTCCCTATTCTAAACAAATTGAACCCACTACCACACCTCGGTCTGCCACACAATCATGACATGGGGTCATACAGCACAAAACAAATACTTCAGCTCAACTCATCCACGCTGACCAAGTTTAAACTAAACTAGTCCCACTTGCCTGCATTTGGCACCTATCCTTCTAAACCTTTTCTATCCATATACCAGTCCAAATGTCTTTTTAATGTTGTAATTGTACTTACTTCTACCACTTCCTCCGACAGCTCGTTCCGTATACAAACCGCCCCCTGTGTGAAAAAATTGCCCCTCACGTCCCTTTTAAATCTTTCCCCTCTCACCTTAAACCTATGACCTCCAGTTTTGGACTCCCCCATCCTGGGGTAAAGATCTTTCCTGTTCACCTCATCTATGCCCCTCATGATTATATAAGCCTCTTGTTATGGGCTAGAACAAACCCCCTGCAAATATATCAAGGAGACAGCCTAGACCCTAACTTTTATTTTTTTAATCACTGGAGGGTGTGCAAAGGAGGTTCACTAAGTTGATTCCGGAGTTGAGGGGGTTGGCTTATGAGGAGAGACTGAGTAGATTGGGATTATATTCATTGGAATTCAGAAGATTGAGGGCAGATCTTATAGAAACATATAAAATTATGAAGGGAATAGATAAGATAGAAGTAGAGAGGATGTTTCCTCTGGCAGGTGAAGCTAGGACAAGAGGGCATAGCCTCAAGATTAGAGGGAGCAGATTTAGGACTGAACTGAGAAGGAATTTCTTCACCCAGAGGGTTGTTAATCTATGGAATTCCTTGCCCAGTGAAGTAGTTGACGCTACTTCAGTAAATGTTTTTAAAAAAAAGGTAGATTTTTTTTGAACAATAAAGGAATTAAGGGATACGGTGAGAATGCGGGTAAGTGGATCTGAGTCCACGAAAGGATCAGCCATGATCTTATTGAATGGCGGAGCAGGCTCGAAGGGCCAGACGGCCTACTCCTGCTCCTAGTTCTTATGTTCTTATGTTAAAGGCACGTTTAAGGTGCTGTGTAATTCGGTTTGTCACACTACTCAGTTTTAAGCAAAACACACTTTATTCATAGCCCCAGTTAAAATACAAACAAAAGAAAGAAGAATTGTTTTAACTCAATTGGAAAACTTAACAGAATAATGGACTATTTAACTACTAAACAGCAAAACTGTTCCAATAAACATCCCATAATCACACACTTGGCAAATGCAAATTCAGTAAAATAGATTGTCTCACAGGCAGTCTTTCTCTACTCCAGGAGGAATGAACACCAAGAGAAAATTCTGGAGTGAATATACATAAAGCAATAACTTAAAGAAAAATGTGTATTCAGAAACCATGAGCTGCATCATAGAAAAGCAGACCAGGAATTCTTCAACCAAAATTCCTTGATCATTAAGTTTCCAACCTGAGATGCCATATAATTAGAGAAGTCTTGAGGGAATGTCTAAAAATGGAGAAAAACATGTTAAAGGTGAGTTTTCCACATAATTCTCTCATCCACTCAAGTAGCCAGCTCTTAGCGGCCCTGGTAAAGATCTATCGTCTCTCACAAGAACCTGAAAAAGAAGCAAATAATTTGTAAAATATGGAACTGGGAATAAAGATTTTTGCAATGATTTTCATTTCCCATACTAAATTCCACATTTATCCCTGAAAGATCTGCTTTGGGATTTTAAGTAAATTATAGTTCTAAAAATATCAATCTAAGCAACATGGGATGATTTTTCACATTATGGAAATTCAAGTTAAGTGGTGTCTAAAAGGACGGATCTGCTATTGTCTGTTTTCCACTTTGTCAGTAAATTAACTCCATTGTGTTTTAATGAAGTCTATCAGAAATGTGAACCAAAATAAATTGCATGCAATATCGCTCAAAATAATGATTAGTTTGTCCAATCGAATATGTAACTTTTCAAGAGTTTAAAGAGTGTATAACAAACAACCATATGTCAGATCATTATTAGACTATGAATTGTGGTTATCCATAAAGTGAAAAAACAAGGGCTGCACACTTGAAATTGTTTATAAACATTGGCAATTATAGAGTGGTGAGCCTAAGAGTAATGATAACCTCATGAGACTATGTCAGATGTAAGGATTCTGGAAATGTAAAATATACTATAGCTAGAGTGATTACTTAAAATTTGTTGAAGTAATGTTATGTTGTAAATCAGGAAAAAAAATAGTTTTATGAAGGGCGCCAATTAAAACAGCTAACTGGTGTTTTAAGAATGAAATAAAATATAATTTTAAAATGTTGTGAATTCTGAATGACATATAAACTATATGTATATTTTTGTAAGTATACATGTATAAAATATTGTTGTGATCATCCACTTTTATAATACATTTTCTTCTCTCTATTTTCGCATATCTAATTCTTAAATCAAGAGGATGACCAGATGGTTTGACTCTTATACCTGATACTAAGAGCTGAATTTAGTGATTGTTGTGACTCATCCTTGTTGTGGATTGTCCATGACTTTGCATGAGACCATTCCAGGGATGAGGGATTGACTTTGTTCTCGCACATTGATATTCCAAGAATAACCTGACCACAGCATTGTCATTTCATCATTTTAAAAAGGAAGGATCGAGAAAATATAGTTCTCTACTTTTGACATTTTGTAATCAGTTACAATGTTAAATATATTAAAAGTCTACAGGCTTTTTTTAGAACCAGAACTTGACGTCTCGTAAACAAATCTTGTAAACAGAAATTCTTGATTTCTCAACTATTGTTTTAAAATTTGAATGCATCCTATATTGAGTATTGGTCCGTCATTCAGGTTTCTTTGCAGAAAATTCAGTAAATGATGATTTCCATGTATGTAATTTTGGTTATTAACCATAATGCCACAAAGCAGTTTAACTAAGATAATTTCTTAACCAAGTGCCTCTTTTTAGGTTGTTGTTTGTGTCAATGTGGTAGCATGTTTTATCTTCAGCCAGACTGGCTGTATTCTTAAATCCCAGTGCACAGTATATCTAGTTGTTGTCATCTGTCGTTTGGGCTATATCAATCATTAGGTTGTGAGCATCACCCAGGGATAGGAACTCTTCTCACTTGTACATATGAAGGGCTAATGAGGGCCCTCTAATGAATGTTTTATGAGGATACTACTGAAGAAGCACACTATGTGTCCCTTACCTGCAGCTTGGTTAAGAACACAAATGTGAATAGAGTTTTTTCTAAATATTTTTATTGAGATAGAACAATAACAGTCTTTTGCTCCATGTAATGGAACCTTTAGCCTATTGAACTTCAGCAATGTTCAAAAGTGTCAATAAGCAAAATAAACACAAAGGTTTAATTCGTACTAGCTTTTTATTAATGGAATCATGAGTGTTAAAATATCTTTTGCGTTTGTGATTTACAGAGATGCTGCCTGACTATTTTAATTATATAAAGCACAACATATAATCTAATAATGTACAATGTTTTATTATTTAATTTTAGAATTCATCTTTGTTGTTAGTTCTTCTGAGGATCTCAACATGGTGGTACAGTTCTATAGATACTGTTCTATAGAGTGCTAGAACTCTTCAAAATTAATTGACTGTGACTTCACCTGAAATAGCATTAAGGACAACCGGCAACCAAAGAAATATACTTCCCAAGCCATGTCGGGTGGCTGAGTCACTTCCAAGTTTCTTAGATTTGTTCATTCTGATTTGTTTTAAAGTAAAAATCATCTGCACACATGTATTGAGTAGGTAATGGTACAATGTTTGTATTTGTTTATGTATGTGTGGGAAAGATAGAACTGATAAGATCAAAAATTCAAAATAAAAATAGGAGATAAAAAGTATGTTCTCTATACTTACAGTTTGTATTCATTGTGTGCACTTGGAAGCTGGGACCATTTTTTGTGTCTGTGGTCAGAAACATATTTTCAATTTTTTTTGCAGGTAAAATTTGTTGTGTTGATGGCTGAAAAATAAATGTGACTAGTCATGAACATAATTTTTGTTCAAATATTTTGTAAGCTAAAAAAAAGTTCCTGTTGCAACATCAGTTAAAGGCTTAATATTTTCTTTTGACGTTCTCTATGTGCTACTTTATGGAAGTGGCCATGTATTTAAATTAATTTTTTGATGCTTTGTTAAAATAATGGATGATGTATAATAATATTAAGCATGCACATATATAATACAGTTACTCCACTTTACTAGGATGTTTACAAATGGTACAGAACAACTGTATGCCCACTATGTATTACACTGACATTATACTGCATTAACTGTGGGTATTATTATGCTTTACATCTATTTGTGAAACAGAAATAAACCTATAAATGAACCACAGTGTTAGTTACACTACTGAAACCAATACAGATTGAAACAGAAACTGAAACCAAAACTTGCCGGCAAACTTGATGAATTAGAAATAAAGACCATAGTATAAAGGAAAAATATCGTATAAGATACAATAAACTGGAATAATAAATGGATACAGCCAAGTTGAAAAGAAGAGAAACCCACATAACAAGGAATTTGGATGAACATCTTTATTGAGATTTTAAAATGTCTATGCTTTTTACTGTATTACAAAGAAAAGTTTCAAAACATTATAGTTTTAGAGCTTATAGCCAGATATTAAAACATTCCATTCTGATTAGTAACTAAAAATTCATAAACTCTAACAGAAATGTTCAGTCTAATGTTTGAATTTCAATGCTGATTTCCCCTGAAAATCTGAAAATACTATTAATGTTAAAGTGCTCTTCTAACAGGACCCGAGCCAGAAACTCCAGGTTCAAGACCTACTCCAGGACTTGTTGACCAAAGTAGGAGCATTTACGGACAGCCAAACAGTGTGATCATTCTTGCAAATCTTTTCAACATGCCCATGGGCCTTGGTAGGTGCTAAGAGCGGGTCAGATTTCTGGTCAGCCATGCTTGGTCCAGAGTGATGTTCCTCAAGCTCTGAACACTTGTCTCTTTCCAACCTGGAAAATGTCTGGAGTTTTCTGGAGACAATGGCTAATTAAGAACAGACAATAGCATAACTTACTCAATTGGTCTGTGTTTTATTGTGTTGTGACCCATGAGATCATTAGGATAAGTGTCAACTCTGTCATCACCTGATATCTATAAGTGCAGGGTAATTGGAAAGCAATCAGGAATTGATATTTAGTAAGTTTTCCCTTCCTCTCAATCCTGACATTTGAGATCAGTTGTAACACCTATACTTTCATTTCAGCTGAAACCAAATGATTTACCACAGACTAGGAATATTGTAGCTTCAACAAAACATTTCTGGCTTGTATGCCGCAACAGCCTATTTACTGATTATATTATCGAGGAGCCCGTATTGCTTTTTATTTGATTTGTTGAATCTCTTTCGGCTAAATAACACCATTCAAGGTTGTCTGGTGAAGAAAAAAATGTAGAAAAGATGCAAACATCTGGGATTTTGTGAATAATGCAAAGATCACTCACTGTTAAATGCTCCTGTGTATAATCATCTTGCTCCAAAACATTGTACTATTGAACTATAGCTATAAAGGCTGTCATTCATCTTGAGGTTACAGGAACCTTTGTCCTTGATATACTGTACCAGATTGACCAAAGAAATCACAGTCAATGACTATGATGCTAGCAAAGTTAACATTACCAAAGCCTTTTTTCGGATTACATCCAGTGTATTAGTTTTACTCAATTTTTTCACTTTGGTTGTTTGAAAATTCAGCAAATGTGTCCAACATAATCCTGCATATAATTTTCATAATATAAATTCTGAAATCCAACTTCATTAATTTCTTTTTTGAAAAACCTAAAGAACCACGACATAGTGATGTTACGGTACTTCTGTTAAAATACTTACGCAATAAGTGAAATCAATGCCATTTGGCACAAAAAAAAAATGGTTTCTGTATTATTCACATTTAGATAAATTTTCTGTCCAATGGAATCCTAACACGAAACCTTTTTGCTTCTCGTTCCTATGCACCTACTCAATCGATTCATTTCCCAGATCAGTCATACTGGCACAAACCACTGTCTAATGGTTAGACGCTATAGTTGAAGTAGTCTCACGCCATCCCACTGTTATTATGTGCCTCGTATCTTTTTCTACTTTTCATATGTGTTTTCACGATGAGTAAGAATCGACGCCACCGTCTATCCATTTTGCTTCAGGATAATTGCCTCCTGCTGGATGATCCATTGAAAATCAGGGAGAAGTTGATAGCCTTGCGCATCTGCCTCTCCTAGTTTAAAGGAAAAGCGCTGAAGGTGGCTATGAGGGAAAGAATACAAGGAAAGAAATAGGAAAATAAATTAAGGTGAATAGGGAGTGGTAGCCTTCTGCTGCTTGGCGCACCATCTGGAATATGCTGCTACAGTTGTAATACCTGTCCACTGAGTTTAGTTTTCAATACAACAAACGAGCGAACTATCTTGCTTCAGTCTCACTGAAAGGCAACATTATTTGCACAACTGTTTATTTCAGTAAACACTTGTCATAAGTAATTACAAAACATTTTATTTATTTTAAGATAAGCCCACAAATTTGGCGCTAGCACAATCCAAGGCTGCTTCTTTCCGATCTAATACTATAGGTAAGTACATCAGCTGTGTACCAAACTTGCTTGAGTGGCAATGAAAATTGCAACTGGAGCCTCTGTACCGTCACTTATTTAGACATTTATCAAAAGTAAGCGAAAAATCCATAAACGATGTTTCCTAGCATTTTATGCGTGACAATTTAAGTAGTAATATGAATTACAATAAATTATTAATTGCAATGAAACTTGATCGTAAAGTTCGTAAATTAGGGCTGAAAAAGGGATATTTTCGAACCTTAATACCTACAATTTCGGAGATTGTAATTAGTATAGGGTAACGCACAATTAAGATTCAAATTATTTTCAGAGATGATTCATCTCTAATTATAACATTGTCCTTGCAAGCTGAAATAGAGTCTGTATTATATTCTGAAAATCGAAGACATATCTATAGTTTGGCAATTCGTTTAAGAAACTTCATCAGCCGTGTTAGTCTAAGTTACCGGGAGGAACTTACAGAAAATATATGTTGGCTTTTAATTAAACCATCGAATTTGACGTTAGAAAAAGCAGATTGATTTTTTTAAACATCTGAGTGTGAGATAAGAAATTAAGAATAGACATTGTAAAATGCTCGTGATCCGTAATTTAGGAATAAAATGAGTAGACTGCCTTGTCTGATTATAAAACATTGCAGATAATGATAATAATGTATGTACTTTTAAAAAATAATAATAATTTGAGTTAATTAAAACAAACTCTTTGGTGCTCACAACATATCCGAAATTAACCAAAACATATTGATACAATCTTAAATTCTCCGATAACTTGCTTAAAGTGGTGTAATCTATGATGTTGCATTGAAACACCATTAATAAAAATCTTGGTTTCTAAAGGTAGATAAAGCTGGTCCTGTTCGAGGCACCATCAATAGGACTACGCTTGTACCTCGCTGTTTCTAGCTTCACCAACCAAACTCCAACTGAATATAAAACCACATGTAGTTTTCATTTCAAGAAAACAACGACACACCAAATGCACTGAGCAATTCCGTATAATACGAAACTATCAACATACATTTAAATTGCGATACCTTACAATTAACTATTTTATTTGCGTGTTCCGCGAATTTCTAAAGTACTGTTGCTTCACAAATAATGCAATGCAACTCTTGTTTATCAATTTGCGCAAAACCCATTGTGTTTCGTCGTTAGTTTGAGCATTTTAATAACTTCCGAGTCTTTTTTATATATTTTATATATATATGCGTGGCCATTGAGCTGTTGCTCAGCAGCTGATGCCCGCAGCGCCTGAGATGGCCACCAAGCAACAATAGAGCGCTCCCAATAAAGTCGTCTGCTGCCATGGCAACTAGCGGGCTGCGCCGCATGCAGGTGACGTCAGCGTTCCGAAGCTCGCTCCGTTTCGAAACGAACCAATCACAAGTTGTCGGCCGTTAAACCACAAGCCACACCCCTTCCCCGCCTCCTTAACTGCCCGACAAACTGATCCCGACGCCGGGTGGAGTCCCGCCCCTCCTGCTTCGCCATTGAGCAGACATCACCAGAGATCCACTCACGATTGGTCAGCCGTGCCGCCAGTCTGGATGGTGACGGGCGAGGGCGTGGTTTTCATTTTGATGGACGGGAAGGGGGGAACGTCAGCGCAAAGAAAATATTTCCGCCATCAAGTTAGAGCGACACGGAGGCATGGATTAAAAAGCGAGAGAAGCGAATCATTTCGCTTTTAAAGAATAAATAGAGAAGGGGGAGGGGGAGCATAAAAAATAATAAAACAACACAAGGGAAAGTGTGTGAGAGGAAAAAGATTTTTTTCCCTTTAGTGTGTGTGGTGTTTGACAGGAATGGTAACCGTTAACTAAGGGTTCAGGGCAGCTCCGTGAGTGAGCCGGGCTTCGGTGGCGTGTGTGTGGAACTAGGATCTCAGTCACGGGCCGCCCTGTTGAGGGCGGAGTTTGCATTTTATATATATATTTTTTTCCTTCCCTTAAACTCTGACACGTCTGCAGTGAGTGAGTGGCATTGGCAGTCTGTCAATCCCTCACCAAAGCGGCCATCAAAACATAAAGAGTTGGCTCGTAAATTGATCTGGCTTTCACTGCTGGGGCAGTGCAAATAATTTTTATGATCTTTTTCTTTTTTATTATTTCCCTTCTGCCTTTTGAAGAGGCAGCTACTTTTACTTGATCTTGTTTCTATAGATATTTTTATGATCTTGGATTTTGCTTTTTAATTATTTTTCGCTCATCCACACGCAGCGTACCGGCTCTTGTAGCTTTTTTTTACTATATTGTGTTTTTGTATTTTTTTGTTGTTAAAAAAGGGGGAATTATAGACAAGTTTGAAAAAGGAATTGAAAGCACCTCAAAGCAACTGTCCCTGTCTTCTTCGGCTCCGGTGGTACCTGTGCTAGTTTCATTTCTTCTGTGTTACTGCTGCGGCAGAGTATGGACGATCAGTCCAGGATGATGCAGACTCATCCCGGTGTAAGCTTGGCTGGACACTCGGTACAGGGGGGCATGGGTTTGCCTCCACATGTGCAAGGACATGAAGGTGCAGACGGCGACGGAAGAAAGCAAGACATCGGGGATATCCTTCATCAGATCATGACCATCACTGACCAGAGTCTGGACGAAGCACAAGCAAAGTTGGTTGCCCGCAAAAAAAAACATTTTCCCCCTTTTCTTTTCTTTTCTTTTCCCTGTGTCTGATTTTGATGTCTTTAGCGCTCAAATTCGCCGCCATATTTTTGACTTTGAGTGCTATAAATCTTGTTAATTACTTATTATTTTTATATTTCAGGAAACACGCGTTAAATTGCCACAGAATGAAGCCAGCCTTGTTTAGCGTCCTGTGCGAAATAAAAGAGAAAACAGGTACAGCTCCGATTAATTTTAACACACTAATCGCTACACTGTTATACTTCTGCTAGCTGAACTCCAGCGACATGTGCACCGCCATCTTGATTTCTATTTCTCTCCTATTTCATTTTGTTCACTGGAATAATGCTTCACTAAATTTAACAATTCATAACCGTGATGCTAAATGAAATGTACATTAAAATGCTCGTATATCATCCATAACATAATCGCCCTTGGCATCTATAATAGAGCCGCCTTTGGCGCACTTTGCTGTACGCGGAGTAGAAAAGTAGCAGCGTGTGTAAGATTTTACATTACAAACTAAACTATGATCGGACTTTTAATTGGAAAAAAAATGACAATCGTATCGATATCTGGGGCAGAATGGGTTTTCTAACGTTGAAAGCGGATGTGTTATGTTTTGTTTTCTGCAGTAATTTGAAGCGATTGCGTTCGGTAGGAGATACTACTAGTAGTGTTATTCCGAGTTCAGTGTTTTGGGGAAATGTAATATTGTAAAAATCTAACAAAATGCATTTAGGTAGTCAATTACAGAATAGTTTGTAATACTTCAGTGTGCATTAATTATGAGAAAATGTATCTAGATTGCACAATGGTAGACTGGACCGTGTTGCTTTCACCCTCACAGCAGCTAGTTTTCCTTGCGTTTGTGCACAAGCGGGATTACCTACAATAGATTTTGAACTCGATATAAACAATATCTCAACTCGCGTACAGTGAGGATAATGTTTAAAGATAACGGCATTTTGTTTTTTTTAACTGCATATAAACTGCAACAAAATATCCCCAGTCTTTGAGTCTTAACTTTGAAGATGTTAAGTATCCTACAACTCTGGAATCAGTTTTAATGTTGAAAGTTTTTTATGATGCGATTTAGCACCCCATTTAATTCCACCCCATTGTGCAAAGTAATGAAGCAACGGGGCTGCATAAAATGTTTAGAATGACATTTCAACCTAAGTGCTTTCATTAGGATTCTTGAGCCTTTATTTCTTTTTGAGTGACCCATTCTGTGACATTTTCGCCGCGTGAAGCAGCTTATTGTTGATGCGTTCATTTAGGATTTAACCGGAAGATTTAACTCAAACAACAAATAACGTAAAGTGAAAGAACAGATCCTTCAAAGTTTGTGAGTCTGTTAGATGAACACGATTCTTACGGCATTTTACGTAGCAAGAAAGCACATCATTGCGGAGATTGGACTGGTTGCATTGTTATGATCAAGTTTTTTCATATTTTTCCTTCATCGGCCTTGATTTAACTTTACGTACATAGCGTTGGGTAAATGTAGAAATGTTGTAAATTAGACTTCTGTAAATGACGACAATAGTAGGTAGACACAGGTACATTGTTCCCTTTGCGTGAAATTGGAATTACGGTCGAACGGATTGGGGTACACGAATAAACTTCGACTAAATATAGCCATTTCCATCAAAAACAACATTGCAGCAAATCTGAAGGGAACATCTAGTGTTGCATCCTGGAAAATAAAGTTGGCTTTGTAGCAATGTTTTATTGTTGAATGTTCAGATTTGGATATTAGGAATCTGAGTTGGTGTCTAATATTTCTACATGTGGAAGGTATTCTTTCCCAAATGGTGACATTACTGACGCGATTTAAACAGGGTTGTAAAAACCCATTTTACTCTGGAGGCTGGCATCTGGAGGTCTTTAATAAAGAAAGCACAGCTATAAGAAATGTGCAAACTATTTTTCAGTAACATAGGAGGAAAGTTAGTCGGAAAGTGAATAAAACAGACGTAATCCTGTTGAAAAAATGTAATTTAACCTAGAATTACAGAAGTAATAATTTAATACGTTGTTTAAATAAATGTATCACACAGAACAGATAAATCTATTCTGAATGTCTGCAATCCTTAAAGTATGAAATAGAGTCCCGGCACAAATATTGCGTGAACAGATGGCGTTATTACACGAAATTCTTCAGTTCACTGGCGGATAAAAGTCTTGTATAGGTTTTGTAAAAGTATAATTTATTTAGCATTGGAGGAGACATATTTTCATTTTACTTAATCTTCCTGTTGATTTCGTAAGGAGGCAAATTATTACACTTTATAGTAAAACGTGTGGTTAGAATGTTACGACTGCACAAACGCATAGAGTTATGGAAAGGGAACATCTCTGCGATATAGAATGCAATGCGTTTATTTTGTTTTGCAGAAGAAATATGCACTGTTCAGTTTTGGACTGAAGTTAGCAATATCCAATAGCATCAGGAAAGCCAGTATTTGCTTCGTAGCTTCTGTGTAGTGGTTCTTTCCTTTTTTTTTGCTCAATAAATACATCATTGTTTTCCTCCACTTAGTTTAATTATAAACCGGTATATCTGGGTGGATTTCGCGGCTGCATCATCAGCTTTGTTTATCTTGTAAATATCCACTCATTCACAATTCAGGTTATACAGTAAATTAATTGATTGATTTTGAAACATAATGTTTCATGTTTGTGGCGCAAGATTTGACTAATTTATTTCTGTGGAGTTGATTTCAGGCCATTTGTCTCATAGAAAGTCTACTCAATAAAGAGGCATCTGCTATAACTACATTTAAAAAGTCAAGCAGATTGTATGCACTCCTTCACTTTACCACAAGGTAGCAGGCTTTTTCATAAATACAGGAATCCCCAGTAATCTTGAAAGTACTTTTCAGTCCTCATTGATCACATTTTTATCAGTTACCACTTTTAATAACTGATCAAAACTGTGGAAATCTAGGTTCTGTTGCAACACAATTAAATGGTTTAATGTTTCATGGAAGAATTATGAACTGGCTTTTTGTTGCTACGAATAGTATCTTGAACACATTAGAAAGTGCAGTGTTTAAAGATAGCGTTACTTTACATGTTGTTTGTTATACACATGTGTGCGTAACATTTTATTGACCTTCTCCAGTAGTGGGGATAGCCATATTTATTTTGTAATACAAGAAAAATTTAGATTTGTACAAGATGTCAGCAGGGTGCAGTTTGGTGAATCTTTTCCACTGTTTCCATGACAGAGAAATTTTTGTTTTGCAGACATAAACTTCCGTTTAACTGACAGGTTTGATTATAGGGGAGTTTCTCTTAGTATCACCATTATGTATCAGCTTAAGTTATTCTTTATTACTGTACTAGTATAGCATTCTGAATCAGCATTGATACCAATGAGCTTATATTTTGCTGAAGCTGTTTATGGTTACGATAGCCTCCACCAGTGTCAACACCGCTGACATTTATGTCTTTGAAATTAAGGTTGTAGAATTCACGTAATGTTGTGCCTTATATGCCAATATGGTCTGTTTAAATGTTCTTTAGTAAAGTAGAAATTTGAATAATAGCAATTTGGCAAATTCCTTACTTTATGTTTTCCTTAAAATGAAAACATTTTGAAGGTTTCATGTGTTGTGGTTCTTTAATGCATTTTGGTGCTTTTTATTGTGAACATATTTGAGACCATTTGTTTAAAACTTAATTTTTTACAACTTTTTAGTTTTTCCATCTTCATAACTTACAGCGAATATTAAAAATATAATTATGTATTGGATTTGTTTTTGTTACTCTAAAAATCAGGTTTCTTTTTAGTCTATAATGAATAATAGTTTTTGTTAATGTTGCCTATGGTTAAAGTTAACTTCTGTGCTTTTGTTTCACATTGTTCATGTTCTGGGATGTGAAACAAGTTAGTTGTCTCCAATGTGAAATAATGTGGTTACTTTATTTGGCTATAATCTTAGTAACTTGTTTATGAAAGGTAAAAGTATTGGAGAACTTGAACTGAAAAGATGTATGGACAGCTGTCAAATAAACTCTTAAGATAGAGTGCCAACTTGACTGAAAAAAAAGTGACATTTATTTGCTGCAACTGTCTAATGGTTATGTACTAGATAGTTCATCAGATTTGTAGCTATTGTGAAGCTTATAAGCGGAACAGACTTGAGGAAGATCATAAAACTTAATGAACTCTTAGGCTGCAGGAGGTGTCCGCAGGGGGAGTAAAAGGGCTGTTTGGCTGATTTGGATGGTTGAATTCTTTATGTCTAAAGAAAGAATATGAAATTATCATTGTTGTCTCAAAACTTTGTTGTCCCGTGTTATTTTTGACTTATTGTTAGTTTCATGTACTTTGTGTATATCATGTCAGCTTCGTCATGATTACATGGATTTATGTCTTCATCCTATATTTCACTTTATTAGTAAAGTAAGACCTGTGGTTCAAAACAAATACAGGATTGTTCATAAAACATCTTTAGTGTGTGTGTTAGTTCTTGATAAGGTGGACGCTACTTATGTTTTGATTGCTACGCAATGGCTAAATAATCCTGCCTTGTAGCTTGAACTTTTAATTTTTTTTACATGGAATTTGTGAAGTTCATTTCTGTTGCACAAGTTAGTTTAATCTTTTATTTTCTAGAATTTTGATTCACTGTACAAGTTAATCAAAAAAGAAAACAGAACCTGTGACATTAAAATAATTTAAGGATTTATGTTATTACAGATTAAAGTGATTATGCTGAGGAGCCAATAGATAGCTCAATAAAACTAGTAATGAAAATGCTGTTACTTGTTATACAATCTCCCTCATTTTCTTGACATAATCAGCACTAATATGCAAGAATAATTTAGCACTGCAACTTCTATTTTCAGTTGTTAGAATGAATATTTCTAAATATGAAGAGATCCTTTGATAACTGCAGTACAATGGTCTAAGGTGTTTCTTATAACCACATAATTATTATTACCACATTAGTATTAGGGCCGTAGGAACAAACCCAGGAGTAAATTAGAATTTAGTGAAGAGTATTGGAACTGTAGAAGCTTGCCATAATCTAAATTCATATCTACAGATATCTGGTATTGAGTTTTATTTTGTATGAAGCTACATAACTTCAATAGAATTGAGGTACAGATAAATGTTTTTTGTAAAATTTTAGAAAAGGCTCCAAATTTGCCATGTCAACACTGTCTGATATACAGTCTGTTTGCAAGTTGACAACTTTCTGATCTAGCTGAGTCTTTTATTAGCAACTAATTTTACATTTGTTATTTGAAAAAACTTATTTGGGTTACTCTCATAGTTGATGTCATGAATTTACATGTAGAAGGATGTTCTATTTGTTCTTTTCACAGCAGTCTACTTCTATGCTATTGTCTTATCAAGGTGATCTGCATGGTTGAAATAGTGCATCTCTGCCAAAGCCTACTTTAACGCATTAAATACTGACCTCTTGTCATTTTGGCATTCATTCAGTAAACCATTCATGTCTTTTAAGTATGAATTTGGTAAATAATTTATGTCAATATTTAATATAAATTTTTAACTCCTGTCAGTGCTCACTTTTATTGCTTTACCAAGCTTGCTTGTTCATTCAAGCTAGTTGATGGATTAGTCTGCCTTTCTCAGTGTTGTGCCCACTTGTTTAGAATAGCGGAAATCGTTTTATTGGGGTTGACTTGTTATATTTACAACACAAGTTTAAGTTTAGCTGTATGAAAACTGAAATATTTAACACTGCAAAAATTTACATTTTGCACCCATCTGGTTGTTGAAAATATTAGGAAAGATTATTCGGAAATTAGTATTTAGTTTGACAACAACATACGCTGCAAGTCAAAGATAATAAATTATAAATATAACATGCTGAATTTATGGAATAATTTCCTGAATTATCACTGCAGAAGTCAAGTAAAATTAACCAGTGGTTAAATCAGTTTTTGTCACCTATCTGATTTACAATGGTGCCTCGATTTGAAATGATTTAGTAAATAGGAAAAATGATATTTATTAGGGAGGTAATTTGCACATCTTTCTCTTCTTTTGAATTTAGGAAATGCCTACTCTATCTGTGAGTTTTTGTTTTAGGTTAACTGGATTGCATTAGATAAAACCGAAATAGTTTTAAAAATTTTTGAATATTTAGAGTTTTATCATTTGAATGCATTCAAGGTCTATTTTGTTCGACCAGATTTGTTCTTGGAAATATATCAGTGTTTGATGTCAGTTTTAGTAATTTAGATTAAGCTCGTGTTTCATATTAGGCTATGAGGACCTTTGAATACAAAATATGTAATTCGTGAATGTTTGACTTGAAGAATGTGAAACTAAATGGTTCCTGATATTCTAATGCTAATTAATATGTTGGAAATGGAATAGTCTACTATCTTGTTAATTGACAAGTCATTTCTGTCTGGATATATTAAAATACTTGGCATCAATTTTTTTTGTATTTGAGATGGATATTTTCCATTTGGTAATAATAAGAAGTTTCAGGTTTTTCTTGTTTGCATGGAACTTTCAATTTGTATTGTATTTAATTCAGTCATTATATTGAGTGTTATGTGTAAAGAAAGAGTAGTTTTTTTTTGACAATCATTAGTAAAATTGAAATTGCAGATAATTACCAAAGAAACATTATCTAAAATAGAGGTTCAGAACTTCTCCAACTAGTGGTCAAATAATATGATTTTCAGACTCTATTACTATGTATGGCAGGATAAATGCAGAACAACAAATAATTATGCGGATAGGGAACATCTGATTGTTTTGTTTATCTTCTGCTATTAGAGAAAAACATTTGGCATGGAATATAATGACTATACTTTATCCG
>NC_063359.1:24995908-25030908 GCF_021869965.1 Rhincodon typus | reverse complement strand
AGCTCAGTGTTGAGAAACTGGTAACGACTGGTAGTGAATGAGAGCAAATGGTGCTGTAACAATACTCGATGATGTTTGGGATGACAGAAATTAATACGCACTTGCTCAGCGAAAGCTATGATTAATGGCTGTGAGCAAGAGAATGCTGGCCCTCCTTTTACTCTGGTTTGATGGGGATTGAAAAGCGAAGGCTATGTTTATTCTTCTTCCAAAAGCGGAGGTCAGATGCAGTACATTGCAGCTATTTTGTTCTTCTGTTGTTTATCTGTTTGTCGAAATTATTGTGAATTAGATTTAAATAGTTATCTTTCCGATTGTTTTATACTGTGAAGAATTTTAGGTAATTATGAAAGCAATTTGAAATAAGTGGTCTCGTCAGTTATATGGTCCAAAGTTCAATTTTTCAGTAAAACATGGGTAAATGGAAATGGATTTTCTTCATTACTGGTCGTACTCAAAATACTCTTTCAGTCGCCTAGTTTTGATTTTTGCAGAACGTGGGAAGGTTGATCTGTCTTTTGAACCAGACAGGAAGACATAAATTAATATACTTCTCTGGATAAGTCACTTATTAATAATCCATTCTGTCATGATTCTTGGCACTGTCAGAATGACAGTTGCATCACTGTTTTTCCGAAACAGATAGCAGACTGCTATCAACATCCTACTTGGAGATGTTTCAGATGACAATTTGTTACCATATTTTTGAACCAAGGTTTTTGGAAAAAAAATTAGTCTATTTTGAATTACAACATATGTTACTTTGGGCGTCATTGCCATCTCTGTTTATAAGATTTTAATAGCTGCCTGTAACTTAGAATTTGAAACTATGGGAGTGTAAAACTTATGGAAATACAAGCTCTTGGGCAATTATGGTTAACCCAGTACTTGTTGTGCAGAATTCAAGATGAAAACACTTTAAAATATCCTTGACATTTTTACAGGGATTGCTGGTCTTGGTTTTTGAAATGCTGAACTTAGTCTATAATTTACTGCAACCTCTGGTTTTGCATTAAGAATTGCTTCCTTCTTTGGAGTACACTTTTTCAAATTCTACAATGAACTTGTACACTGTAAGATATCAAGATTTTTCTAAAATCATTTTAATGTCAGAATTTTCACCAAATTTGCAAACAAAAAAGCAAAACATGATTAGTCAATATTATAGTGAAATTTTAGAGTAGTATCTGACAGCAGATGTTTTGCTGACACTGAATATTTTGTTCAGTTCAGACTTTCATTTCGGTTCTACTTCTGTCACCATGATTGATTGATGTTCATTGTGGACAATGGGATTCACAACCTGATTTTCTTTCCCCCCTTTTTCTTTTTGTGAAGTGCCGAAAGCTAGAATAGCCTTGACTTCATAAAATAGCATCTTCTAAGGTCACTGTTATAGGAACCATTACAGCAGTGCAGATGCAGATTTGCAAATCAGAGATTATATCTTCAGGCATTGCTGTCAAGTGTTATTCAAATAACACCAGCTTCACATTTGAATAACGGCAGACATTTTGAATTAATTAATCAGAAGAGATAGTCCAGGGCTTTTCTCATTAGTCTTCAGGTCAGGCTAGAAAAGATATATGTGTTGGTGATGATATCCTTGTCTTTAATCATGATTTATGAAGATTTAGGATTGTGTGTGATTTGTCAAAGGTTCTGGGAAAAGGCTTGTGCATATTTCATTATCTAATCTCTGATTGATTTCAGGATGCTAAAAGATATACCAATAGTGTTCATATGTGTGAGAAGCAATGGTAGGCACTGCATCCCAGGACTTTTACTTTGTTGTCTCTTATGACTGTCAGAAAAAGCTGTAAACTTTTATTGCCTATAGTTACTTGGCCATATTTTAGTTATTGCAGAAACCATTCACTCCTTCTGCCTTCTAAACAAAAGTGATGTGTACAAAAATCACAAAAATTCTTCTGAGCTGTCTGTATTCATGCATTGTGGAAAAACACATTTTTAAAATAGCTGTTGCTTTCTTTTTATTCGGAGTGTAAGTAGTAAAATATTATGGTTTTGATTTACTTCGATGACTAGCATTTTAACTTTTCTTTATAAGAAGGTATTTTTAAGAGTGCTCGGTATTGCTCAGTGAAGGCAAAGAGTTAATCTACAGGATGAACCAAAAGTTAATATTTCAACCATGCTTTCTTTCATGACCTTTTTGTTTATGCTTTAGTGCCAACATTTATTAAAATAACATTTTAAAAATTTGTAAACCTTCATTCATGCTGCAGACGTCTGTGCAGGAAATGGCTGTCTCTCACAACAGAGTCTATCGTTTAAAACAAAATAGAAAGATTAATACATAGGTCACTTAGATCGATCGTTTTTGAATTATGCTTCCCGACTCCAATGGTGAAACAATTGAGCTTTATTAAAAGACTTCAACTAAAAGTTGGTGCAATGGTTTAATGCTACAGCATTTCAGAGGGTGTATAAACATAGGCCTTTGCAGGAGTGAATGTTTTCTTCTTGTGAGGGGTACATGAAGCTTACACATTTTTCAAGTACAAGTGAGTTATAAAAGGAAATCCAGCAGTTAAAAGCAATAGTATGGTCGTAGAAGCTTAATGCATACATGAAGCCATTCAGTTAATCATATCTATCCATCTCCAGTTTTCAACTACAACAATGAAAACATACCAGAGCAAATTCTTTTTTTATCTTTTGCTGCTTTATATCATGCACTAACTGCACATTTCTTATTTGTCTTAATATTATTAGACTTGAGCACAGTTTTGTGAATGTTATCCATTTCATACATTGCATGCAAAATATGGTGCAAGTAAAAGCCCATTAAGAAAAACATGTATTGCTTTTTTAAAGAATACTTCAGTGAGTTGAAAATGTCTATTTAGTCTTGTGATGGTTGTGAGTCTTATAGTTTATAGTAATATCTGAATCCCTTGATGAAATTACAGAATTGTGACTTGATTCCTGACATCCGTTATTCTCTATAAATTTAGGTACAGTGAAGCTTTTTGTCAGTAAACGTACATTGTGGAATAAAATAGACTTTAACTAGGAGGTTCCTCAAATTTTCAGTGAGTAAATGCAGTATATGATATGCTACTGAACCATGTAGAGTTGGAAGATCCTAGTTGTGACTGTTGATCTATATTAGCTAGGAGTCAACTTTTTTTTTCCTCTGGAGCGTTTTATTGAGGGCTACCTGATGGTTTTCAGGGGCTCCTTTTTCATTCTCACTGACTCCTTTTTATTCCCCCCTTTTTTTTTAAATCTCTGACTCCGTAATTAGGTGATGTAGTCATGTAGTAGCAGGTTTCCTTCTTTATGTAGATGAGGTGTGTGCACATATATATATAATGTATTGATTTGGAATGTGTAGTAATCATGTTTTTTTTGAATTTATTATAAATAATTCTCGCAAATTGCCTTCAAAATGAAAATCCTAGCTACATGGCACAAAGTAACTTATTAGGAATGAGTTTAACCTCAGCAGCCACTTTAAATTAATTGCAAGCAGTTTGCACTTTCCAGCATTCTTTGGTTTTGTTCTGCCAATTTCAGGTTCAATTCCCCTCAATACTTCTGTTTAAGGTGAATACTGACTTCTAAAGTTCCAACTGTATAACAAAGCAAATGCACAAATTAACTCTACAGCACCAAGCGAAGCGTCAGATAATAAATGGTTTATTTAACACAAACTTCTCATTTCGGTATTTTTTCCCAAGCTAATACATCTCCCCACAGGATCATCCATGTTTTAATGAGATATTGATTGGAATCCCTTAGCTCAGAAGCACCTGGTTACATTAAAGACACGTGTCACTGTTTAGAGGTTGTTAACTCACGAACAGCCAACTGCTATCCTTTTATAATAGACATTGAAAGTGACAGAAATCATAGAATATTACAATGTAGAAGGGATCTATTAGACAGATTGTACCTCTGATGCTTTTTGAATTGAATTGAATTGAATTAACATTATTGTCACACGTACTCCAGTAAGTACAGTGAAAAGTTTATAAGTTGTCCTTAACATTCGATTTTAGGTACAAAGGTGCCTAGATACAGCTTCTTCAGTTTCAGAGAATGATCAGATTAATTTTTGCTGTCGCCTACTTTTACCCATGGCCCTGCACAATTTTTTCTCCTTTGAATATTTATCTAATTCTTCACAACTTGCTACAAACTAGGAGGTAAAAACAACATTAGATCCACACTAAAGGAAACGTTTAATTCCTGGAGGTGCTTCCTATCTTCATCATCCATCCTTAAAACTGGGGTAACACTGATGTAAATCCACATGATCTAATATTTAAGGTTTTGGAGTAGATTTGGAGTAGATATACTCCACTATGAAGGAAAACCGGAAATGAGGCAATCCAGCTCAACGGACTGCAGAGTTTAAAAACCAGGCAGGAAAACACACTGACGCTTCATCGGAGGCTGCACTGATGATGTTACCCAGTATGGTAATGAAACGTCTGTGGAGCAACAAACCAGCTCGGCGAGCCAACCAACCTCAAGGTCTAATTTTTTTTGGCATCTTCAAAGAGTTCATATCTCTGACATGAGTAACATACTACGTTCAAGGCCTGGACAAAGACAGGCCGAACCTGTGATTTGAAGAACTGGACCTATGAGCATGGGACAGTCAAAATCTGTAATTGGATGATCAGCTCCTCACATGGGGGTGACATTTGTCTCATTGGTCATCTCCGTGTTTGAATTTTTCTGGATTTCTGATGGCGAATAATGTGCTGCTTTGGGCTGTTTTGAACCTAGGTGTTAGCTGAATTCAGCTAGAGAAGCACTGAAGAACTACAGTTGACCTCTGAATTTGCAGGCCTAAGTAAGAGTTATTTATTTTGGCCGCACTAGTCATCCCTTATGTGAGCATGTTTGTAAGCTGAAGATGTGATTAAGTATACACATGGAAAAAAGGCTAATTTTTAAGCGAGCAGAAGACTGTTGGATCCTCTTAGAATCGTACCCCAGTTTGAATCATTTGCCTTAAGCAAAGCATAAGGAGAAAAATTGATAGGTGAACTGAAGAAGAAAATTACTTCCAATAGTGAAAGTGGACCAAAAATAAGGCTGTCAATTTTACATTAAAAAAATTGAAACTTGTAAAGTATTTTCCTGTATGCACCATAATAGAAGCTGATATAGGTGGACTTAGTTGATATTTATATATAAAGCTCAGTTTCGTTCTTGAGAAGCAGTAAGGAGGGGAGAGAGGGGATACTGAACATGGGAAAGATCAGAATCTGATTAGAACAACAGCTCCTCAGATTCTGTTTCTTCCACCTATGGAGAAAACTTTAATTGTTCACACCTGTGAACTTTCTCAAGCTTTTGTGGGTTTTCAAAAGTGAATTTGCTCTGTGTTTTAAACCTTGGTCCTGAACTCATCAAATTTAATTTTAACCAGCAAAACTTGCCAATGACACATTCTGGTTGGACTCATTCTTGCATATTTAATAGAACTCCAGCTTATCTTAATTTTACTGGTTTTCCTTTTGGCAAAGTAGTTACTTTTATTTAAAAATGTCCAAGCAGAACTGTCTTGGTGTTGTTTATAGTAAATTTGAGGATGCGGTGTTTTATAACAACAAAGATGTTTATCCAATGGAGATGATTACGTCAGAACAAATGATTTGTGTAATATCAGTGACTGAATGCATCACGTTTCATTTCTACTAATACGAAAGCAACAAAATGCAGGTGTTTGAAATCTGAAATGAACGTAGAAAAAGCTGTAAATATTAAGCAGGTCATGTAGGATGACATTGATTTAAAATGTTAATTCTATTTCTCTCTTCATAGATGTTGCTTGATCTATTGTGTACTTTCAGCATTTCTAAAATTTCCTTTCATTTGTACTAATTTCTGTTATGAAATGTTAACTATAATTTGGGGGTAGATTCTGCCCATTATTTTGTGAAAATCATTAATGTGTGAACTTTGACTGGAACTTATATACAACATAATCTCCCCTAGAGTTGAAAAAGGAATGTCAAAACTGAAATATAGATATTAGGTAAAAAATAGAAGGTAGGCCATAACTGAAACTGGGGGCATGATTTAATTCAGATTTAATGCAATGAACTTAAGTCATGGTTTGGAACTGTGATATCATTAGCTGTTACATAAATGTGGCTCAGGGAGGGATTGGACTGGCAGGTTAATGTTCTGGGGTATCGATGCTATATGAAGGATAGAAAGGGGGGCAAGAGAGGAGGGGGAGTGGTATTTTTGCTTAGGGATAACATTACGGATGTACTTAGGGAGGATATTCCTGGGAGAGCATCAGTAAAGCTAGATGGGTGGAACTAAGGAATAAGAAAGGGGTGATCGCCTTATTGGGATTGTACCATTGGCCCCCCACTAGTCAGTGAGAAATTAAGAAGCAAATATGTAATGAGATCTCAAATATCTGTAAGAATAATGGGGTTATAATGGTAGGGGATTTTAACTTTCTAGACATAGACTGCGACTGCCATAGTGTTAAGGACTTGGATGGAAAGGGATTTGTTAAGTTTGTTATAAAAAAACTGTCTTATTTAATATGTTAACGTACCTATTAGAGACGGAGCACAACTTGACCTTCTCTTGGGAAATAAGGCAGGGCAAGTGACTGAGGTGTCAGTGGGGGAGCACTTTGGGGAAAGTGGTCATAATTCTATTAGGTTTAAAATTGTTATGGAAAAGGTTAGACCTGATCGAAAAGTTAAAGTTCAAAATTGGAGCAAGGCCAATTTTGATGTTATTAGGCAGGAACTTTCAAAAGTTGATGGAGGGTGGCTGTTTGCAGGTAAATGGACGGTTGGGAGGCCTTGAAAAATGAACTAATGGGAGTTCAGAGACAGTGTTTTCCTGTTAGTGCGAAGGGCAAGGCTAGTAGGTGTAGGGAATGGTTGATGACTAGAAAGAATGAGGCTCAGGTCAAGAAAAAGATGGAGCCATACGTCAGGTAGACAGCTGGCATCAAGTGAGTCTCTAGAGGAGTATAAGGGCAATAGGAGTATACTTAAGAAGGAAATCAGGAGGACAAAAAGGGGACAGAAGTAGCTTTTTCAAATAGGGTTAGGGAGAATCCAAACAGATTCTACAAATATATTAAGGGCAAAAGAATAAGTAGGGAGAGAATAGGGCCCCTTAAGGTTCAATAAGACCGCCAATGTGTGGAACCACAGGAGGTGGGAGAGATACTCAACGAATATTTTACATCAGCATTAACTGTCGAGAAGGACATGGAAGCTAGGGAACTTGGGGAAATAAATAGTGTTGTCTCGAAAAGTATCCAAATTACAAAAAAAGAAGTGCAGGAGATCATAAAATGCATAAAGGTAGATATATCCCAGGACCTGGTCAGGTGTATCCTATGTGGGAACCTCTGTGGCTGAGGGGGCCATGTGCAAAAAGGCAAGGTGAGATAATGCTGAGAGCATCCAGGTAGTGGTGTGAATATGCAGTGTGACTCAAAGCAAAGAGTTTGGAGATGCAGCCTGGTCCAGTTTATGGCCTGGATGCACTCACTGATTGTACAGGCTTCCAGCTGAATCATTAGAGTGATCATAAGATGATAAGCCAACGGAGCAGAAATAGACTATAATGTGCAGGAGCAAATGTACATCATTTGGCCCATTGTGTCTGATGTGCCAGTGGCTGATCTGGTAATCCTCAATTCCACTTTGCTGCCTTTAAAAATAAAAAATCCGTATATCCAAGCCTTGAATATATTTAATAACCTGCTTCACATGCTGTTGTTCGGTATGTGTTGAACTCTTTTGTCAACTTTTTCATTGTACGCTAAGCAGTTATAATGGAAAATATTTGTATGGACTCATCCCTATGAGACACAAGTTGTTAACTGTTCCCAGAATTCTGTCAACATGCTTGGTGAATTTTTTTTTCACATTTCTTTCTTAAGGCTGAAATGTGGGTATGACCAAACTAAAAGAATTAAAACTTATTTTATGATCCAAGACCAGAATGTCAAATTTATGTTACAGTCTGACTAAGAACCAGTCACTTCTTTTTAAAAACATGAGAGCTGTTTTACTTACTAAGAGAATAAACCCTCAAGACCCCATGGTTTTGAGCAAACAATAAAAAGCCTTACTCTACAAAGTTAGCATATTAAAACAACCTACGCAAATTATATTCCAACATCCAATTAGAATTAATCAGACATAAATATGGGCAACAGACTCTGCGGTTGAACAATCCACAGAGCTAAATCAAGACAAATTCTGCAGATTTCTCAGCAACCCCCCAGAGGTTAGTGACACTGTGGGTCACCAAATCTCATTTAAACTCTACAAGTGATACTAATTCTTCACCGTTGAAGATCTAGCCTTGGAAATTCTTCAAAAACCTCTCTGTCATGGACTGCCTCAATGATGGCTCATATTCTGATAGTTCACATTCCCAATTGGGACTGAGTCCCTTGGATTCTGGAAACTGCACTCTAGCAATTACTCATGGGTACAATTGTAGCTTGTCTACAGACAGCTAGCTTCATCAAATTGGTTAACATGGTCAACATGGTACTGTCCCTGTGTTTCTCCAAACTCTAATTTTACTTAGCTGGTCAAAGTAAATATTATTTCTGAGCATCCTTTCCTCTTGCTCTGAGTTACACAAGTATTCGTGGCACACTGTTTCTTCCAAGCCCCAAAGGCTGTTCCTGAGCTTTAACCCCAGCACTTACCTGTACCTCCTGGCTTCCTAGACTACTAACAGCTCAGAACCTGCTACAGCAGCACCTTTTCAGGATGGAGCCTCTTCTCCCTGCTTCTGCTTGACTGATGAACCCTCTGAAAGTAGGAACCTTTGTCAGTGTTAGCGTTGCAGATCTCTTTAGGGGTCATTAGGAGTCAACTAGAATAGCTCCAGTTTCGATTGAAAGATAATGCCTCGATCTCTAAGCCAAGAGGCCCAGGTTCAAGTCCCAGTTGTTCCAGAGGTCTGTCGTAACATCTGCAAACAAGTTGATTTTAAAAAAGAGAGAGCTGAGTTCCAAGGGTAGAGGTAGTGGTGTCATCGTACTGTAGCTGGTACTCCAAAGGTCCAGCCTGTGGGAGAACACTAGTTCGAATCCGACCACAATAGTAGCTGGTGAAACTTAAAGAAAGAGCCAAGTTTCACCTTTAGATAGAAGTGGGCACCGCAGGAGCTGAAGTGCATTATTTCCCCCTCCAACTTTATTTTAATTTAAACCTCTTCCCTCTTCCCCGACTCTTTCCTTTTTAGTGGGCAGTGCCCGTAATTCACTAATTGTTTAATTGGTAACATAGATGATTCAGGGTAAAAGAAGAGCTGAGTTCTGGGTATTGTTGTTTGGTTCTGAAGAGTCATATCAGACTTGAAACGTTAACTCTGTTTCTTTCACCACAGCTGTCATACCTGCCGAGTTTCTCCAACATTTTCTGTGTTTGTTTCAGATTTACAACTTTTATTATCAATCATCAGAAAATTGCTGAATCCTATTGATAAGGACAATTGAAACAGGGCATTTAGAAAATCAAATATGGTTCTACGAAATGAAAATTATGTTTGACAAATCCATTGGTTTTCTTTGGGAGTGTAACTGGCAGGGTAAATCAAAGGGAGCCGGTGGATATTGGACAAATTATTTTCTCTTGCATTCTCCACGAAACCAATCAAAATCCACGTGCCAACCAGTCAGCATCCTCTCTATCATGCAGCTTAAATTATTCGTCCCTTTGAAATTAAGTATTCATGCATTAGCCCTGATAAGTGCAAACCAAAAAGTGGGAAGAAGGATAGTAGGCCCATAATGGCATTCTTGTCTCACCACTAATTGGGGTGCTTAAATTGCAAATCATGCCTGCTCACGGGCCTCATTTGCAGCTCTTAACCTAGTGGTGGATAAGGGGCTAACTATGTGGGGAGCACAACATGCAGGCCCTGACATGTTCTTTTGCTGGTTCCTCCTCAATCTGAACAGGTGGTGAGTGTGGTACTGCAAACAGTCAATACTTCACTGGTAGTGCTGCTGAGTACAGAGTAACTATTGGTCTCTGATTGGCTGGGAGCTCTTGTTAGGAAGGCCTGCTGCTGTTATTACGTGCTTGAATGGCCAGAGATGCAGCAGGCCTTCTTGAAGGAAGCCTTATGGGTTCTCACAGACTCTCAAGCCAGTAGCTAAGCCCCTGTTACCTTACAAGATTCTGTCCATTCTGCCTCCACAACTATTGCCTGACTTAGAGTCATAGACTCATAGAATTGTACAGCACAGAAACAGACCCTTTGGTCCAACTTGTCCATGCCTGCCAGATATCCTAATTAAATCTTAGTCCCATTTGCCAGCATTTGGCCCATATCCATCTAAACTCTTCCTATTCATGTGCCCAACCAGATGCCTTCTAAATGTTGTACTTGTATCAGCCTCGAACCACTTCCTCTGGCAGCTCATTTCATACACACATCACTGTCTGTGTGAAAAGGTTGCCCCCTTAGGACCCCTTTCGATCTTTTCCTTCTCAACTTAAACCTATGCTATCTAGTTATGGATTCTTACTCTAGGAAAAAAACCTTGACTTTTCACCATATCCATGCCCCTCATGATTTTATAAACCACATCTCAGCCTCTTACACTTCTGGGAAAATAGCCCCAGCCTATTCTTCTCCCTATGGCTCAAACCCTCCAACCCTGACAACATCCTTTTAAGTTTTTTCTGCACTCTTTCAAGTTTAACAACATCTTGCCCATTTGCAGGGAGACCAGAATTGAACACAGTATTCCAAAAGTGGCCTAACCAATGTCCTGTACAGCCTCAACATGACATCCCAACTCCTATACTCAAAGCTCTGACCAATGAAGGCAAGCGTACCAAATGTGCTGTCTAACCACAACTCCACTTTCAAGGAAGTATAAACCTGTACCCCAAGATCTCTTTGTTCAGCAGCACTCCTTAGAACCTTACCTTTACCATTAAGTGTATAAATCCTGCCCTGATTTGCCCTACCAAAATGCAGCACCTCATATTTATCTAAGTTAAACTCAATCTGCTACTCCTTGGTCCATCTGTTCAAGGTCCTGTTGTACTCTGAGATAACCTTCTTCACTGTCCACTACAGCACCAACTTTGGTGTCATCTGCAAACTTATTAACCATACCTCCTATGTTCACATCCAAATCACTTATACAAATGACAAAAAGCAGTGGACCCAGCACCAATCCTTGTGACACACCGCTGGTCACAGGCCTCCAGTCAGAAATGCAGCCTAATTCAACTCTCCACTATCACCCTCTGTCTCTGACCTTCAAGTGAATTTTGTATCCAAATGGCTAGCTCTCCCTCTATTCCATGTGATCTAACCTTACTAACCAGTCTACCATGCAGAACCTTGTTGAATGCCTTGCTGAAGTCCACATAGACAGTGTCCACTGCTCTACTTACATGAATCTTTGCCAGCTCTTCAAAAAACTCAGTTGAGTTAGTGAGCCACGATTTCCCATGCACAAAGCCATGTTGACTATGCCTAATCAATTCTTGCCTTCCAAATACATGTAAGTCCTGTCCCTCAGAAACCCCTCCAAAAACTTAGCCACCACTGACATCAGGCTCAATGATCTGTAGTTCCCTGGCTTTTCCTTATCATCTTTCTTAAATAATGGCACCACAATAGCAATCCTCCAGTCTTCTGGCACCTGACCCTTAGCTATCAATGATACAATATCTCAGCAAGGGGCCTAACAATCACTTCCCTAGCTTCCCACAAAGTTCTAGAATATACCTTTTCAGGTGCTGGGGATTTATCCACCTTTATACCTTTTAAGACATCCAGCACCACCTCCTCTATAATATGCATACTTTTCAAGATAAAACTTTATTTCTTGATGATTACTTTCATTATTTTCTGTTGTTATTTCAGATTTTTAGATCTGTGCTCAATTCTTGGTTTTGTTAATTTTTTTCTTACATCTGTACTTCATATTTTCCTCACTGTCACTTTCAAACTTTTCTTTTCGCTTATAGGCTACCATACTTCTATTTTGCGAAGTGCACTCATACATTTCCTCATTATGTGATTTCTTGCTGTTGTGTGTAACGCTGCTCAAATAAAACTTTTTCTTGATACTGCTGCTGAGTACGAAATGGAATCTTGACTGGATGTTGAAAGTCCTCAGTGTCTGAACAAGTTGCCGAAGCACTGATTCTGTGCTTCTACTGATGAAATGAGAAACCAACAGGATGAGTCTTATAAAAATTCATCAATTTTGATTAGTTTATCTTTCCTTCCCAGCTTTGTCTGGTTTCATTTTATTGGAGTTGTCTTTAGTCATGTTCTTACTGTACCTCCCTACTTCATCTATCACCTCTGACTTTTTTTCTGTCACTGTCAAATGTCTCATTATCTGCTCTAAATATTTTATATATTGTATGTTAGCTGATCTATTAGAGCCCAAATGACATTTAAGATCTTAATATGAACTAATGGCCAGTAGGGTAATATGGGTCTTGTCCACAAACTAGAGACCTGGCAAGAGTTCTGTGATGCCTGTTTTCAGGAAAGCCCACCACATCATGTACAACTCTGGCGTTTGGCAGACCAGTGGTGGACCTAACCCTGAACATCAATGATCCTCGGTGAAAGTTCAGCCTATAAAGAGCTGTTGGTTGTCAAAGGCCAGAAGCTTTACTGATGGAGGCAGTGGCTGCTGCTATGACACCCACTTGAGGTAGCATTTTGTTAATGGATCCTGGGCCATTGGTCAGTGATGTGAAGTGGGGTTTGTTTAGCAGCAAGGGTAGGGATCGCTTTCACAGGGCTTCCCTTCTCATTGCTGGGTTCTTCAATCAGGTATTAAATACCATTGAACAAGGCTGCCTTCTGCAACTGCAAACAGATTTGTGCAGTGTGCTGCAGCATGGCAGGATCCTCCCACCTGATGCAGGGTTAATATCAATGGCAGTGTAATGAGACCCAAAGCCCACTTAACACCCTCAATCTGCCATAGACTCAATTGGGGTGGAGGCAGGTAGATAGTAGTGTTTCTGCCCACCAGCATTAGCTTGAATAAATACATGATGCTAACAAATTTGAAATGTGGGAGGGCATTAAATTCCACCCAGAGACCTGTAATCCAGTTGTAAATGCCCCATGTTAGTTTGTGATTGACAGGCTTATTAACATTCTCCTCAATTTAGACTCTCACCATTTAACATACATGGTATTTTAATACTACTGATGTTTTTTTTCACTTTCTTTAATGTATTATCTGTGATTTTGTTCTGCCTTGTTCATATTATTCCTTCATTTCTTTTCCTTGCCTACTGTAGTTGCTGCTCTGAAATTCAAAATAACAAATGTAGAAAGTTTTTTTGCAGTTTATGTTACTTGTTGCAGTAGCACTGTAGAATTTTCCCTGTAAAGTAAACAGGATTTTACATTAACACCATTCTTGAGGTGTTTTGCAATATAGTTACTTTGAAATAATGTCCATTTTATTGCTAAATAGTGCCAAATTTTGTGCAGTTTTGAGCCTATAACCATTAATTTCTTACTTGCTGACCAATGTGGTGCAGTGATAGGTAGAGTGGAGTTTAAAGCATATTGCTTGGAAATTGAGAGAGCTGCATTATCTGATATTATCTTTAGAATTTATAACTTGTTGCATGTATAATTTTAATTGAAATTATAAGCGAAGTGTAGTTTGCTAGGCCTGAAATTTGTGAAACAACAAAGTCTTCTGTGATGTGGATCAGATGTAACTTGTTTAATTGACTGTACACAGACGTCAAGTGCTTGTCTTCCTTTCCTGCTGATGGGTAATTTCTCAAGAGACGGTTCGCCTGGAAGAGTTAATAAGCGAGATAAACACAGAGTTAATGTGATTCCCATAAACTAGTACTGATTAGGTTCATGTAAATCATTAGATAAGAAAGTTTATTTTAGCCTACTAGCAGGGATGGTATGGTACATTTTATCATATTTGTTATATGGAGTGAAATAGACTTAAGTGAAAGATTTTTTTAAATTAACCTGTTCAGACATATTATGACTCTGAAGGAGATGGGACTTGAGCCCTTATGGCTCAGAGATAGGGGACACTGCTCCAAAAACCCTCCCATTTTTTGATTATAGAATAAACCAAACTCTTTTAGTACTTTGGCATAATAATGAAATGAAGTCAAATATATATCAATCATTTTGTGTTTTAGCAGACTCGAGAAATCCATAAGGCAACATGTGCAGCTTTGCAGTATCTAGTTCACATAACAAGATTATGATAGTCCCTGAACTACTTTATTGAAGGACTAGATAATGGTTTGTATTGGTAAGCTCGCAATTGTAAATGAAAAGGAAATTGCTTCAAAGAAAGGTCGATGATGCTGAACATAAGTGAATACTAGTGTAGACTTGAGGTTTGTAACATCTGGTTGTATCTGTTCTGAGGAGGAGATAGAGAGTTCATAATTAGAATACTGGGAGAATTGAGTGGGAAGCTGGTGGTGCTATCCAATTATGTTAGATTGATAGACAATGAGAGGGCTCGTGTAGCACAGTGGTTGTGTCCCCACCTCTGAGCTAGGTGATTCAAACCCATCTACTCCAGATATGTGTCATTACATGTCTCAACAGGTTGATTGAAAAAATCTTGATAATGAGGACTGTTCTTGAGATGACCCAATTTGATGGTGAGAAATGAGCCATATTGTAATCTGCTGTGGACCTCCGAGATAAAGTACAATGATGATTTAATGTTCAATATTAAGTCAAGGGTATATAAAGACAAGATCTTTTCACGTTTGGTGCCCTCAAACAATCCAGTATAGATTTGTTAAGAGAAATCAGGCAATAGAATTGACTGAAGAGGCACTAGCTTGTCTTTCTAACTAATGGGTTAGAAACCTCTTGAGGGGTAACTTTTATCTGGATCTCTTGTTTTCACAATTGATGAGAGTAGCACTTATAAGTGATGGAATATCAGTGGGACTAGTGTTCACAGTATAACAACATTTCTAGGTTATGTTTTAGTCAGCATCATTAAATATCAGGACAAAATAAGGTTGATTCTAAAAAGGAAATTTCAACAGTATGATGGCAAACTGAAGAAAATAACCAGAAGATAAGATTAAGTTTGAAAAATTGCACCAAGTAAAATAAGCAATATTTTAAAAAGCTTTCAACTAAATGAATGTATAGACCAATTTAAGTTGAAAGATAAATCAACTAGATTCATAACGAATTATGACATGAAAAGAGGCCTTCGACCAATCATGTCCTCACCAGTCATCAAACACTTATGTACTCTGATCCGATTTCGCAGTATTTGGTCCATAGGCTTGTATGCTATGAACATTTCAAGTGGTCAGTTGAATCCTTTTTTTGATGTTACAATGTTGCCCGTTTCTACCACCCTTTCAGACAGCGAGTTTCTAAAGGCTCTCCTTAAATTCCCTCAATCTCCTACTCCTAACCTTAAATCCATGTCCCCTGGTAATTGACTGCCCTATCTCTGCCCTTCATAATTTTGTCCGGCCTTAATCAGGTCCCCCTTCAGCCTTCTCTGCTGCAAGGCAAACAATCTCAGCCTTTGTAATCTCTTTTATTGGCTGAAACACTTCAGCCTGGGCAACATCTTGGTGAAGCTCCTACATACATTATACAAATCTGACAGGGTTAAAAGAGGCAGGCAATTCATGGAGGGATATGCTAAATTACTAAAACAGATGAGAAAGGTAAAACGGGATGAGTTTTGTGGAAGATGTAAGTAAAATACTAGAAAGAAATAATACCAAAAAGTAATAAGTATTTAGAGACCATTCAAACTTTATAAATGAAAAGTAGCAACAGAGAAGGTGACACTTAAATGCTTATGGAAAATATTAATTTATTAGATAGTATTATGTTAACTTGCTGTTTCTGCAATTTACAAGATTATCCAAAAAAATTTTGAAGTCTGCATGACAGAGGAATTTGCTTTTCTAGCTGAGTTAACTCTGGAGCACATGGCATTTATCCTGGTTATAAAATTTAAATGTAAATTCAGCGGGTTAATTCACAGAATCACAGAGTGATAAGAGCACTAAGGAGGCCATTTGGCCTATATGTCTGCTTGTTCTTTGCAATTCCCGCATGCCCTTCCCCCACCTCCTCCTCTTTAGCCCTGTGCATATTTCTTTTTCAGATAATAATCTGATGCCCTCTTGGGCCTGCCTCCACCAGTCTCCAGGGCAGTGAATTCCAAATCCTGAAAACTTGATGTGAAAAAGTTCTTCCTCATGTCACTATTGCTTCTTGTGCCAAATACCATAAATCTGTGCCCTATAATTATTAATCCTTCCAGTAATGGGAAGAACTATTCTCTCTATACACACCCCCTCATAATTTTTAATGTCTCCTGAAATCTCCTCAACCTATTTTTGTCCCAACTTCTGCAGTCTGTCTGTCTGATATAAGTTCCTCATCACTGAAACCATTCTTGTGAATCATTTCTGCATTCTTTCCGATCCCTTCACATCCTTCCTTAATGTGGTGCCTAGAACATGGACGCAATATTCCAGTTGAGGCCAAACTTGTGTTTTATACAAGTTTAACGTAACTACTTATATACGTATGCACTTATTAATAAACCCTAGGATGATGTCTGCTGTATTAAACATACTGTCAACTTGATTTTCCACAATCAATTACTTAAGTACATAGACACCCTTGAACAAGAATGTAGCATTTGCACTTCTCCAATTCACTGTAAACCCAACTGGAAAGTTATAGCCTGTGCCTCCACAGTTTTCTTTCTTAATTCTCTCTGTATTAATCTGATTGCTAAGGCTTTGTCCTGAAAAACGAAGAAGGAAAAGACAGTTACTTATTATTTTTATTTGAATCAGGCCAAGTTTGTGCCCATCTAATGTTGGACACTGTTGTGAGTTTTGCAGTCATCAGTTGATTGGGTACAGTCAGTACCTTGCCTGTTGCAAACAGCCAAAGATGTATCCTGTTTGATACCATCCACCAAATTTTGGGACGTGCATATCTGACATCACACCACAACATGACATGAAATGCCCAGCATAGTGTCCAACATTAGATGTAATTTTGGTAATTGGATGACATTTGCTTGGTAGTCCTGCGTGTGTGAAGAAACTAAGAACCAGTTGAGGATTATCAGTCGGACTTTCAGTATGGTGCACTTGTGTACTGGAAGCTACATTTAATAACAGATAGGGTCCTATTCTCTGCACACATAATGAACGTGCCCACTTTGGGTGTTCTTTAAGTCGACAAAGTAAGTAACAGCCATTTTCTGTTCATTTCTCAGGCTCATGCTTTGATCAAACAGAGTCCCCTTGCTTGGTTTAAAATCTAAACAAAGCCTGGCAGTTTACTGTTGGTTATGAACTGCTGCATTCTCCATGGCAACACTTTTAACGATCAGAGTTCACTTACTAACCAATTAACATTCTCCTCTCATTGAGTATAAATGTTGATTTTACCCTTATTAGTATTCTTGTGAATTGTCCTGATAAGTGTAAAATGAAACGTTTGATAAATATGTCTTTTTTTCTCTCTCAATGTATCCATCTCATGTGCTTTTGGTGCCTTATCAACCTCAATACAGAAAGCCTATCTATTACCTCCTCTATTTTAAACTCTATGTGTGTCTGAATTATTTTTTCACCATGAGCTAAGCAGCATCTCTTCCTTGGTAAAGTATTCTTACAATACTTCAGTTCCCTTGCTTCTATGCATAAGCCCTCTTTTGGCCATAATCAGCTCCTCTCCCTTTACTACCTTTTTATTATTTGCTTGGATTATATGCTAGTTATATAGAAGACTTTTGGGATCCTTTTTGTTGAGGACTCTGGGTCTGTACTCAGTGGAGTTTAGAAGGATGAGGGGAGGATCTGATTGAAATTTACAGAATACTGAGAGGTCTGGATAGAGTGGATGTGGAAAATATGTTTCCACTTGTAGGCGAGGCTAGGACCTGAGGGCACAACCTCAATGTGAAAGGATGATCCTTTAAAACTGAGGGTGGTGAATGTATGGAACTCATTGCTGCAGAAAGCAGTGGAGGCCAACTCATTGAGTGTATTAAAGATAGGGATAGATAGGTTCTTGATTAGTAAGGGGTATAAGGGTTGTGGGGAGAAGGCAGTAGAAAAGGGTTGCGAGGCCTATCAGCTATGATTGAATGTTAGAGCAGATTCGATGGGCCAAATGGCCTAATTCTGCTCCTATATGGTCTTATGGTCTTTTATGTTAGTTGCCAATGTCTTTTTATATTTTCTCTTTGCTTCTCCTATTTCTTTATTGATTCCCCTTTGAACCTTCTATATTCAGACTGGCTTTTGATTGTTATATCAATCTGATATTGTCATAAAGACAATTTTCCTTTTATTGTAGTCTCTGTCTCTTTTGTCATTCAATTAAAACTATGAATTTATCAATTTCCTTCATTGGAGGTGTCGTGGGGCATCAAAGTGTATTTAGAAGGGCAGGCAAATGTGCTAAAGCAACCTTGGGTCTATAAGCTTAATATTAGCAACAAATATAATAGTGGAATCTGTTCAGATAGGTTTCCTTCTACTCTCCCTAAATGCTGACCGAGCTTGGTCAAGCTTTTTTTTTAGCTAATCAAACCTGGTCTTTCCTCCAACAAGATTGGAACATGAGTTCTGCTTGAGAGATCTGCACTGCAGCGTGGGCATAAATGGATGTGCAACAATTGCATATCGGGAAACCCAATTAATTAATGAGGTATTCAGAGTAGTTGAGGCTACATTTGGAAGAACAGCGTTTTGTTGACGGAAAAGCTTTCTAATTTCTTCCTGTTTGAAGGATACTTCAGAACTTTGTTTCCCCTTTTCCTGGAATTTCTCCAGGTAATGTATTCTTTATTCTGGCTTTACTGTTGGTTTGGGCTGGAGGGCAAAGCAGAGGCCAGGTTTATCATTAGGAGGCTTGGAAAGTCATCTAACTTGAGTAAATCATGCATTGCTGCTGGCCTAAACTATTTTTGACAGGGAAGCCTCAACAGGTGCAGTTCTGCTAATTTCTTCACAGTGCTCAGATATACCCCTTGGTGATTGGCAGTTTTGACTAATACCAATCTTTCTACTGGTTTAAAAGTGTGCCCTTTCAAGAGGGGCTCTGGTTCGTGAGCAGGAGTGGGATTAAATATAACATAGTGCCTGGAAATGAGCCATTCAGCCCAACCAGGAGCTTAGTTGATTTTCCCCAGTGCACTGTCACTGACTAGTTGAAATGCCTCCCATTTGAGATCAGTGACTACAATCCAGAGCTATGATTGTAGCAGGTGTGATTTTCATTTGTGATCTGTATGGCAGAATATGACAATGTGTAATGTATTTAACCACTATGCCTCAGTGGGAGCAAAAAATTAACAAATTAAAGTAAGCTTTATTATATGGATAACCGTGTATGTGCATTTTAAAACCTAATCTTAACTCTTCAGTTATATTGTAGAAGAAACCTTTTTTTTCATATTGTAAATCGGGTTGAACAGTGAGTTAACAGCTTGTTCATAGTGCTGGGAGGCAGTTTCACAGATGGGATTTTCCACTTAACAACTTCCAGATCTTGTACATTCAGTTCGAGGAAGCTTTGAAGGAAGACAATGCATTTATTTGAAGGGAGGGTGGAATAATAAAAGTATGAGTCTATATGTCCAATTTGTCCACACCACAGCTACTGGCCCAAGATCGACATTATGCTGAAGCTTTGAGAAGGTCATCTAGACCATCTGATAGGTTTGAAATGTGTAAGATACATTTAACGAACATGCTGTATTCGTGAGTTCATGTGACTTGTGTAACCTTTAAAATGTGTTTTTTTTTCTGCACAGAGTTGTATTTTACAAAATTCAAATGCATTTTGTGCACTAGTTTGCAGGTGAAACATGATAGAAGTTTTGGACCATACAGTTTTCTAAATTTATGATGGGGAAGCAATCAAATATTGCATTTTGCAGTTGCCATTATGGAAAATAGATTGCTGCATATACAATGAAGCATAAATATCGGACATGATACTTTTTGAAGAGACGTGCCTTGTTCTGGCATCTTGACACTGGCAAACTGTGTCAATGTCCTTTGCAGACAGAAACCTATCGAGTTGCAGGATTTTAGCTGTCAGCATGCCATGGTTAGGCAGACATAGTCATACTGCAACATCTGCGGAACACACAGGGAAAAAAAAATCATTAAAATGTGTCAGTGTTCTCACTCTCAACCTGTGGCATCTGGCAGCACGAAAGTATTGCAGAACTTGTTGGCACCTTAGTGTAAAGAGTCTAGGATGCTGGTATTGTGACAGCATGTCAAAATAAATTGCTGTCAACAGGCCAAAACACAACTACAGTGATTTTGCCTGACGTGAAGGCTTAGACAAGCTGTCTTGACAAGTTGTGGTGGTGCACCTGCAAATGATTGGCTTCAGAGATAAGAATCTGATTTATCTGATCTAAGAGCGAGGAACAAGTATGTATTTCATATCATTTAAATCATGTACAGTGCAATCACAGAAATGACCTATAATATTGTAAATTTTCAATAAATGTAGAATATTAGAACAATTCTGGGCTACTGGTAATAAGTTCAGATGAGTGAGAATAAAAGTTGGTCAATGAACAGTTTCTCAAGCTAACCGTTTATCCTGCTTTTGGATAGTCTTATCCTTTCTCTAGTTTTAAGCTGTCTGAATTGATTTTTTTAAGTTTAAACATAAATCTCCGCGTGTGTTTTCTGTTATGTAACAACTCATTCCAGACAGTGTGTGGTCTTGTAAAAGAAATTGGTTGTTAGCCTGCACCAGCCTTACTGATCCAAAAATGTGTTTAGTGTACGAGGAACAATTCTAGGTTGGATTTTATTGGTACTTAGGGAAAAAACATGTAGTGCTTCATGATTGGTGAAATGTAAAATATGCAGCAGATTGGATATTTCTTTAGGATTTTAACAGAGTAAAAAAGCAATGTGTGATCAAGTTATGGGTGGTAGAGATTATTGGTTAGCTATCTGAACTCTGAAAGAGGGTTTATTTTTGAAATTGCTATCTGTACTCGGCCGTATTGTTATTTTATCCCTTAAAGGCAGTTAATGAGAAATAGAGCCTCATTATGATTTTAAGGATGAGAGAGGAAGGCTTTTAATTAATGATATGTAAATGGTCCTGAATTGATTATGTTAGAATATCAAGAGAGATGGGTTGAAGCTGTGGTGTAATATATTTTAATTAAGAATTAATTAAAAATGATGGCAATTTCATAAAGCCTCGCAGAAAATAGTGGAATTTACTTTCTGTCAGGAGTAAATTAGCCAGTGATTAAATAAGGGCCATGCATTAATCCTGTAGTTGTTTTGAAAATGTGTCATAAAGAACTAGACAGAATTTCTTCAAAAAAATTCACATAAAATGCTATTATTATTCGGAAAACAAGCTTTCTCTTTTCAGTTAATTCAAACACAAGTTGTTTACTGCTGTGCAATTGATGGTCAGGCTAGCACAGTCTGACAAGTGTTTCTGCTATTCGTCAGCCAATATGAATTTGATGTTTGAAACAAATGTGGTTTGAAATTTAAATTAACTTGTTGTGGTATGACGATTGGAATTCAAGAGGTATGCTCAACTTGTTCAGTCAATAAGCAATTAGCATTAAATATGGAAAAACTTCGTTGTGTTTTTTAGGGAAGCTTGTCCCATTAAATGGGTTAATCTCAGGCCTAAAGATTCAATCTAAATCAATGCACAGTGCCAACTTGTCAGATGGACCTAATCCATTGTATTATTTGAAATACTTGTATAAAGAAAAGAAACAAAAACGAGAAACTTGCATGAAGAAAAAAATAAAGAAAACACAATTCATTCGTGTCCTAATTTGACAGATTGTTTGTTTAGTAATCTCATATTTTTGCAGTGTTTGTTTGTGTGTGTCTTTTAGTTGTTTGAGTATATCCCCATTCAAATGTACCCTGTGTTTGAACTATGTGATCAAAATTGTTTTACATTGCTATGAATAGTGTTAATGTAAATATGATTTTAGTCTGGTCGTTCTTGTAGAAGGAAAGGAATAACATCGGCAAACATTTTGCTCATTTGTACAGCTATATATACATATGTGTTGGGCTTAGTTTAAAGCTATTTTGATGTTTTTTTCACATGAAATGCTCCTAACATTCAAATTTTTAGATGTTTAGTGATTTTAGAAAACGCATTCTTTCAACAGCCCAATCAACAGGCACATAGATAATGTTGCCTTGGGTCTGAATGATAGCTGTAGGTAATCCCGCAAGGCTTTTTAGATTGGTTATAAAGCTTTGTGTTGTAAGTGGAAGACGAAAGGCTGGGTTTGTGAAATGGAAATTCCCAATGGAGCAGCAATTGGAATACCTGAAACTGCTGCTATTTCCCACAATATTGAAGCAAAAAAAAGCATTAAGTGAATGTGTGGGGTAAATGGGTGCTGATTGATGTAATGAAACTATGATAGGAGGATGAGTGGCTCCTGATCATTTTGCAGACTGGTTGGGAGCTTGCGCTCTGTTGCAGTGTAACCCCCTGTGCCTGGCCGAGCGTCCCTTGTCGACATCTGGTACCAGTTGCAATACATCACTGTCAGAATCGTTTTCCATACATATCTGCATTTACACGTTAGTTACCCATGCAGCAGTCATCAAAAAACCTGAACAGACTTGACACGGTGTCCCTTGTGGAATTCTAAAGGTGAGCCAAAGTTGGGAGGCATAGTGTCTAGCATTACTGACTAAAGCATGTTTAAGACATGAAACCTGATTAAAACTGAAAGCAAAAATTTATTACTGGTAACTCTCCATTTCAATTGAATGAGTTTATTGTTAGCATTTTACTTTTTTTTTGCCAAATAAGGCTACATTATCTTTTAATATTTAGTTTATGTTGCAAGTGTGCTTGGGATGCATAAATAGTGCTTTTATGCAGCATCAGTTACAATATTGTATGTGCTGCTTTATAAAATTGATTTTCAAAAATCTGAAATATACGTTCAAAAATTCTGAATTTGTTTCATAAAGTTCTGTGAAGATTACATTAAAATAATGTGTTTCATATCATTTTAATTTGCACTGATTGATTTTGCCTTAAAGTTAATTTTTCAAGAGAGTTTTAGAGTAATTGCAACTCCACAGTTGCAGGAACTTTTCGGTATTACATGGAAGGAAAAAAAAAGACTTTGAATTCATGTTTCTCCAGGTAACTGGTGAGTGAATAAATACTATCATTCCATTCTGTACATTTTTGCAAGGATTCACGTTTTATTTTCAGTGATGCTCCGGCGGTACAGCTGTTCTGCATGACGTAAGAATAATTTGCACATGCATAGAAACAGATTTTTGTTGGAGGTGCTGTCACTTATAGTAATGGAAAAAGTACTGACATCCTGCAAGCATCATATTGATTATAAACCAAGCATATGGTTGCTACTGTGATATTTGCAAGATGTTGAAGCAATTCGTTCTGTTCTTTCTTAAATAAAATGATTCTGTATTCTGATACTGGAAGATAGATTCCAGTTAACCTAATGATTTGAAACAACACAATTGCCATTTTGTTTTCTAATAAGCAGTAATGTTCTGATACAGACATGCTTTTGAGATGTTATACACTGCATTTGATAAACTTTGCTACTAACATTTTAATTAGATTCTATTTTCACGACAGTGCAAGTTGGTATCATACATGTAATTTTAGTCTTTGAAAATACATCAGTATCATAAGCTTGATTTATTTAATTTAGGTTAGAGATTTCATTGATCCAGGATCAGGCATCTGTCTGTTTTGTAGGTGGAGGCTATAGAGAAGGAAAAGCAATGAGGGTAAGTTTTACCTTGAAGGGAGTGTTGAAGGGAAACAGGTTTTGTCATGTATGGATGATAGAGGAGGCGAACAAAATCCTGCACTTTGCGAGCCTGACATGGACCAGCCAACTCCCACACTTAACTAGAGAGCATTTCAAGGTGTGTCGATGATTCATGTGGACCATGTGGGCTGGTGATTTAATATATGAAAAGGCAAGGTATTGGAGATGTCATGCTTTGGAAGTGATGCCAAGAATTTAGATGTCATTTATGCTTCTCTGGGACATTTATGACTCTGAACATGCAGAATGTGGGATCCCCACATTCAGGAGCAGGGCTCAAAGCACAAGCAGAGCACAGACGTCCCCCAAGAGTCAATATGAATCTCAAACGTATCTCTGTGTCTTAGAGATAACATGATTCATGAGAAAATTGATGTAGAGTGATTAAAATTAAAGCATTATACGTGTGGTATGGGAGAAATAGGTTTGATTCATCGGTCACTAGCACCAGAATTGGCAAAGTTGGAGCTATACTGTTGGGACAGTCTTCTCCTATACCATGCTGCGATCAATATTATGGCAAGTCATGTTCCCTCAGCAGGCCAATTTTCTTCCCATTATACACCTCCCAGCCTTGAATGACAATGTCATTCCATGTATATCTAATTAGATAGAATGAACCTTTGCCTTCAGAGAATCTTCAATGATTCCATGCTCTCACCCATATGGTGTGTGTAAGAGTAGATGATTTGTGTAGGGCAGGTCCTACCACAATCCCTGTGCATTGTCAAAGAGTCATACAGCATGGAAACGGACCCTTCGGTACAACTTGTCCATGTTGACCAAGTTTCCCAAACTTAATTAGTCCCATTTGCCAGTGTTTGGCCCATATCCCCCTCAACCTTTCCTATTCATGTATCTATCCAAATGTCTTTTAAATGCTGTAACTGTGCCTGCATCTATCACTTCCTCTGGCAGTTCATTCCATATACAAACCACTCCCTGTGTGATTGCACCTCGGGTCCCTTTCAAATCTTTCTCCTCTCACCTTAAAAATATGCCCCCTAGTTTTTAACTCTGCCACCCTAGAGAAAAGACCTTTGCTGTTCATCTTTTCCATCCCTCACGTTGTATGATTTCAACCACAATCCTGGATGCTTTAGTGTAGTCCACATTAAATTGCAATTCCTCGGCTGCAATCAAAAACATAATGGTTCAAGGATCTGTGATGTCTGATGCTAGCTGCATTCGAGAAGTCAGTTGCTCGTGAGAGATGAGCAACGCAGACCCGAAACGTCAGCTTTCCTGCTCCTCTGATGCTGCTTGGCCTCACGTGTTCATCCAGCTCTACACCTTGTTGGCTTAGCCATTACAAAATTTTTCTTCTTTAAGATTCTGAAGAGGCTGTTTGTCTTGCAAATGGATGCGACACCAACAGGTTCGACAGTGACAAAGACATGGGAGCAAACATCCTAAGAGTGCAAATGAAAATATATTTACAAAAGGGCTAGGTTATTTACAATGACGTCATTCGTGGCACCTGTGTGCCCTCAGAAAATTTATTTTTGCTTCTTCTCCTTCTTACTATGTGCACTTGTGGTCTTGACTTCCAGAGCTATGGGAGAGAGACCATGCTCTGTAGATTTCCATTGGTTGAGAAGACTTACCTGGTTGACCCCTGGGATGTTTGGGCTTAGAGGGCCCAAGCTTTCTCAAAGTGACCTGCTCAGATACAGGTTCACCCTCCTCAGCTTGGATTCCTGCAGATTTGACATCGCATGCAGGGAGGTGATGGAGGAGCTAAACACCTCTGGAATGTCTTGAGAAAAAGCTGCTGTGGATCCTTGTGCAGTTCACCCTCCCTATGAGTGCCTGCTGGCACCACCCTGTTTCCCTGAAAGAATGGGGTATCTTGTAAAGTTGAGATCTCTCGTTCCTCTCTCACCTTGCCATTGATGTTGAGCACCTATGGTAAGAATAATGGAGTGCAGATCCATGTTGATAGACATTGAGTGTGATGGATCTGGGACTGCACGGCAGTAGCCAGGCCCTTCATAGAAACAGCCATGCACATGATATGGAAGAGCCAGAATGACATTGATAATGTTGGTAGACTCCTTCATCTTTTGTTCTAGCTTACAGTATGCCTCTGCTCCAGCGCCTGTCTATGAATTTTGGCAAAGTGGTAAATGCCTGAGACCATGGGATCATCTACCTGAGGCTGAACTTGTGCCTGGTCTCCACCAGTCCTCTGAATGCCAGAGATCTGAGGTGTTTCTTCCTTGGTCAGCTGTGAAGATATGCATTGATGTACTCACCAGATTGTGCTGCCAAATCTAATCTAGGTAGAGAATATGCTGAGGTGAAAGCCTTGCCAGTGCATTCTCTGAGGGTTCAATGTCTTACCTTATCCAGTGTCGAACAATCTCACTTCTTCTCCAGTCAAATCAAGGAGAATTGTCTCTTAATGTGGCAGAGAACCTTCTTGTCTAGCGATCTACTGCTGGCCTTTGTCCTCTTGGCCCAGTTGTGAGAATTCTTTTCCTGCAGTGGGATAAAAGGAGGGTAGAGTGTGATGGAAGTGGATTCAAGCACTGTTAGTGATGATATAAGAACAAGCGAAGTAATGAGGTTGTCCCCAGCTTGAGAGTAGAAAGCACAGAGTGCAGGATAGGTTAGTAGTTTGGGAGGATGAGGTGAGTCAGAGCCTTTGAGTGTATATGCTTTATGCAATAGAGAGTTTTAGTCCATGAATCTTGGTGAGAAGTTTGTACATTGATAGCGTTAGAGTGATTGGCAGACTTTTTTTTACCCCTTATTCATTCACGGGATGAGGGGTGTTGCTGGCTAAGCAGCATAATTGCCCAACCACATTGCTGTGGGTCTGGAGTCACATGTAGGCCTGACTGGGTAAGGATGGCAGTTTCCTTCTTTAAACGACATTCATGAACCAGATGGGTATTTCCTGACAATTGACAATGGATTCACGGTCATCATTAGATTCTTAATTCTAGATATTTATTGAATTCAAATTCCACCATCTGCTGTGCCAGGATTTGAATCCGGGTCCCCAGAACGTTATCTGGGTTTCTGGATTAACAGTCCAGCGATAATACACTAGGCCATCACCTCCCCATCACCTGTGAATGTGAGTGAAGGAGCAGAAAGAAAATGATTGCATTTACCTTTGTAAAAAATAGATGATCATTTGCCATCTACTTAGATTGCTGTGTGTTTTATTTCATCTCGACCATTTCACTGACCCAGGTGCTATCACTGTCCAGGCTGACTGCTGGTTAGTAGAGGAAAAGGACTTCTTTCCTATCTACCACCCCAACCATTAGCATCTCAAGATCCCTGTCTGCAAAACAAGGAGCTAACTTCTTTTATTGAGCTGTTTCATTTGGGATAATGCTGGAACACCAAAGTATAAGAGGCAGTTCCGGGCTTGCAGTGCATGAAGTGGTAAGCAGCTGAAGTTAAATATGGTGACAGTGGCATGAATGTTCCAAAATCCCGGCAACTATGAACACTTATAACCTCTTGCCCTGCAATGTGCAGGTACCAAAGATGCTGGTTGCATTCTTAATGAACCGAAGTGCAGGAGATTACATGACAGAAGTTGTCAATGGCAGTCTGGCTGCCATGAATCTGAATCATGCTCAAAAAAACACCTTGCCAAATAATAAGAAAATGTCGCCCTGGTATCTCTCTTTTCACTGCAGGCGATACAAATCATATTGAGAAATCATTGTAAATCATGAGGTGAAAGAGAAGGAGACAGTTAAAACAATTGCAATCACCAGGAGCAGGGTACTGTGAAAATTATTAGAATGAAATGCATTGCTTTTAATATCTCAAAAGTCCCTAGGTGGTGGAAAGATCCTATCAGAACAAGAAAGGAGGAAGACTGAAAGTGGGAAGTACAGACCAGTTAGCTTTACATCTGTCATAGGGAAATGTTGGAACCTGTTATTAAGAAAGTTATAGTGGGTACTTAGAAATTCTCAATGAAATGAGAAAGAGAGGTGGTTTTGTGAAAGGGAAATCAATGTATTATGGCTTTTTGAAGAAGTAGCAAGCAACATGGATAAGGGGGAACTTGTGGATGTGTACTGAGAATTTCAGGAGATATTCAACAACATGCTACATCAAAATAAGAGTAAATCATGTAGGGGGTAACGCATTAGCATGGATTGAAGATTGGTAAGCTGACAGGAAACAGACAACAACAGCAAATAGGTCACTTTCAGGTTAACAAGAAGTAACAAGTGGAAAAGGATGGGAGATCAGTTCTGCAGCTTCATCGACTTATATTTAGACCCTGCATTCAAGTCATTGATACATATTATTCACTTGCTAAGTTTGCTGAGGACACAAAGATACCAGTGGAGAACATTATGAAGAGGATAGAAAGAATCTGCTAAGGGATATAGAAAGATTACATGAAGGAGAAAAAAATTTGACAGATGGATTATAATGTAGGTGATGTGACCTTGTCTACTTTGGGAAGATGATTAGAAATGCAACATATTTTTTAAATGAAGAGATTGTAGATCTCTGAGGTACAAAGGAATCTGGGTATCATGGTGAAGCATAAAATGTTAGTATGCAGATACCCAAATTATTGGGAAGGCAAATTAAATATTGATGTTTAATGGAATGGAATGTAAAAATGGAATGCTGCAGTTACAGAAAGCATTGTTGACATCGTATCCAAAGTACTGCATGCAATTTTATTCTCTTTATTTAAAAGATGTATCTGCTTGGGAAGCAATTCTCAGAAGGTTTACCTGGCTGATTCCTGGTTTGAAGGAGTTACCTTATGAGGAAATGTTAGAAAGGTTGGGCCTATATGCATTGGAGTTTAGAAGAATGAGAGGTAATCAAATAAGCTACTGTGGAGACTTGATAGGGTAGATGCTGAAAAAATGTTTCCTCTTGTGGGAGAAACTGGAGCTATGGGACACAGTTTAAAAATAAATGGACTTCCATTTAAGATAGAGATGAGGAGAACATTTTTCCTTGAGGGTTGTGAATCTGAAATTCTCTTCCTCAGAGAGCATTGAGACATGGTCATTGAATATTTTTAAGGTAGGAGTACATAGATTCTTGATGAACAAGGGAGTCAAAGGGTTTAAGGGGTAGGCCAGCAAATGGAATTGAGGTTACAAGCAAATCAATCATGATCTCATTGAATGGTGGAGCAGGATCAGTTGGCCGAATGGCTGAAGCTTCCCTTTTTATATGTTTGTATCTGCACTTCATAGTTTCCAGCCATCAGAGAAACATAGGAACAGCTAAACCATTAGATCTTTGATGAGGAACAAAAAGCTGGAGCAGAAGCTGTGTTCTCCTCAGCCACATTCCACAGAGCAGAACAGATGATCACAGAGCTACAGCTGACAGGAGGTTTGCCACCAACACTGGGTGGACTAACAGAAGACCAGATTTCTGAACATGATTTTGCACTAATGACTGAGGAAGCTCAAACTTTCTCAACAGGATATGTTGATATCTGTAGCCTCCTGAAACAAAACCTTTTGTTCAATAGGCCAAGTGGATTCAGATTACCAGTGGCAGTAAAGCCTCTTCAGCTGTGAATTTCTTGACCTCCGACATCTTCCAAGGATCTGCTGATGACAGCTGCAGGATTGTACATTCTGCTGTGTGCAGGTGCACTTTCCAGGTGATTGTTGTCATGTTTGCTAAGCCTTCTGCTTATGTCCATTTTATAACTGGTCAGACCAGTCAGATTGAGAGGGCTGTTGGATTTGCTGCTGTCCTGGATTTCCACAGGCCTAGAGATTTACAGACTGCACTCATGTAGCAATCAAGGCACCTTCATATTAACCAGCAGTCTTTATTAGTCACAGGGGATACTACCTATTAAAGTGCAGCTAAGTTGTAACCACCAAAAGATTATCATGCATGTCTGTGCAGGAAATTGCTACACTGTCTTCATTTTGTACCACTAAAGCCTCCCAAAGACCTCCTATTCCAAACAGAGGCAGGGACTGGCTTCTTGTTGACAAGAACATGATTGATGACCCTTGTCAGGACCCTGACCATTGATGCACAAGAAATGTTTGACTGAAAGTACATGAACATCAGAATGGTCATTAAGCTGGTTGATGGGATATTGAAAACTTGATTGAGTGCCTGGACAGATTTTGGGTGTTTTACAATATAAGCAGCAAGGGTATAGGGTATCGTAGTAGTATGCTATGCATTCTAAAACATGATAGAGCAGCAAAGGCTGGAAGTGCTGGAGAAGGATGACTGCGCTTCATCTTTGGTAAAGGAGAAACAACATGAAGTGATATGGCAGAGTTCCTGCACAGCCGTGCACTGAGCACCATGTGGGCTCATTTGATTCCGCTAACCGGAGGCAGTTCAGCCATGTTGCTCACCAGTACTGAATCTATTGCCCCCCCTCTCCAACACAAAGCATTCAATAATCTTTCGATTGTGTGAGTAACAAAAATGAAGATGACTCGATACTAGAGATTTGAACTTTATGGTGCATAAACATTTACAGAGCTCTATCCATGACATACTTAAACATCCGATTGGTATCTCTACTAAAATTACAAAATTTCCTTTCACTTCTACATCATGCTAGCTCTGTGGCTTCAGAAGAGTTGTAAGCAGACTCCCCTGAATGTTGTGACATTTATGGCAACATCCATGTATTTTGGAGCCTTGAAATCCAAGTTCAAAATCTGTCCTACCTGCAACCGTGCAAGGGTGCGTTTGGTTATTGGCATGTGAAATGGCATGCAGCCTCCGGTTGAGAGGAGTAAGTACGGGGATGAAATAAGCATTGGAATTCTTTGAACTGAGTCCTTGTTTCCATATATTTAAACTGGAAGACTGAGTGTGCAGGTCATTAGGACCAGTATGTCGTCAGTTCCTTGATATGTCTGATGCTCCATGTATGTAGTCATTATTTCAATCAAGGTGGAGGGGCAGAGACATGATGGCAGTTATGCTAGAGACAAACTGCCTGACACTTTCTCCATTGGTATTCAGTATCTTTACAAATTGACAGATTCAAATTTCTGCTCCTGAATGGTCCTCTTGATACATATGAAGGTTCAGCTTCTGTGACAGGTAAGCAGAGCTTGAAGGATATTCTGCCACCAACGGGATTTCTCCAGTGCTCCCCTGCCTTCAGCGGCTGTTTTTGCTCATTTCTGATGTATGGTTTACCATTTGACAACTCAGGTACGTGCCTCGGAGCTCCACTGATGTGTCTGTATTCAAGCTGGTAGAGGATCTGTATAACTGATATGGTGGTGCATTCTTCAGAATGCGTGACCTTCTGTGAAGATTCCTCAATTTTCCACCAGCAGCATCATCTCTGGTATCAAGTTTGAAGGACTGTTGGGAGACGAAAAGAATGGCAGATGAATTAGGAAGAGTGTAAAGTTATCATTGTGAAGATAATTGTATTTCAGGCACAGGTCGCACTGTATCAACATGAATAAGTTGTGTATCATTTGGCTGTTTAGTTCTGTTATAAGGAATCTGGGAGACCCCATCTTTCCATGTGCCAAAATGATGCACTCCAGGAGTTGTGCTGATTTCTAGTACCTCATTCTCTTAAGTGGTAAGTATCTGTATTTTTCAGCAGATCCCTGTGGTACTTTTAAAAAAATCATTCATGGAATGTGGGTGTTGCTGATTGGGCCAGTGTTCATTGCCCATGAACTGCTGCAGTCCATTTGGTGTAGTTGGTATCAGTGGTTCAAGACATAGCTCACCACCTTCACAAGGGCAACTAGGGATGAACAATGAATGTTGATCCAGCCAGTGACACCCTTGTTCCGTGAATGAACTAAAAAAACTGGAGAGAGAGGCAGAGTACAACAGGTCCTGCCAAAAAAAATCACTATCCTGACCACTGATGAAAATGAGACTTTCGAGTTCTGAGCTGTATCTTGCAAGCGAAGAAAGCAGAGAGTTTTGAATGTAAGAATTGGATTGTGATGAGAAGTTGGAGGGGGAGCAATTGTTGATGATTGGTGCGAGGTGGAAATAAGAGGACAAGTGTCAGTGGCGGGTGTTCGTATGGGGATTTGAGAAGGTTCTGAAAGAGAGAAACAGGTGGAACAGCAAGTTATGTTTCCCTATGCAATACTGTGCAGGGGAATGTTGGTGAAGTTATTTCTTGCCTTAAGATTGTTGGACATCTTGGTAATACATCCATGAACAAGCAATCACAATCCTCTTCAGACACTCCCAGCCATGCTACTTCATTGTTTCCTGCTGGGGAGAACATCTCTCTGTTGGCTCTTTGTAATCCTCAAATAACCTCCACGGATGCCTCATGGAGCTGTGGACAGCCTTCCAGGTTTAAGACTCCGTCATTAAAGTTTCTGTTTCTTCCAAGATACTTGTAGCACCCATCAACTCTGATCTCTAATGGTGTCACTTTAAATAGAGAGGCTTTAAAAATCAGGTGCTGGTTGTCACCATGCCTGTCTGCTCTAATTGATCATGACAAACCTGCTATGTTGGCTTTCAGGTTCCAAAATGCTGCTGAAGTCCCCTTCTGGTAGCAAGTCCATCTGTTGAAATTCTGCCCTCTGTCTGAAGTTCAGTGAACCAATGGAATATGCACAGAGGATGTACAATAGGAAATATGGAGTACTGTTTTTATTTTATGCTTAAAAGATCATGTAATTTATGAGACTGATGCACAGGCTATGAGATCTTCTACATTCATTTAATAAATTGGTTATGCGACACTTTATCATTGTGTGTTCTGTAGTAATGCATAATTGAGTTATAGTAGAACCTCAATATCCATTATAATGAGAGGTCCACTCCCAGCAGGTAATAGAAAATGGCAGTTAATCAAGTCTTCAAATTGCTGTACACATCTGATTTCTGCCTCTCTCCACCTGCCCACCTCGGCTGTCTCAAGCAGCAATCACCTTCAATACTTCAGTTAAGATTAGTTGCTGCTGTACAGCTGATCAGTCAGCTGATCCTCCAGCTCACTGCTCACCATGCACAAGTCACCCGCTGTAGCCTGTGAGCCAAAGACCTGAAGAAGTTGTTGAACAGGGCCTGTATTCGTTTTGGAGTTGGTGGTTTTGGTAACATCAGTGCTATGGAGGATGTTGATACAATTGTTGGAGGTGAGCACATATTACTTTTATCACTCATCTCCTGCAGTTCGCGAACAGTGATTGGCTTTAGAATCTCTTACATTAGTGTCTGCTGGGTGATGAGTAAGCAAGTGTAAACTGCCAGGTTAGGTAAGCCACCAGCTGCTGGAGCACCAGCCGAATCTAAGGGTAAGAGAACTATGTTCAGGATGTATTTTAAAACATGCTGGCACATCCAACTCCACTGGTCTCTTGATATTTCTGAAAGCAGTCGATTGTCACTTCATTAACTTTCACTGATTACATTGCACTTGTCAGTCTTGCTGCCTTTTTACATTATAGCATGGCAGGGAGAATGAACAGAGGAGACACAACAATCAAATTGCTAGAAGAGGATGAGGAGAAGGGCACGTAATAGGCACTCATATTTGTCCAGAGTGTTCAGGAAGAAATTCTGCCATCAACCTCAGTGAGGAATATGTCTCCGATGTATCTGTTTTACTAAGGTGGTCCTGACTGAAATCTACCACTTGCTGTAACGTCAGCCAGGGGAGAGAAGCATTCAATACTTGGCAAGGAATCATGCCTGTTAACCTTATACAAACTGGAGCAAGTGTTATTTGCAATGTCTTGCAGTTTTCCATTCACGATTGCTTAGGAAAAGTCAGTGAAGTTCTCTGCAAGGAGAGCTGAATATATTTCATCCTTTCTTGTCAGAGAAAAACATGCAGAGTGATCATGTGGCTTTGCAAAGTTTGCAGGCTTCCTGGTGTGCAGGATGTAAGTCACACATAGATCAGCAGATTCGAGTGTTAGAGTTGTATAATGTGGAATTTGCCTCTTGGTCCAACTCATCCACGCCGACCAGATATCCTAAACTGATCTAGTACCATTTGCCAATATTTGACCCATATCCCTCTAACCCTTCCTGTTCATGTAGCCATTCAGCTGCTTTTTAAATGTTGTAATTGTACTCGCCTCCATCACCACCTCTGGCAGCTCATTCCATACATGCACTACTCTCTGCATGAAAGAGTTGCCCCTTAGGTCCCTTTTAAATCATTTCTCTCCCACCTTAAATGTACACCCTCTAGTTTTGGACTCTCTCACCCCAGGGAAAAGACCTTGTCTATTTACCCATTCCATGCCCCTCATGATTTTATAAACTTCTACAAGATCACCCCTCAACTTCCAATATTCCACGGAAAATAGCTCCAGCCTATTCAGCCGCTCCCTGTAGCTCAAACCGTCCAAACTCGGCAACATCCTTGTAAATCTTTTCTGAACCCTTTCAAGTTTAACAGCATCTTTCCAACAGCAGGGAGACAAAAAGTGGCCTCACCAATGTCTACAGCCACAACATGACATCCCAACTCCATGTTATGACCAATGAAGGCAAATGTGTCAAACATCTTCTTCACCACCCTGTCTACCGGCAACTCCACTTTTAAGGAACTGTGCACCTGCACCCCTAGGTCTGTTTGTTCGTCAACACTGCCCAGGGTCCTACCATTAATTGTATAATTTATGCCCTGATTGGCCTTACCAAAAAACAGCACTTGACATTTATCTAAATTAAACTCCATCTGCCGCTCATCGGGAAGTTGGCTCAGCTGATCAAGGTCCCGTTGTCCTGAGATAATCTTCTTCACTGTCCGCTGTACCATCTATTTTAGTGTCATCAGTAAACTTGCTAACTGTTCCTCCTGTATTCACATCCGAATCATTTATATAAATGATGAAAAGTAGTGGACCCAGCACTGATCCTTGTGGCACACCACTGGTGACTGGCCTCCAGTCTGAAAAGCAACCCTCCACCACCATCTTCTATCTCCTACCTTCAAGCCAATTTTGAATTCAATTAGCTAGCTCTCCCTGGTTCCCATGCGATCTAACTTTACTAACCAGTCTACCTATAGAACCTTGTTGAATGTTTTATTGAAGTCCGCATAGATACGTCTGCTGCTCTTGTCCAAATCTCTCCACATACCTTATATCCTCTAATCCAAACATCTTTCTACTAAGATAACAAGGTGTAGAGCTGGATGAACACA
>NC_063359.1:24971631-24995508 GCF_021869965.1 Rhincodon typus | reverse complement strand
TTCCTGCTCCTCTGATGCTGCCTGGCCTGCTGTGTTCATTCAGCTCTACACCTTGTTATCTCAGATTCTCCAACATCTGCAGTTCCTACTATCTCTGTTTCTGTACCCTGTCTAAAACCTCCATGTCTTTCTGGTAGTGTGGGGACCAGAACTGTACAGAATACTTCAAATGTGACCTAGCTAAAGTTCTACATGGCTGCAACATGACTTGCCAATTTTTATACTGTATGCTCCGACCCATGAAGCATGCCATATGCCTTCTTGACCAACTTATCCACTTGTGTTGCCACTTTCAGGGAATTGTGAACCTGTATACCATGATCCCTCTTTATGTTGATGCTACTGAATGTTCTGTCATTTACTGTGTACTTCCCTCCTGCATTACATCTTCCAAAATGCGTCACCTCACATTTGTCTGGATTGAAGTCCATCTATTGTTTCTCTGCTCAGTTCTCCAGCCTATCTATATCCTGCTGTATCCTCTGGCAGTTCTCCTCACTATCCGCAGCTCCCCCAATCTCTGTGTCGTCTGCAAAGTTACTCATCAGGCCACCTATATGTTCCTCCAAATTATTTATATCATATATATGTGTGTGTGTGTATTACAAACAAGAGTGGTCCCAGCACTGATTCCTGCAGAACACCATTGGTCATGGATCTCCAGTCAGAAAAACAACTATTTTTTGACTAAGCCCGTTCTGTGTCCATCTTACAAGCTCACCGCAGATCCCATATGACTTCACTTTTTGTACCAGCCTGCGATGAGAGACTTTGTCAAAGGCCTTGCTAAAATCCATGTCAACAACATCTACTGTCCTACACTCATCAGTCATCTATGTCACTTCCTCAAAAAGCTCAATCAAGTCTGTGAGACATGACCTCCCTTGCACAAAACCATGTTGCTTATTCCTAATAAAGTCCATATTTTTTCAAATGTGAGCAAATCCTATCTCTAAGAATCTTTTCCAATGATTTCCCAACCACTGATGTAAGGCTCATGGTCATGTATTTTCCTGGATTATCCCTGTTGCCCTTCTTAGGCAAACAAATACCGTTATCCATTCTCCAGTCCTCTGTGATCTCTCCTGTGACTAAAGAGGATACAAAGATTTTCTGCAAGACTCCAGTAATTTACTGTCTTGCCTCCCTCAGCATGTGGAATAGATCCTGTTACGTCCTGGGAACTTGTCTACCGTACTGCTTTTTAAAACACCCAACACCTTTTTTAGAGATAGTAGGAACTGCCGATGCTGGAGTCTGAGATAACAAGGTGTAGAGCTGGATGAACACAGCAGGCCAGGCAGCATCCGAGGAGCAGGAGAGCTGGCGTTTTGGGTCTGGACCCTTCTTCAGAAAAGTTTTTCTATGCCTACCTTGAAGAAGTTACCCTCCTCCCTCTGGAAAGACGTCAGTGGATCTCTGCCCCACTACAACCCTTTGGTAATCTCTTCGGCCCTGAAATGGCTCGACTACGTACTGAAGAAAACCAGGTACTACAGCCACATTGCCTTTCTCAATACCTGCCTATGTAACCCGATCATCCCAAATGGACTGCAACCTACATTCAGGCCATCCCAATTTGGCCCCAACCGCGACGACCACTACATACAGAACATTCAGATCCTCCAAAACTGTTTTTCTCTGCGACTCCTCAAATACACACAGCAATGCACCGGCATCTCCTGGCCCTACAATCAAGCCTACCCCAGCTCAGAACCTCCCTCTATCAGACCTGCAAAGGACCTCTCCTGTTTTTCATTCTTTGCAGGATCCACAACCTCAACTCACGATTCTACTCCGCCTTATCGGACATTAAAAACCGTAAGTATACTAAATTTTCTGGTGCCTGCCACCCAACACAGGCCTCCTCCACCCCCAAGACCCCAACCCTTCCCAGGACCTTCCCCACAATGTGCACACCGCCATTGACCATTTGGCCACTATCGTGGCACCCATGGACTCCACGGATGACGTCACATCCGCTGACGCCTGACACATCACTTCTGGTACGGCTACTGCCATCCACACCGCTGATACCGTTGCCAAGACTGGTAACACTACTGTCATCGAGGATGCACCTGCCGCCGCAGCCGCCGCTGCCCCTGCCAACATTGAGGACTCATCTGCTGACGCTGCTCCGCTCACTGTCCCTACAGCCAGCAGCTCCACAGTAAACACCAGCCCCCAGCCCTGCCAGGTCTTCACCATCCCCTCAGACCTCCCCTTCACTGAGGATGAACGGTCAGTCCTCAGTAAAGGACTCACCTTTATCCCCCCCACCTGAACATCAATGAATACTGCTCACGCCTGGACATCGAACAGTTTCTCCTCCACCTCCGTGCTTACTTCTTTAATCGAGAGCCTAACCCCAACCTCGTACTGACCCCTTCTCCCGCCTCCAACACACCCCTTCCTCCTGGACACCACCCCAAGGCCTCCTACCCTCCCTCGGCCTCTTCATCTCCAGCTGCTGTCGTGACATCAATCACCTCAAACTCTCCACCTCTGTCACCCCCTCCAACCTCTCCCCAACAGAACGTGCAGCCCTCCGCTCCAACCCAAACCCGTGGACAAGGGAGGCGCAGTTGTGGTATGGTGCACCGACCTCTACATCGCCGAGGCCAGGTGCCAACTCTCTGACACCTCCTCCTTCTGCCCCCTTGATCATGACCCCACCCCTGACCATACATCTCCCAGACCATCCATAATCTCATCACCTCAGGTGACCTCCCACCCACAGCCTCCAACCTCATCATTCTCCAACCCCGCACCGCCCGTTTCTATCTCCTTCCTAAAATCCATAAACCCAACTGCCCTGGCCGACCCATTGTCTCTGCCTGCTCCTGCCCCACCGAACTTATCTCCACTTATCTCAACTCTATTTTCTCCCCCCGGTCCAGGAACTCCCCACCTACCTCTGTGACACCACCTCCACCTCCTCCAAAACTTCTGATTCCCTGGCCCTCAACACCTTTTTTATACTTACGTGCCCCAGAATATCAACGTACCCCTCCCGAGACTCACCATCCAACATGTCCTTCGTGAATGCCGATGCAAAGTATTTGTTCAGGACCTCACCCACTTCGTCCGGCTTCGTGCATACATTCCCTCCTTTGTTCCTGAGTGGACCTACCCTTTTCCCTAGATACCCTTTTGCTCCTCATGTATGTATAAAATGCATCAGGATTTTCCTTAATTTCATGGCCTCTTTTAGCCCCCCTATTCCTTATTGGGTTCTTTCCTGTTATCTTTGTATTCTTCGAGGGCTGTGTCTGCCTTCAGTTTCCTCAACCTTACTTATGCCTCCTTTTTCTGTTTGACTAAGCTCTCAATTTCTCTTGACATCCAAGGTTTTCAAATCTTGCCATCCTTATTCATCATTTTCCCAGGAACATGTTGGTTCTGAACTCAGAACAACCGGACTGTAAAAGATTCCCACATGACAGACGGATACTTACCCTCAAACGGTCACTCCCAACCTACATTCCCTGTTCTTGCCTAATATTGTGGTAGTTAGCCTTCCCCCAATTTATCACTTTTACCTGTGGACTACTCTTATCCTTATCCATAAGTAACTTTAAATTTAATGGAATTATGGCCACTGTACCCGGAATACTCCCTTAATGAAACTTAAATCACCTGGCTGGGCTCATTCCCCAGTACCAGGTCCAGTCTGGACCCTTCTCCAGTTGGACTATTTACACATTGTTTCAAAAAACTGTCCTGGACATACCTAACAAATCCACCCCACCCCTCTTTCCAGCCCTGGCACTAAGGGAGTCCCAGTCAATATTGGGGAAGTTAAAATCACCCACTACAACAAGCTTGCTGATTTTATATTTTTCCATAACCTGTTCACATACCTGTTTCTTTGGCACCCGCTGGTTGTCGGGAAGCCAGTAGTACAATCCCATCGAAGTGATTGTACCCTTCCTATTCTTCAATTATACTCATATGGCCTCACTGGATGAACATCCAATGTGTCCTCCCTCAGTACAGCTGTGATATTTTCCCGAATCAACTCTCCACCTTTTTTATATCTCTCTCTATCAAGCCTGAAATGTCTAAATCCCGGAATGTTAAGCTGCCAGTCTTATCTCTCTCTCTCCCAACTAAGTCTCTGTAATAGCTACAGCATCATAGTATTTTGTATTAATCCAAGTCCGAAGTTCACCTGCCTTACCTGTCCTACTCCTCACATTAAGACAAATATACTTCAGACCGGTCGTCTCGTAGTGTTCAGTAACCTCTCCCTGTCTGTTCTTCCTCTTAGTCTTACTGGCCTTAGTCACTGACTCCTCCTCGGTCATTTTACTTGCTGACCTACTACTCTGGTTCCCACCCCCCTGCCACACTAGTTTAAACCCTCCCAAGTAGCACTAGCAAACTGCCCTGCCAGAATATTGGTGCCCCACCGGTTTAGGTGTAACCGTCCTTGTATGGGTCCCACCTGCCCCAGAAGATAGCTCAATAATTCACATATCTGAAGTCCTCTCTCCTAAACTAGCTCTTTAGCCACATATTTAACTATACTATCTTCTTCCAAGCCTAACTCACATGTGGCATAGGAAATAATCCCACGATTACAACCTTAGAGTTTCTGATTTTCAACTTCATACCTAACTCACACTGTTTACAGGACCCCATCACTCATTCTGCCTATGCCGTTGGGGCCAATATGGACCACAACCTCTGGTTGATCATTCTCTCCCTTGAGAATAATCTGTGCCCAATCAGAGATATCCTTGACCCTGGCACCAGAGAGGCAACACATCATCGTGGAGTCTTGCTTGCAGCCACATAAACGCTTATCTGTACCCCTTACCAGACAGTCCTTTATCACTACTGCTCGCCTACAGTTAGATCCTCCCTGCTGTACAACAGTGCCAGTTGTAGTGCCATTGGTCTGGCTGCTGCTGCTTTCCCCTGAAAGGCCATTCCCCCAAAAGTATCCAAAATGGTATACTTCTTTTGAGAGTGGAATGGCCACAGGGACTCCTACACTGTCTGCCTATGCTTATTTGCTTTCTTAGTGGTTATCCAATTCTTTCTGTCTGTGTAGCTCTTACAGCTTGCTAAACGTACTTAACCGTTAAAAGCTGCATGCAGGCTTTCTGTAGTATAGGCTAGCTTTAAGTGATGCAATCCTATAGAAACTTGGGGGTGCAGCTACTCAAAATGCAGTTGACATGAGCTGTAATTATTTAAATCAACAGGCACTGCAGTGTTAGTAATGTGTGTGTTAATGACACATCATGATCCCAGTGCTCCCTTTAAGATCCATTGAATTTTTATTTTTAGCTGTGCCAGAAAAAGTGGGCAGTTGGGAGAACTTGGGAGGAGCTAGACGTCATTAATGTAGTTTCAGTGTGTCAATCTCCGTATATTGATCTGCTTACTTAAGAATGGACAAAATTGTATTAAAACAGCTCAGAAAAGGCTGTCTTGACTGATTCCTGGGACTGAGGGGTGTTACAGTGCAAAGAAAAGTTGGACCGATTGGGCCTTTATCCATTCAGGCTTAGAAGAATAAGAGGCAATCTCATTGAAACAGAATTAATACAGAGTGGACTTGACAGGCTGGCTGAAAGAATATTTCCCGTTGTGGTAGATAATAGAGCTATGGCCACAGTTTAAAAATAAGGTTCTCCTATTTTATGACAGAGATGAGGAAAAGTATTTTCTTTCATGTATGTGGCTGAGGCTCTGTTCCTCAGAAAGTCATGATGTGGAGGTGCCAGTGTTGAACTGGGGTGGACAAGGTCAGAAATCAGATGACACCAGGTTATAGTTCAACAGGTTTATTCGAAATCACAAGCTTTGTCAGGTGGTGAAGGGAAGCTCACAGACATAGAACTTATGAGAAGAGAGATCAAAAGATAGTGCAAATGGTGTGAGTGGAGTGTCGACAAGCTGAATAACAAGTCTCGGCAGGTGATCAAAAGTATCAGACGGTGTGAGTAAAGCGTCAACGGCTGAATAGTAAGTGAATGCTATGACAACGGATGAATGGACACCACGCAACAATTGCCAGACGGGAATGTTCCCTCCCAGTCGAGGAACACTTCACCAGTCAAGGACATTCAGCCTCCGATCTTCGGGTAAGTGTCTTCCAGTGGGGCCTTCGAGATACACAACGCAGAATCGCTGAGCGGAAACTGATAGCCAAGTTCCGTACCCCATGAAGACGGCCTTGACCATGATCTTGGGTTCATGTTGCGCTACAAGTAACCCCACCACACTATTCTGTATTTGTACAATTGGCTTTTAAAACTCTGTTGTGACATATTGCCTTGAAAACTTGTTAGGATCTCGCTACCTTAATTAGTTTGTACAGTTTTGGATTACTTGTTACTTTGGTTAGACCCTCCGTATGCGACTGTTTTACCTGACATGTCATTCCAGCCATTTGGTTTGTCTGTAGCACCATTTTATTTTTAATTTTTTGTAATTAATCAGATCATAGATCATTCCTTCACTTGCTGTTCAGCTGTTAACACTTTACTTACATCGTCTGACACTTTAGATCACCTGCCGAGACTTGTTATTCAGCGATTCGACACTCCACTTATTTGTACAATCTTTTGATCTCTCTGCCCATAAATTCTGTGTTTGCGTGCTTCCCTTCATTTCACGTGATGAAGCTTGTGGTTTCGAATAAACCTGTTGGACTATGACCTGGTGTCATGTGACTTCTGACCTTGGGCTCAGAAAGTGGTGGAGGCCTGGTCATTGAATATTTTCGAGTCAGAGGTAGATAGATTATTGACTACCAAGGTGTCAAAGGATACTGGGGGTAAGCTGGCAAGTGGAGTTTAGGCTAAATTAAGTCAACCATGATGTTGTTGAATGGCGGAGCAGGCTTGAGCGGATCAATAACCTATCCCTGCTCCTAATTTGTATATTTGATCTCATCGTAAACCAGAGCAATGATTTATTAATGCTGAAATTAGAGATTTTGTGTGGCCTGGACTTTCTTTTTACTTGTGAACATTTCTGGTTTTAACAACAGAATAATGAAACCTCTATTCTTGAGTAGATTACTAGCAATTGTGTTGTTTGATGTTGTTTGATCTGACTTATTATGGGGAGTTGGACAATTCCATCAGCAGTTTCAGCATCAACCAACTTCTCTCTGACCTGTACTTTACCCCTTGTTTTCCATACTATCCCAATGAACATATCTCTAGCTTAAAATCCCTCTATAAATGTAAATCAAGCTAACAAAAATTTTGTTTACAAGATCAGTAGCAGTGGTGCATTCTTCGACATTCAACTTATACATCTCATAGGCCCAAAAAAATCAGCCACGCAGCAATTTGTTTTTGGCTGCCAAGGAGTTTACGTATTTACCGCATATTGACGTAATGCAGGCCATGCCAGCCAGCTTTTGGTCATTTCTTCAGGTATGATGTCTTGCAGTCGGTTGAATCTGCACCAGAATTATTATTTCCTTCTATTGTTTTGTTTGTTAGTACACAGTGTAAGTTAAATGATTGGGACAAAAAAAGGCTTGGAAGAATGAAACCTTTAGAACTAATGAATATGTCAGTTGCAATTACTTATCAGGAGAGCTTGTAAATTCTGCACTTATTGAAAGATAGAATTTTCCAAAATTGTACTTATCTTGTCAAAAACATGTAATAATATTCTGGATTGCTGATTTTCTGTGTATTAGGTCTTGATGCTCTGAAGAACGGGGAAAAATACTTACAGGGTTGGATTTTTGCTAGCCAATTCGATTGTTGCACAGGGGTCATAAGCTGAGTTCAGTGAAGAGAATCAGAAGATCAGATGATGCTAAGATACGTCTGGGAGATGAGAGGTACAGAATTACAAGTGAGAGTGCAGGCCTGCTGAGGCAATTACAGCTTAATGGGGTCATTTGGAAGGCAATTGCCATGGGTTAATGTAGTATGGAGAGATGAGGTGAGATTGAAGTGAAATTTCGGTCTTGAAGTGCTTGAGATGGAAGATCAAGTGCAGCAAATTCAGCAGTGAAGAGAAACACCGGGCTTCAGTAAGATTGCTCCTCAATGTGAATTTATTTGGAAGAAAAACTATGAATTCTCATTTCTGACTCAAAGCAGGGTAATAAAAAAAATTGAATTTTCATTAATATGAAAAGACTGCATTGTTTGGCATAAGGAAAGTTAATATTAAAAACTCTTCAAAAAATGTTTGATTTGTAAAGGACCAATGTACTTGGTGTTGAACAGTGAATTTTTCATGCAAATTAAATGTCTGCTTCATACTAAACAGGAGAGTGTGAAATTCTATTATATAATGGCTTGTTTTTATGAGCTAAATTCACAAGTGTTTAAGGACTAGTTTTAAAGGGGCAGCTGTGAATGAATAAAGATTTTATAAATGGAATGCAGGAGATAAGTGACACTGAGAAAGATCATTATGGTGCATTACCTTAGCTGGTGCATCACCTTAATTGCTGGGTTGTGGCAGAATATAATCCAGGCCATGGAAAAGCACAGAGGTTTAGGAGGATCGGCATTTGTACCTTATGACTCAGAGACTTGGGACTGTTTCCTGAAACACTGCTACAAAACGGTAAACATTGATCAAAAGCTGAACTTCCTTCAGGTTGGCTGTGTGAAAATGCCTGTGAGCAATAAGATGCACTGAACCATAATGAAAAATTGCAGGTACAGCACTGTTTCTGCTGACTGTTGAATTGTTAAACCACTGAGTAGAAATAATATACCAACAGGCTTAAATTATTTTGAACTTTTACATTTTTATTTTGAAATTTATTGTATAATTTTTCTTAGTAAGTGTTTACAGAAGGGTTGGTAATCAGATACATTTTAACCTCTGACATAAGATGCAACATTTTCCATATTGAAATGAAAACTCTTGCTTAAACCTTTATAAAAGTAAAACAACCACACACACATCTGCTCTGTTAGTGGAGAGATTGAGAAGGAAAGTCCTTAATGGTAACCTAAGCCGGTGTGGGAATTGAGCCCATGTTGGTATTACTTTACATCACAAACCAGCCAGCCAACTAACTGAGCTAACCTCACAGTCAAGAGCATGCTACCCTTTTATAACATCCTCTTTGACTTCAGTTGTGAGAGTGCTTCCTTTTCCTTGCAGTTAGCCAATTGCTGGTTTATTTCTGTCATGAGCTCATATTTGAAGAGAACTCATAAATAAAGAGGTAACAAAATATCCAAAGTAATCTTGTATTCGCAAAGAGAATTTTTTGTTTTTGAGCATGTTAAGTTTTCTAGTGGTATGAAAATTTTATTGCCTAAGCTAAAATAATGATGATAAACCCAACAAAAGCTCGTCTGAAAAGGTTAGAAGTGATAACATTGAAATTGTTTTCTTTCATCTGAAAGTTCTTTATGAAGCACAAATAGTGCCAGTAAACACTCTTCTAAGGCGTATGTAGGTATCACAATTAGATTATTGGAACACTGAAAGCATTGAATGTTGAATCTAGTTTTTTTTAATGTGAGATGTACCTAAGTACTGGAATTCACATGTATCACGTCTTTACTTGAGTTCAGGCTCAAATGTGCTACTGTATCATTGGTATGTGGGTCCAAAGACAGATGAAAATTGGCCCTCAGGTTTTACCAGCATACTTAATGACTGTATAGACTTGTGTAAAACTCATTGTCTAGCCATCTGCCTCTTGCAGATGGTGTCAGATAAGTCATGGTGTGAAAAAATAAGGGACACAGTGTGCGGTTGGGGTGGTGTGTGCATGTGGTCAGCTTAGAGGTGAAAGATGGGGTTCGGCATGAACTTTTAAAGAGAGTATTTTAAAACTTTTGTTGGTGGCCATGGGTCGTTGAAGAAAACTTAACTTCTGGCTGCTTGTTGCCAACTAATCTCTAGTTGGTGTTGTTCTGCAGTTATTAAATTTCTAATTTGCATATTTAATGTGCTCAACATGTGTTTTGGGTGATTGCCTGGGATGTGTAAAAAGGATCCCACAAAGCTGGCAGTTGTATTGATGCCAGCATAGCTTTGTAGCATTCTGACCCACCAGTAAATTGGTATTGTGCTTGAAAAAGCCAATTTCAAACCCAAGGTATAACAAAAAATATGGAATAATTATGATGGTCAGAATAGGCACCAAAAATAATTCCATGTAATAAATGACGAGTCCTGTCATGTACTTGGTGTTTCTGATGCAGTCTGGACAGAGGATTGTGCCTTCATGTAAATTCTCTGTCCATGTTTGGCTGGATATTGGCTGAGCTGATTAAAACCTAACTCAAATATTGCTGCAAATGTCAGTGCCTAAAATGACAACAGAAACATGGCTCATGCAACATTTTCCCTGTGTCCATTCTGGAATGAAATGATAAGAACACTGATTTATAATATTCTTATTCATGTGACTTTTGATGGCCAACAGATGATGGGACAGGAGATGTGCTCCTAGGATTTGGCCACTACTGATCATTCGAAATGTTGATAATATTCTGGCTTTGTTTGACTTCAGATTATTTATTTTACTACTTGACCATTGCCGATTGCCTTGGTAAGTGATTTTCAATTAGTAATCCACACCAGAAATCATAGTTATAGATGTAAATTCTACTAGTCTGTGGAATTTTACAGAATTCTTTAAACGAGGGCTGTTTCTAATTCATTGGATGTGTGTGAGCAAATGACGACCAACACATTCACAAAGCTGGACTGCTGACTGTTTTCAGATGAATTGAATCAAGTTATTGAATCATGGCAGTGGATTACGGTGTTCAAAGATCTTGTAGGGTCTTACAGTCCAGCAAACTGTCTACCAATAGATTGGTAGACTTGCTGAGACATCAGCTCAGGGGAATGTCAATGACATCATGGAACATGTACTGCTGCCATCCCTCAGGAAGATAGCTTTCATTCTTGCCACTCCTGCCACTTGGCCAATGCCTTTCTTATTATCTGCTGTTCAGCTAGCCAGCACTGCTGCTACCCAAGTTGAAGTGATTCAGTCTGCAACTGCGTTTTTCTGGAGCTACTTATGGTCTTTCTGCAAGGCTATCTGCAATCTCTTGTACTGAAAATGGTTAGTCTTTCACCAGCTGTATTGCAGGTAGGACTATACAGGAGCACTAAAACAAACAAAGCAACATAGGAGAATCATAGAGAGATACAGCATGGAAATCGACCTTTCAGTCCAAACCGTCCATGCCAACGAGGTATCCTAAATTAATGTAGTCCCATTTGCTAGTATTTGGCTCATGCCCCTCTAAATCCTTTCTGTTCATGGCCCCATCCAGATGCCTTTTAAATATTATAATTGTACTAGTCTCCACCACTTCTTCTGGCAGCTAATTCCATACATGCAACACCCTCTATGTGAAAACTTTGCCCCTCAGTCCCTTTTAAATCTTTCCCTCTCACCTGAAACCTAAGTCCTCTAGTTTTGGACTCCCCGACCCTGGGAAAAAGACCTTGGCAATTCATCCTGTCCATGCGCCAGATGATTTTAAAATTCTCTATAAGGTCACCCATAGCCTCTGCTCAAGGGAAAATAGCCCAGCCTAATCAGCCTCTCCCTATAGCTCAAATCCTCCAAACCTGGCAAACATCCTTGTCAATCTTTTCTGAACCATTTCAAGTTTCACAACACCTTTCCCATAGCAGGGAGACCAGAATTGAATGCAGTATTCCAAAAGTGGCTTAACCAATGTCCTGTACACCCACAACATGACATCCGAACTCCTATATGCAATACACTGACCAATAAAGACAAACACACCAAACACCTTCTTCACTACACTGTCTACCTGTGACTCCACTTTTGAGGAACTATGCATCAGCACCCCAACGTCGCTTTGTTCGGCAACACTCCTCAGGACTTTACTATGAAGGGTATAAGACCTGCCCTGATTTGCCTTACCAAAATACAAGATCTCACATTCATCTAAATTAAACTCCATCTGCTACTCATTGGCCCATCTGATCAAGGTTCCATTGTAATCTGAGATAACCTTTTTCACTGTCCATTACACCGCCAATTTTGGTGTCATCTGCAAACTTACTAACCATACCTCCTATGTTCACATCCAAATCATTTATATAGATGACAAAAAGCAGTGGACCCAGCACCGATCCTTGCGGCACACCGCTGGCCACAGACCTCTGGTCAGAAATGCAATCCTTCACCATCACCCTCTGTCTCCTACCTTCAAGCGAATTTTGTATTGAAATGGCTAGCTCTCCCTGTATTCTGTGTGATTTAACCTTGCTAACAGTCCACCATGCAGAACCTTGTTGAATGCCTTGCTGAACTCCATATAGACAACGTTCACTGCTCTGCCTTCATCAATCTTGTTTGTCACTTCTTCAGAAACTCAGTTGAGTTAATGAGACATGATTTCCCACGCACAAAGCGTTGACTATCCCTAATCATTCCTTGCCTTTCCAAATACATGTAAAGAAAATGGGATTTAAAGGAATGCACAAAGGTAATTAGTAGATTTCTATGTTCATGATTTCATTTAAGAACTTGACTTGAAATATTCAATTGTGGTGGTATTTACTTTTGCTTTGTGGCTCCATGGGTGCTATGATGGTCATTGATGGAAGAAAAGGTTGTGAGACTTTGTTGATGAATAGAGAATTGGGATTATAGTTGTGGTGGTTATACTAGTCTGGAGAGGAGCTATTTCGGTTGCATCCTAAATTTTTCATTTTTCCTTTCATGCTGCTCACCTGCTTACCATTTAGCTAATAGCAAGGCCTTTCCCCTCCTGATGGTGAGGCAATGTAGCATGTTGCAGAACACCAGCAATTTTGGACTCAGAGCAAGTATCATAGAACAGCCCAGGAACTAAAGCAATGATTCATAGATGTGCCGTATTGCATTTTTGTGTGCTGGGACGACTGTCATAGCACATGTGCATGGATTGTCGGGCTGGAGTCATCAGTCATGTCTTTAGCAAGATAGTCCATGCAGAAGCCATTCTTGCATTTGTCGTACTGGCTGTAAAGCAAATAGGACTGTGGACAGCTGTGAAATAAAGGCATCATGACTGCTACCAGGATTCTGGGCATTGACTACATGATTCACTGTTTATGATCTCACACTAACTTTCAGAGTGTGGCCTTTGTTTTGGTTCCAGGATAGGTCAGAGTTGGGGGATCTCTTTCTTAATGCTGAGCTTCTTCTGTCAATTGTGTGAAATTAAGAGAGCATTCACTGCAGCATTGATTTTCCAAATGGCTTCAATATTGTTAAATCACGTTGCATCCTGATTAAGATCATGATTTGCCTGATCTGTATATTTTCAATGACTGCAAACTAGAGTTCTCGAACCCTTGCCAATGTGTCATCCAGCAAAACTGACCACAGCACTGTGTCAACGTGCTATCAACTTCACTTTGGAGGTTTAAGGGCAAACATAGCATCAAAAAAAATCTTGCAATAAAAATCTCGATTTCATGCTTCTTGTTTTTATGGCTGGATGGTTGGTTTACAATGCAGAATAGTGCCAACAGCATGGATTCAATTCCTGCATTGGCTGAGGTTACCACAAAGGACACTTCTTCTCAACTTCTCTTACCTGAGGCATGATAACCCTCAGGTTAAACCACCACCAGTCGTCTCTGTCTCTAATGAGAGAGCACCCCTATGGTCTGCTTGGAATGTGGCTACTTTATCTTTACCTTCATTTGTATAGAACCATAAAGCACCTCCCAGACAGTGGAGCACTTTTGAAGCTCAGTCAGAATTGATACAGAGAAAAGTGGCAGCCAATTTTCACCAAGCCAGATCTCACAAACATCAAATAAGAGAAATGACCATGTAATCTTTTTGATGGTTATCAGCTGAGGTTGGACTCATGTCCAGGACATCAAGGAATCACATAGCTCTTTCTCAAAGTACCATGGGATCTTTTAAATACATCCGATTTGACAGGTGGAGACAGTTGTATCTTTTGAATGAGATTTCAACCACGAATAATGCAACATTTCTACAGTACTGGTCAAAATTGTCACCCTAGTTTAAGGGCTTAATTTTACTTCCGCACAACCCAAGATGGAGAATGGGAAAAAATTGTGGCTGGAAGAGCTGCTCTTTTTTTTGAGGTATTTTCAGTGTTGGAGCTGATTTCCTTGAATTCTTGGAGTAGTAATTACTGTTTTACAAGCTGTTACATTGTTTTGGAACTTTGGGAGAAAAAAGATCAAAACAATGGCACTTTAAAAAGGAGGAAAGGAGACAAAGGTAGTGACCACATGGGATGTGATTCAAACGGAGAGAGAAACCTGCATTGCTGTCTAACCCAGCAGTGACCCTGCGCAGCAGCTGCCTTTGCTGTTTGGTTTCAGATATCTCTGGATATCAGAGTTTGTTCTAAGAAAAATAAACAAGCAGCGAAATTCACAGCTGACCTTGGAGAAACCTGTGGAAAGGAGCTCACAGCAGGGGAGCAGCTAAGTGGCTTTTTAAAATGTAATCTTACTGTTGTTTTCTTTTGCAAGTCTATAATAGTGAGTAGACTTTTTTTTATTATATGTTGTTACTGAGATCTGTCTCCTGATTAAAAATTTCAAAACATTGGTGATAAGCTAGCCTGGAGCAGTGTTTCTGGAACAGTAAGACTTGCTATTTTCTCTGTCTGTAGATTGTTAAGGTGCAAAGATGGCCTTTATTGGAGTGTTGTGCTCTTCCTGTTCGATGTGGGAGATTAGGGAGAGTTTCCTAATCTGAGTTACTGGTTATTATGTCTGCAGGAAGTGTGTTTGATTGTGAATCCTATTGGATTACTTGGCTAGGTTGGAGCGGCAGTTAGAGGCAATGAAGAGTTTACAGGAGTTGGGGGTGGAATGGATGGCAGTTACAGGGAGGGAGATAAACCTAAGATACAGTCAGGTAGTTGTGTTACCTCCAGGAAACATAGAGAGGGAGGCAGGTAGTGCAGGAGTCTCCTGTGGCTGTCCTCATCTCAAACAAGTATGCTGTTTTGGAAATTGGAGGGAGTGATGGACTCTCGGGGGAATGTAGCACTGACAGCGAGGTTTCTGGTACCGAGACTGGCTCTAATGTAATGAGGAGTAATCCAAGCGATCGATTGCGATAGGGGACTCTAGTCAGAGGCAGAAACAGACGATTCTGCAGCCGACAATCAGACATTGGAATGGCGTGTTGCCTCCCTGGAGCCAGGATCAAAAATATTTTGCAGAGAGTGCAGAATTTTCTTAAAGGGGTGAGAGACCTGCAGGAGGTCATTGTACACATTGGAACTAACAACATAGGAAGAGAAAAGGATGAGATTCTGAGGAGAGAATATAGCAAGTTAGGCAGGAATTTAAAAAGTAGGTCCTCGAGGGTAGTAATGTCTGGATTACTCCTGGTGCCATGAGCTAGTGAGGGTAGGAATAGAAGGATAGAGCAGCAGAATGTGTGGCTGAGAAGCTGGCGCAGGGGAGAAGGATCCACACTGTTGGATCATTGGAATGTCTTCTGAGGTAGAAATGACCTGTGTAAGAAAGATGGATTGTACCTGAATTGGAAGGGGACTAATACACAGGCGGGGACATTTGCTAGAGCTGCTCGGGTGGATTTAAACTTGTAACGGTGGGGTGTGCGGCACCCTGGGAGATAGTGGGGAAAGAAATCTGTTTGAGACTGGTACAGCTGGGAGAAGGAGCAAGTCAAACAGACAGGGCAGGCAGGAACAAAGTAGAGAATGAGGCTGGACTGATAAATTAAACTGTGTTTATTTCAATGCAAGAGACCTAATAGGTATGCAGATGAACTCCAGGCTTGGTTAGGAACATGAGACTGGGATATCATAGCAATTACAGAGACATGGCTTGGGGTGGACAGGATAGACCGGATCTAAAAGTTCAAGTTGTAAATTTGAGGAAGGACAATTTTGATGGTATTAGGCAAGAACTTTGAAAGCTTAATTGGGACGGATGTTCGCAGGTAAAGAGAAGGCTAGAAAATTGGAAGCCTGTAAAAATGAGATAATGAGCGTCCAGAGACGGTATGTCCCTGTTAGGCTGAAGGGCAATGCTGGCAGGTGTAGGGAATGCTGGATGACTAGAGAAATTGAGGTTTTGGTCAAGACAAAGAAGGAAGCATATGTCAGGTATAGACAGCAGAAGTCGAGTGATTCCCTAGAAGAGTATAAAAGCAGTAGGAGTATACTTAGGACGGAGATCAGGAAGGCAAAAAGAAGACATGAGCTAGCTTTGGCAGATAGGGCTAAGGAGAATCCAAAGGAATTCTACACATACATTAAGGACAGAAAGGTAACTGAGGAGAGAATAAGGCCCCTTAAACATTAGCAAGGCCACCTATGTGTGGAACCGCAGGAGATGGGGGAGATACTAAATGAGTATTTTGCATCAATACAGTGTGAAGCTGGAGGAACTTAGCAGGTTAGGCAGCATAAGAGGAGCGGGAGAGTCAACATTTTGGCTTGTGACTCTTCATCAGGACTGAGAGGAGAGTTTATATTTATAGTGAAATCGTAAGGGGCATGGAATGGGTAAATGGGTAAAGGGAATGGGATGAGCGAGTCCAAAACTAGGGGGTGTACATTTAAGGTGAGAGGGGAAAGATTTAAAAGGGACCGAAGGGGCAACTTCTCATGCAGAGGGTGGTGCGCGTTGTTTTCAGAGGAAGTGATGGAGGTTGGTACAACATTTCCAAGGAATCTGGATGAGTATATGAATAAGAAAGGTTCAGAGGGATGTGGGCCAAATGCTGGCAAATGGGACTAGATTTATTTAGGATATCTGGTTGGCATGGATAAATTGGACTGAAATGTCTGTTTCCATGCTGTATATCTCTATGACTCTATGACATATTTGATTTGAGTCTTGAAGCCACAACAGAGAGACAAATTGGGTTTTATGTGAGGCATGTTAGTATTGAGCTCAATGGTAATATCCTTGACTCAGTCAGGAATTTCTGATAGATGTTTACATTTAAGCAAATCTCAATATTTCCTTTTATCCTAGCATTGGTATTTCTCACAAAATTAATGTATGACAGTTAAGTTTCTTCAACATAACCAATTGATTATTTGTACGTATTTGAATGACTTGACTGTCAATGCAACCATAGTCGTTTGTTAGTGGGAGTGATTCATGATAGGATATTACACCTTGGGAGAGAAAATGTGTCTGTCCACTTTCGCCATCTAAAAGAAATGATAATAGTTGATTCCTGGAGCAAATCTGGTGCCATCTATAGACAGGTCCATTGGTTCTGGTGTACCCAGACCCTTGACTCAAACAGTATGTATGAAGATAAACAATATGTGCAACAAGAAGAAGCAGCAGGGAATAAATAGAAAGAATATTGTGGCATCGTTGTGTGTGTATGCGTGCGTGTCTCTTTCTTTATACATGTGTGTGTTTTATATATATTATATTGAAAGCGCCATATGATTGTATATGAGTAAGATAGTCTGTAAGTTTCTTTTTGTATTGTAAGAGGGGAAAAAAATCAATGCAGCAATCTTTCTCTTTCCCCTCATCCAATCCGTAATTGAAATGGAAAATCAAATGAACGCAGAGCAGATAATTGTTTTATCAATATTCCCTGCCTGCCCGACAAGGGTCAGTGCAGAATGATCATGAGCTGGGGATATGACAAGGACAAAATGTAAAATTGAACAGCATGGAGGCAATAAATCAGGCTTGACAAGAAATAGTGACCAGCATGTAGCTACACTGTGTAGGTGCCAGGCTGAGGTTTGTTCTCATCTGGCCACACCAAGTGAAAGTTAAACTCTGACATTTATTGGCTTCAGATGCTTCTGAAACTTTGTTTTTACTTTGTGAATGCTTTCTTTAATACCTTGCAATCAATATATGAAACTATATTTTGCAACAGCTGATATGCTCATATTTGTGCTAGGTTTGGTGTATGAAACAAATTCAGTGAATTTTTTCCATGGACATTTTTTGCACAAGTGGCAATCTCTTTATTAAAAAGACTTTAGTCATTCAGAAAAATTATCCTTTACAATGTCATAGAGATTGCTCGGAAATTGTTAACAGGTGCCTGTTTACAATAAACTCTCCTGCATTCTGTTAGAATACCCTGTAAGGGAATTCAAACAAAAACTGAAGCTTTCTTGTTTATTTTCCCCTCATTTTGTGTCCTGTGGATTTTGGTACATGGTCTGGTATTGCATCTGAGTATCTAGATGGAAGAATTTTGTATTTTTGTATAATTTGCAATAATCCAACCCAAAATTAATATTTCTCTTATTTCAATATGCATCTATGTGCTTTGCATTCCTATGGCTACTTATGGTAAAATCTGTGCAATCTCTTGAGGTGATTGATTTCCTCAAAGGATAATTTTTTTCTTCCAGTAACCTTGATTGTCGCCAAATGATAGACTGACTTGCTCATTATTTCCTTTTTATTATTTTTCAGTTCTTTTTATTTAAAAAAGAAGTCGAGGACTTTCGATCATATTCCTGAACATATTAACTTCAACAGTAGGAAGAGGAACTGGCAGAATATTTTTTTAAGTAGAAAGCTATCCAACTCAAGACCATTTCTATATGCTGTTTTGTCTGTATCATTTAGTTGCCATGAAGAAGTTCATGTGAAAAGGTGAGTCTCTCAAACTGGAATGCGTCCATTAAGCCATAATGCAACCATCACCAAACATCGAGAAGGAAAAAAAGAATTCTGTGTGGGACACATTGATGTCAAACCAATGAGTGCCAATTTCACTAAGCATATTAAACCGAAGCTGATTGTATTTGACACCCAAGTTTAAATACTGCAGTTCCCAGTTTTTATACAAGTTCAAAATAATGTCCAAATGTCTTAATTGTTCTTTACGATAACTACAACACTGTTTTTCTTATCTTTCAAATTCCATTTCTTTTAGATTATTTCTTACAAAAGAAATCACTAGAAACATAAAGGACGATTAAAGACCTGAAATTGCTGAGCAATTTTTCCAGAATACATATTACTTCAATAAAATCATGATCTTCATCTGCATTGTGGTTAGTATTGACTCAAGTCATTTTCACAGTCCCCTAGTCCTACTTCAAACAATCACACAAGAAACCGAGATTGTCATGGAGTAACGTGTATGGAATCTAAAAACAAAGCACAAATCTTGAGATGATTTTCAGAGCTGGACTTTAAACCCTTCTAGGAATGGCATAGAGGCTTGTAAGACATTGAGAGGAGACATGGGATAGAGGGCCCTTCACATTCCAGTTGTCATGACAATCTGTCAGCAGCAAGGATGGAGGAAATTGGCCCTCCTCATAGAGGCTGGTTGTGGCCAATTAAGGGCCGTTCTTGCAGCCACTGGCATTTAACACTGATGAAAGTAGGCCCTCTGTTGCATGGTGAAGACCCTGGGTGAATCCTGGTTACGTTAATTAAGGCTCAGGTAGGAAAAGACCCTCATAATTAAGCCCTTGGAGGGACTGCCCTCCATAACTTTTCCAGCCCATCATCAGAACTGGCATAACCTCCAAAATTCAGTCCTCAGTTATCCAGCATAGTGACTGACAAGATGGACTATTAAGCAGTCCTAAAATATCAACTGATCAAATAAAATGTCATGAACTTTCCATTTGAATGTCTCACAGACCAGACAGATGTAAATTATAGCATGTTGCAAGAGGTACATGTTTTGAAATTTATAGTCTGATTGAAGGGAAACACGCTAGCTGAATGCGCCATGTTAGCGATGGCCAATATCACCAGCATATTTTAATGTAATGCAAAACTATGTTATTTTCAAGTGAACTGGATTTTTAATATTTTCATTTTGGTAATGCTGCTACAAGCTGCACATTTAAAAAAATTGAACTCTACTCTTTGAAATAAACTAAATTATTTATGATTAAATGATCACCATTGGATGGAATATGCTAATCTTGGAAGGAAAATTCTAAAGTGACTCACCAGATGACATGTTGTGCAGAATTTTCCCCTCCTTGGATTGCTGTGGCAACAGTGAGAAAGTTAGAAAAATACAGCAAAAATAGAAAAGTCAGAATCTTGATGTCGAGAAATATTTTCCTGATGTTTGTCCCTTAAGCTTTAAATGCTGACTACCTTATTTCTGTGCATTTTCATATTATTAGTCTAACTCACCTTATTTATATGTCACTTCATATTTTCCTCTCCCCTCCTGAGAAACTTGATGGTGCAATTTACTGACATCAGTCGATATGGGTGACTGGTGGCTGCAACTCGCCAATTGCTTATCCCGGCCATCATTGGACTGTGTCTTCACCACAGTGCTCCTACATGCTCCATGGCCACTATCCTCAGTGACCTATCGTCTATGTAATTTGGCAGTGGCGGACTTCCAGCTGCACATCATTTCGGCCCAACTGACACACCACTTCAGATCTTCTGTGCTTTACTTTGGAGCACAGGTGCACCTAAGCCTGGCATGCTTGCACTAGGTATGGAGCTGGAGGAACACAGCAGGCCAGGCAGCATCAGAGGAGCAGGAAAGCTGACGTTTCGGGTCAGGACTCTTCTTCAGAAATTTCTGAAGAAGGGTCCTGAACCGAAACATCAGCTTTCCTGCTCATCTAATGCTGCCTGGCTTGCTATGTTAACTCCAGCTCCACACCTTGTTATCTCAGACTCCAACATCGGGCAGTTCTTACTATCCCTGATGCTTCTACTAGGTTGCTTTACATGGAGGGAAACATGCATCGACAGAGGATGCATCTTATGGCTCTTAGCTTTCTTTCTTTGCACTCAGTCAACTTGCGCTTACTTGGAGTTTGTGGCTCTGTGGCTTTCATTGCTTTTTAGCATTGAGGGTGGGATAGGCGGCTTGTCATGTGGGAAAGCACTGAACAGTCTGATTCTAATTCAGGGAGTTAGCCATGGTCAATCGGGCACTTGGTTCTACTAAAGTCGGGGACCCAGGTCCTTGCAAACCGGGAATTGGGCCACAGTTGCAAGTCTATTGCAAGCATTCCAGGGATTACAGGTTGATAATTTAAGGTGCTGTGGAGACAACATTCCAACGGCTGGATAATTTTTCCTGCAGTGAGACAAAAGGAGGGATTGTGTTTGATGGAAGTAGATGGAAGAGTAGTTAATAGTGATTCAGGAACAGAGAGGTGGTGAGCTGCCCTCGGTGAACAGTTAGGAAACACAGAGGACAGGCTTACACATATGGAGTGCAAAAGATCATTATGATAAAATCAAAATACTGCAGATGCTAGAAATAAAAGTAGAAAGTGCTAGAGAATCTCAGCAGGTCTGGCAGCATCTTTGGAGATAGAAACAGCGTTAACATTTCGAATCAGGAGATTAATAACCTTTTTCCTGCACTGCTGGACATTCCTTTAATTCTGGAACACAGCATTGACCCAGGCTACTATCTGGGTACATACTGGCTAGGTCTTTTGCTGTGGCCTCCTTTAGCAGTCTGCAGGAGAAAGGACTGACCTCGTCTCCACCAACCTGTCCGCTGGCACCTCCAGGTCCCTGTCTGTGAAGCAGGAAGGAAACTGCTTTTAGGGCCATGTCTTCAGTGATAATGATCAAGTTCTACAGCATTTCTGCTTTGCCTGCTACGCGACTGCATGAGAAGGGGGACCTTCAGCGCAGCATTTTTGGTTGCTGTGCTCAAATTCAAAGTGTTGACAAAAAACATTAAACAAACAAATATTTTGGCTGCAGGTACTTTTTAACCTGTATTACTAAGCACCTATGTCTAATGGGCCAGATTTTCTGAGGAGTGGCAATCTCGCACAGAGATTGTGTGGACCCTGCTTTGGAAAACGCAATGAATAGATTAACCAGGCCATTTGACATGGTAGACTGTTCAATTTGTGGGATTTAGAAATAGTCATCATGCTGAATACTTCAGGTCTCATTTACTTTAAATTTTATTAAACGTAGGAAAATTTGATTTGTAAAACCTTACCACTTTGTTCAAACTGATGTTTAAAAAATTTGTTAGTTGCTTAGAATAGTACAAAGTCTTGAATTTAACAAACCAATGAAGTGCATTCCTTTAAGGTAATTTCTCTGCCACAAAAGGTAGATATCTTAGGTATTATACTATTATAAATCAATCAATTAAATAATGAGTTCCTGAAACAGGAAAAGTAGCATATTTGAATTTTATTCTACTCCAGAGCTGATCCAGAAATTCTTGCAGTCCTGTTGACGGTGATGAAAAGCTTTATTTAAAGATTAATCCAAGCATCACAGAACATTCTCTGCATTGACAGACTGAACTTTGAACATAACCTAAAGTTTACTTGCTATACAAGCCCTAGAAAATGGTTGTAGAGCTGAAACTGACAGTTTCCTGTAGCTAAACTACAATAAATGCTTTAATAGAATGTAATTAAGAGATTCAATCAGTGCGCCGACAGAGATCAAGTGCTTTATGAATGGAGCTACGAGTTTCCATTGATCTATGAAGCACATTTTCAGTTTTTTATGAACTGAGCAATAGCAGATTGGTGCTCAGAATTTCAGTATAAACGGGTCACTTCTTTATTATAGGATTATTAGATCATTTAGTTGTTAAGTAATTTGGGATTAGGATTTCTTTGTTGTGGCTGTCCCGCATGTATCAGTATGATTACATTTAGGTACCTATGGAAGAGGATTACATTAGTTATGCCCTCGTGACGTTTATCTGAACTTAAGTGAGGTTATGTGCAATGTTGTGTGAATGGACAAAATGAATAATTTACAAAAATGAAAATTCACCATCACTTATTGGACCAGGCTGTCTAGTGGAGATCGTGCTTCTTAGTATTTGACCAATTTTTCTGACAAAGATGTGAATGTTGGTAAACTTCAATAAAATTGGAAGACAGAAGTCTATATCATCAGAATATGACATTAATTTAATACCAAATTACGAGAGTTTTGAAAGTGAAGTCTAGGATGCTTCTGTTGAGAACTATTATTCAGTGTTGTGTACAATTTAGTTTTGGCACTTGAGTTGCGACCATAGGAGTTTCAATGTGTACCCAGTCAATTGTTTTCCTTTCTAAGATAGATCTTTTTATTGAGAATTGATAGATTTTAGGAGATAGCTATCAATGCAAAATACCAGTCTGTAACTGTAGTTTCCTTAAACGTTGTTCTAATGGTTGTATACCTAGTAGCTATCTCCCACACCTCTGCAAAGGAGTCGATAACAGCAACGTAAACTTCAGAACAAGTATAAACCTTCCTGTATTTTAAAAATGTATCGCTTGTAGTTTTTTTATTATCTTTGCATGTTATATACAGTATTATTGATCACATTTTTTATGTCTGCATTCCATCCATTAACATGTCTCACCCATTTTTCTTTATAATTTTACAGTATTAGACTTTGTCTAATATTGTTCTTCAATAAAGAAGACAACTGATCAATAATTTTCTATTAGTTTACAAGAGCAAGGTTTCTAGTTGTTTCTGTTGTTTCCTCCATCTAGCTTCTTCCATCATGATTGAGGCCATGACTGTCTTGAATGAACTCAAAATTAGCACATTGAAAATCAGTGAATTATCTTCATTGAGCTAAGTATAGATGCCACAAGACTTGACCAAGACTGACTATATATAGTCATACCACTTCATTTTTGATCTTCCCAGTCTTTTTCTCAGCTTGGACTGATTCCATTTAAGGTACCAGTTTTTAGACATCACACACTGACCGTTACAGCTTGTCATAGCATATTCTGTTATTGTCTTTGGGCCATTTCTCATAACATTTGGCAGATGGAATATAATATGGGAATATGTTAGGTTGTGTGCTTTGGCAGAGGAGCTGAATATTCCTTCTGTTGACTCTGTCTACACTTCCCGCTGCCTTGGGAAAGCAGCCAGCATAATCAAAGACCCCTTCCATCCCGGTTATACTCTCTTTCACCTCTTCCATTGGGCAGAAAATGTAAA
>NC_063359.1:24950141-24971131 GCF_021869965.1 Rhincodon typus | reverse complement strand
TAATATATGATGATCATTAATGATCCATTTAAGAAATTCGGGAAAAGTGAGTGGTTTGAATGTGGAATTTGCTCCTATGGGGAATGGTTGAGATGAGTGATAAAGATACATTTTTGTGGAAGCCAGAAAATTGAGGCAGAAAGGACAGTCAGGATGTGTTTTGGGTGAGATGAAATTGGAAAATATTTATATGGAGCATAAGCACTGGCACAGACCTGATGGATCAAGTGGCCTGTTTCTGTGTTGTAAACTTCCCTCCAATACTCACAAGGCAGATACTGAAGCATATTGAGGGCAAAGTAAAAGGAGCTTCCTTGTGTAGCCAGCAGTGATATCTCTTCTAGGATTCATGTTGCGTCTTAATGTGTTGATAAATATTGTGATGTTAACATCCTTTAACTTGATAACCTCAAAATTAATTCAAACTTGTACAAGACAAACATTAATACGTTATAGATTAGAAGCCTGTGTTACGTACGTAAGCAATAACATCAGAACTAATTTTAATGGTATTTTATTGTATATCCTCATTGCTATTCTCTTCAACCTACTCCATTGATGTTCTAGGCACTAACCGAATCTCTATTGCTCTGAGTTGCAATGATACCATGCTTTTCTTTTTGTTAAATTGATTAAAGTGATTTTTATCTAGTGGATTTTCATGATGTTGTAAAGCACTGTTAACAGTCCTCAAACTGTTCTTAATTGTGATCAGCTTTTGTGAAAATACTAAAGATTTTTTTGTCATGGTAGCTAACAACTAATTATTTTCGGGCCATTGGATAGTATCACAGGATTCATTTGAGAAATAATAAATGTTTTATTGTCAGAGAATAATGTTCACATTTTTAAAAAATGGGAAGCACTATGCAATATTGTTTGTAATTTGAACTGTAAGCTTGGCTGTCTTGCTGTATTAGAAACTTCTGGGTTTGAGCCCCAAGTTGGACAAAATCTTGTGATTTGATTTCATATTTAATAATTTCTGTGGACTTGAGTTTGAAGAATTGTGAAGACATCTGGATGCCATTTAAAAGGTTAGTGAAAATACATATTGGAGCTTTTTCTGAACATGATATTCCTTGTAAATCATATGGTTCCAGGTAATTACTGATCTTGGTTGTTTGACCTGAGTTCAAGGAAAAGCACTTGACTCCTTTTACAACTGGGTTTTTGGAATCTGTTTGAACAGTGTCTTGCAGAATTAGAGATGGTTTTGGATTTTCAATTGGTCGGAAACTTTTTTGGAACAGTCACTACAGCATATTGCATTCTGTTTCTGAAGCACCTTTGTGGTGAATTCAGAATGAAACCTGAGTGACAGGAAGACTTCTCGATATTGCATTTCCTGAGCAAGCTGTGTTTGCCAAAGTACCAGAGACAACTGCCTGTGTTTAGTGACACCAGTCTTTCCCTGTAAGAATGTCAGATACAGTAGCTATCTGAACATCTCAAGCCTGTCCATTTTGTCTTGAAGATCTAGGACTTATTAGCTAAAAGTGTTTCCACTCCTCCACCACTCTTCCACACACACACACCACACACACCACACACACACACACACACACAGAGTGAATCTCTGTAGAGAGAAATAAGTTTTTCCCTTTATTGAGTGTGTGTATTTTGGGTTTAGAGGAGTAAATATGTGTAGTATAAACTAAGAATCTTCACTAGTTTTGCATCCTCATTGAATAAATTTTGTTTTAAAATAGATTGGTTTCGTGTTTGTTAAAGAAACTTGGTTGATAAATCTCTTTTATTTTAAGTCTAATATAGAAAAAGCATATGACTGCCTGTGTTGGGAGCCAAGAAAAACAAACTAAGTTTGTTGTGACTGATGAAGTAGTGGAACTAGAGAAAGAGATGGTGAACTCATCCTATCTTGGTTATAACATTTTAGCTGACAACTGTGCAGTTCTGGGCATGTTTCAGGTAAGGAAGGGAATGTCAAGGGGTGATTATTAGATTTTCTGTTGTTAAGATAGCCATTGCGTAACAACACTGAGGTGCCAAGTAACACAGCACACATCAGCCCAAGCCTGTATGTTATCCAGATCTTATTGCATGCAGTCATGGATTGCATTACTATCTGAGGAATGCTGATTGTCATTTACAATGTGTCCTGCACTAATCATCAGCGAACGTCCTCAGTTCTGATCTTTATGGAGGAAAGGCCATTGGAATTAATCAAATTGACTGGTATTGTTGCAGGTGCTAACTTCTGGTTGAGTTGTTAAATAGAAGCTCTGTTTCAACTGTTCATGTGGATTTGAAAAGTCATTTACAGTTTAAAGGTGACTAGGGCATGTCCTGAATGTGTGAAACAATCTATATGAATCTCACAAAGGCAATGATAACTTTTTTGAGGAATCTTGTACACGTTGCAATCGAGTAGGCCAGATAGCTGAGTGACTCACTTATACATTGATTCAGCCAACACCAGCCTCTTCTACAGCTGGTGTATTTGCTAACTGCTGCTCAACCTTGCAGATATTGTCAACTTGCAGAAGGTCTTTACTGTAGTTTTTTGACAGGTTATTCTTGGCATTGCACACTTCTCTCTTCCATTTGACTGCTTAACCCCATAGTTTGGAATTTAATTCCTGAACACATCACCTTACCACTGGTTTTGCATTGCAATTTGGCTTAATGTCAGTGTTCTTTGTTCTTTCTTCAACTGCCTCTAGCACTTCTCTCTCTAGTTCATGTTGAATATTTGTCGAGAATGTTGATATCAAAGTAACTTGTCATTGACCAGGTTGTGGTGTCAAATAGGATAAATACGATCTTGTTAATAATTAAGAGTCTCATTGTTTTGAGAGAGAATTTTGAGTTCTTAAAATTTTTGTGAAAAACACAACTTGCCAGTTTTTGCACACAACTCTAATAAAGTTGTAAAATTAGAAAAAAATGCTTGATAAATTCAGTAGATCTAATAGCATCTGTGGAGAGAATAACAGAATTAATGTTTGAGTCCAAAGACTCTTCGGAGCTAATGGTGGGCTGAAAAATTACGGTTTGTGTGATGTTGACAAAGAAGGACAAATGGTGAGGCTGCCCAGATCAAAAGACAAATGGAGTGCTAATGGTGCAACAAGAGATTTGAGAAGTAAAATGGGTTTAAATGGTAGATTTGAATAGGAGAAAATAAGTAAAATCTACTTAAAGAAAAACCAACGAAGGGAGAAATCAAAAGAGTGGATAGTTTTCATGTTCTAAAAGTGTTGAACTTCATGTGGAGTCCTGAAAGCTGTCAAATGCCTAAGTAGGAAATGGGGTGCAGTTCTTTCAGTTAATGTTTAGCTTCATTAGAAAACTGCAGAAGGTTTAAGATGAAAATATTGGCATGGGAGTTTATTGAAATAGCAGTCAACTGGAAGGTCACGATCGTTCTTCTGGTCAAAGTGGAGCATACCAAAGTGGTCACCCAATCTGTTGTCTTATAGATGTAACGGAGCAGACGTTGTGAGCAGGAAATAAAGTAGATTAGACCAAAAGAAGTAAACCACAGCTTCATCTGGAAGGTGTGTTTAGAACCTTGCACAATGAGGACAGAGGAGATTAGTGTCATATCTTCTGCAACAGCATGTGAGGGAACGGTGTTGGTATTTAGTGAGGGCATCCTGCTGAATTGATGCTGGATGATCCTTTGAATGCAGAAACTGGTGGGGTGAAAGGTTATAACATTGTGAGGGCAGAAGTGCAGGAAATGGGTTGGCCACAGCTGAGAGCCCTGCCCGTCACAGAGGGATGGGAGTCAGGAGCAATCCTAGTTGGGGGGGATAAAAAGAATGTGTTGAAGGCATCCCTGTGGAAGGTGGCATCATCAGAACAGACACGATGGAGAACCTGCGAGAGTGGAACAGGGTCCTTGCAGGAAGCAGAGTGCTTGACAACGTTTTGGTATCATCAATGTCATTATTTCTGCATTTCTTCTGCTTCTTCCAGCAATGCTGTGTCACTAGAATCCAGATTTCCAGTTTCTCAGTCGGAGCTCACTGTTGCCCTCTTCATATACATTCTCAAATCTACTATTGCTATTTAAAATAACCGAAATCACAATATTCTTATTGCCACGAGTGCTTACTTCTCATTACTCGTGTTGACATCCATTTCATCATTGAGTTCCTTCTATTTATGAATTTGAGAATGTCTCATGATATTGATACCAAAATATAAGTTTGTACAGCTTGCAAAGGGCTTTTTGAAACTAATTAACAAATTCAACATCATCTTCATGTTTTCTTTTGCGGGAACTTTTTTTTGTTTGACTTATACCCAGTGTAGTCATTGTTTTGCCTGCATGATGACTGTACTTCAGGTAATTATCCATGAAGCCATTGAGACATGCTGAGGTACTATCTTGATGCTAACTCGTCTGTTTCCATGATTATGGGCTTCTTAAGGTCGGCTATGATACGTCTAAGATAGTGAAGGTGGAAATTGTTCCGCCTTTCTTCCTGTCAAACGTATGTTGTTTAGTTCTCACCAATGTCGTGAAGTGCACTGAAGGCACAGACTTGCTAGACTCGTAACTTGATGGTCTCAGATTTCTGTCGATAATGCACACTCTTGCTCATTTAGGAGCAATGTCTGCAGCCTTTGCAGATCTTGGCTGGTCTTTGATACTTTGCAAAAGCATACCAACACCTATGCACACCCAAAACGAAGAGTTTTACTAGCAACAGATTAAAACCTGAGTGTAGATGTTGAAGTCATGTGACTCCAAATCGAGCAAGGGTTCCTATTCTTCCTGAGTAAAGTTCAGGCATGTCCAAATGACTGAAGGAAGGTTGTTACACACAACTCTTGAAATTTGTTGATTTCGCAATGTAATGTTTGCAGATAGGAAATTGGTTCACTTTGTAGTGGAGCAGGATTTTGAGGAGACATGGATTTGAGGCTGGAGTGTTGCTTGCAGTTCTGATGTTAAAAGCAGATTTTTCTTGATCACTTGAATGTAAAAATCAAACTTTCCAAAGGCCAGAGAATCAGGGTGGGATTGTCCCACTCTGGAAATGTCCATTAAGGAGTCCGTTTCATCTCAAAACTTACTTGCTACTTTTCTGGTCAATGGGGCTATTGGTACCTCTAAATATTTTGAGGTTTGATTGCTTTCGCTTTGTTACCAATCCCTGCTGGGGAGTTTGCCAGGTCTGCTTCATCTGCTACAATGGTGAGAAAAAGCTGAGCAGTTTCCCTTTTTGCCATCTCAGATGTATGGCATCCTTTGGCATAAAGTTGTAAACTTTGTCCCAGAGCATGCTAATGCCGTCATCATACTAGTTCAGGCATATTCATGTTTGAAACTGTATTACCTAAAACCTTCTGTCCAGTGATCTGGCCACTGGGTCACAGCCTCCTGGCCACCCATACTCCCTTTCAGATATCTTTGTAGTGAAAGTATGATGACAATAGGCATTGGGAACTTGGACAGTGATCTTTGGAGGCTGACAGTTTGGAAGGGCCTTCGAAGAGGCAAGAAGGGGGAAAACATGCTCATGTGGCCAGTCAGGGGACACACAGAATCATGGAATCGCAATAGAGTCATACAGTATGTAAACAGACACTTCAGTACTGGCCTATCAAGTCTGCACTGACCCTCCAAAAGAGCATCCCACCCTGACCCAAACCCCCACACAATCCCTGCATTTACCATTACTAATCCACCTAGCTTGCACATCTTTGGACAGTGGGAGGAAATGGGAGCACCTGGCAGAAACCTACGCAGACATGGGGAGAATGTGCAAACTCCACACAGTTAGAGAGACGTACAGCCTGGAAATGAACCCTTCAGTCCAACTCATCCTTGCCGACCAGATATCCTAAATTAATCCAGTCTCATTTGCCAGCATTTGGCCCATATTCCTCTGAACCCTTCCTAGTCATGTCCCCATCCAGATGCCTTTTAAATGTTGTAATTGTACCAGCCTCCTCCACTTCCTCTGGCAGCCTGTTCCAGACATGCACCACTCTCTTGTACAAAAGTTGCTTCTTAGGTCCTTTTAAATCTTTTCCCCCTCATCTTAAACCTGTGCCTTCTAATTCTGGACTCCCTACTTTGAGAACAAAGAGCAATATAGTGCAGGAACAGGCCCTTCGGCCCTCCAAGCCTGCACTGACACATTTTGCTCTTCCATACTAAAAATGTCTTCACTGCAAGATCCGTATCCATCTCTTCCCTTCCTATTGATGTATTCATGCAGGTGCTTCTTGAATGCTGATATTGTGTCTGCTTCCACCACCACCTCTGGCAGTGCATTCCAGGCACTAACCACCTTTTGTGAAAAACGTGCCTATTCGGGGGGGAAAAAACATTGGCTTTTCACCAGATCCATGCCCCTCATGATTTTATAAAGCATCATCTGACACTTCTGGCAAAATAGCCCCAGCTTATTCTCTCCCTGTGGCTCAAACCCTCCAACCCCGACAACATCCTTTTTAGTTTTTCTGTACCCTTTCAACTTTAACAGCACCTTGCCCATTAGCAGGGAGACCAGAACTGAACACAGTATTCCAAAAGTGACCGAACCAATGTCCTGTACAGCCGCAACACGATCTCCCAACTCCTCTACTCAATGCACTGACTAATAAAGGCAAGCGTACGAAATGTCACCCTCACTATCCTGTCTATCTGCAACTCTAGTTTCAAGGAACTATAAACCTGCACTCCAAGGTCTTTGTTCAGCAGCACTCCCCAGGGCCCTACCATTAAGTGTATATGACTTGCCCTGATATTGCCTTACCAAAATGCAGCATTTCACGTTGATCTAAATTAAATTCCATCTGCCACTCGTTGGCACATTGGATCAAGGTCCTGTTGTACCCTTAGATAACCTCCTTTTGCTGTCCACTACACCACCAAGTTTGGTTTCATCTGTAAATTTACTAACCATACCTCCTATGTTCATATCCAAACCATTTATATACTGGCAAAAACAGTGGACACAGCACCGATCCTTGTGGCACACCCCTATTCACAGGTCTCCAGTTGGAAATGCAACCCTAAACCACCAAACTCTGTCTCCTTCCTTCGAGCTAGTTATGTATTCAAGCGGCTTGTTCTCCCTGTAGTCCATGTGATCTCGACAGTCACCCAAGGCTCGAATTGAACCTGGGTCCCTGGTGCTGTGAGGCAGCAGTATGAATCACTGAGCTGCCCATAGAAATCAGATGTCAGTTGGTCCTGCACCTTCAACACACGGTTGGCCACCAGGATGCAAACTATTGTCTTACAAGACAGAAGGTTGCTGCATTTAAAAAAAAGTCAGTATATGTTCAAAGCATCATGTATGAAGACTTTAAGGGGTTGCAGGTCGTTTGGGTTAGGGTAGATGGAAACCTACCTACAGAGGTCAAGCTTGCGTTTGCAGGTAACAGTATTGTGTGTTACAGTTTAGGCTCCGAACGATTCTTCAGATTATTAAAGCAGATTCCTTGTACATCTGATGGACATGTAGTTGTTGTTAAGTAAGCAACATTTATGCCAATAATAAGATGGTGTTTAAGCACATACTCATGATGTGATGGAGTAGTGGAATTTAAGTTTACGTTTCTGACTCATCTGAGATGTTAACCTTCTTAGCTCGTTGGAAATGCTGAGCAGACACTGGACTGTTCCCTTACTTGAAGGACACTTTCGTAATGCTGCAATCAACCATACAGTGCAAATTTTTGATAAACACTATTTCTATGTTGGTTTTTCTTTTTATTTACTAGAGTATCTTATGGAATAACATTTAGAGCTGACTAAACTACATCTGTTCCAACATGAATGAATTGGTTACTTTCATGATATTTTACAATGCTTATGTTGAATTAATAGAAATACTTGGCAACAGTAGAAAACTCAGTGTCATGTTCAAAAACTTCTGAATGCACAATATATCCACTACAAATATAAAGTTTGAGATCAGTATATTCCATCAGTTTGACGTTTTTTTTTAATGATTTGCTGAGCCTTGTCAATTAGTTTTTGAACTTTTCTTCAGTTTGTTATATTCTCTTTCTCTAACTACCTTTTTTTGAATATATAGCCTGTCTCTTGGTTGCAGTGTTGAACCAAGGCCCCAGCTGGCTTCTTGGATGGATGCAAAAGATTCTTTGCTGGTATTCAAGGAAATGCAAGCGAGTTCTGAATTCTAGACCATGTTTATCCCCCAATCATCATTACTGAAGTAGATTTTCGGTCCATTTATTTCCAAGCTGTGGAAGTCTATGCATAAATTGACCACTGCATTTCTCTCTATCAGCTTCAACTCCAAAAGTGACATTTCGATCGTCTGAGGTCAAAATTGCATTTATGCAACACCTTTTAAAATCCTTTCATATTAGTATCTAAAATCTTAGAGTGCCGAATGTTCTATGCAAAAATTACTTTAGTGTTTTTCCCCTGTTCTCTGCATTTGAATGGAGGAATTGGATTTTGGTAAAGTTGATGGCTTTGTAAGAAGCTAATTTGAGTAATCATAGTGAAAATGTCTAATTTCAGAATGCTGTTAATTGTATGTAGAAATTTATTTTGTGTAGATTTTAAACCTATTGTGGAATATAGTTGATAAATTGAAGACTTGGAATGGGTAATTTTTTTGTAAACTGATTTTGTTTCCTTGCATTGGTGTGAAAATACAATAACTGCTATATAAATAGGTGACCGTGATACAATGTTGTCATTTTTCATTTAGGCATCCCCTGCAAAGCCATAATTACCTAATTAAGCCGCTAATTATAAGATTAGTATTGTGAGTGCAGTGACAGAATGCCCTTACTTTCAGTGGAGCTAAAAAGAACACTTGTGTGTTCAGTTGCAGTTATGCAAAAGATAAAACTTTTTAGAATGTGATTTTAATTTGTAATCAAAGTAAATCATGGATATTGGGACTACGTATATCCCTACTGACTACTTTAATTTGGATTACTTTTTTATAAACTGAAGTATCTTGCTTTTTAGTATGGCCAGTGGTGTTTTATGTCTTGTGTTGAAGTGATTTTGGAACTGTTTCATTCTTGTCTCCTTCCCACCCCTCCATCCCCTTCCTCTTTTTGACCTGAGTAATTGTGTCCTTGCTGCTGGGAAAATGGCTTTTCCAAGAATTCACTATAATGAGCCAACAGAAGACGCATTTGCTACTGGTCTAGGTATACTGTAAGCTTTTCTTCCCTAGAGTGTGATACAGCATAACTGCATAGCTTCCTATGTAGCATTCCAGCAAAAAGCTGCCAGAACTTATCATAAGAATGGTTCGTAGATCCAAATGACAGTTAATGATGGCAAGTTTAATATTCGCCATGCAGTATCTTCACCATAGTGTTCCAGAATTGGCAAAATTCTGAACTTATTTTGTAAGCTTGCTTAATAAGACAAAAATAATTTGTTTTTTCTTAGAAAAATTCTGTAATTGTTCAACACAATCTGTACATAAAGGAACCACATGTATGAGTTAAACTGAATATAATGCAGAAGGATAACATTTGTGCATATGTTGCTTACTCCCCTGGCAGTCATTAAATCATTTGAAGTATAATAACAGTGTAGGAGGTAAATTAACAAACCATTAACAATGTTATAAAGGCACAATTAAGGTGCCAACATTTATTTGATACATTGATGGGGTAGTAGTAATTTTTGAGTCTGAAATGCAACCTTTAGAAATCTCTAAGCTGGTCCATTCAGGAGTGTTCATGTAGCTTATGGTGTTCATTTGTTTAAAAATAATGATTAACTATTCCATTAAACTAATACCCTAACATCTGTAAATTGATATATTTTGAATTGTTTCTGGGGTATTGAGTTGCTTGTAATCCTTACACATATTGATGTTTGTTTAAAAGATGTTTGTTATTTGACTAGCTGAAAATCATAACATTTCTTAAATGGCAAATGTAAATAGTTGCAAGTGGTAAGAGCTTTTCATTTGCAAAATATTTGTCTGTAAGATCGTGTTTGGGCAAAATTGTTCTAAAATTTTAAATAATCTTTTGATTTTCATCGCCAATAATCTTTTCAAAGGAGCCATTGTACATATCAAGAATTTTTATCCTGTACGCCCAAAATTTAATGGCTTGTTATTATAAATGCAATATGAAGAATAAAACTTAATTCTACTTACATTTGGAACTCTCAATCACATATTTTATTGTACTGTTGCTGTCTTAATTCTGAAATGGACAAAAGTACATGATTAGTAAATTTTAAAGCAAATCCCTAATTTTCATACCTTATCTGCTTTGCCAGTAGCTCATCTTCAGTTGATTGCCATTTCCTTCGAGTTGTAATTTTTATGAAGTTAACGTTTACCAAAGAATTGATATGTAATGTCTTTTGAAATTTACTGAATTGCTTTGAAATCAAGAATAAAGTACATATTACATTTGTAGAGCATATGTAATAATGAAATGATAATGTAATTGTCAGTGGTATGCCTACAATGAATTCTTCCTTGGTTTTTGTTTGTACAGGTAACTGCGTCTAGTACTTTTCTTGATTTCTCGAATTATTCAGGTGACCCAAAGCACCCTCTTTTTCATCTTTTTTTCCTTTTCAGCTGACCTCTTGACAACCCTTTCAAAACCCCATTTGTCAGAAGATACCTGTACCCAAATTTTGTTTTCCTTGTCATTTTCTCATATCCACTTCCATTTTCTCATGTATCCATATCTACTTTCTCAATGCTTTTCCAGACTTCCATGTCATATCTCTGGAAGCTTCATCTTTTTTTCAACATTCTTATTTCGACATCATGCTCCATATTAAATTTTCTTCAGTTCAGTCAGTATCCTCCACTATTAATTGCAGCTGTACCTATTGCAGTCCTAGCTGTCACCATATTGGGGCACATTTACCAGATTTATTTGTTTGTACTTGTTAGATATTTGATTTGTTGCACTTACTCTTATTAAAATGTTCACTCTTCCACTTCCATTCTTACAGTTACTTAAGAGTAAACTCCGGATGTAGAAACAGCAGTAGGCTATTTGGTCCATGGAGCTTGCTCTTCCATTCAAAATGATCAAAGCTTATTGTCCACATCAGTATTCATGTACCCCTTTATCTCAGTGATATTTAGAAAACTATCAATTTATACTTTAAACATACTCAATGACTGAGCTTCTACAATTCCCTGAGAGAGAATTCCAAAAAATTAGTGTTTTTAAAACAAAATTCTCCTCTTCACAGTCCGAAGTGGCTTTCCTTCTATTTTGAAATTGTGTCACTTGGTTTTTGACTCCCCAACTAGGTGAAATATCTTAGCTGCATTTATCCTGTCTCTCTCTCATAAGCATTTCGTCAGTTTCAATTGGATCACCTTGCTTTCCTAGAAACACTAGTTTTCCAGATCTTTCTTCATAGGACAGTCCTGCCATTTGAGGAACCAGTCTAGTGAACCTTTGTTGCACTCCCTCAATGGCAATTATGTCCTTCCTAAGGTGAGAACAGTAGAACTGTACACAGTACTTATGATGTGGTCTAACCAAGGTTGTGTACAATTGAAGCAAGACTTCTCTATTCTGTACTCCAATGCTCTTGCAGTAAAGACTAACATACCATTAGCTTTCCTAATTGCTGCATTTGCATGTTGGCTCTCAGTAACTTAGTGACAAAGACTCCCAAGCTCCTTTTGTTCATTACACTTTCTAACCTCTATCATTTGAGAAATATCTGCATATCTGTGGTCTCCACCAAAATGGATAACCTCACATTTTTTCCACATTATATTCCACATGCCAAATTCTTGTCCATTCACTGAACCTCTCCAAATACTCTTGAAGCTACTTGGCATCTTGCTCTACAGATATTCCCACCTAGTTTGTGTCACCCAAAAGCTTCATTTAGTCCTTGGAAGGCAGGGACCCAAGAACTGATCTTTGCATTATCTGACTAAAAACATCTTACCAATTCAAATGACCTGTCCATTGCTACTCTGTTTTCTGCATATTAGCCAATCCTTAATCTGTCTCAGTATGTTACCTTCTGTTCCACGTGTTTTAACTTTACTAACCAAACTCCTTCGGTGGCTGGGTGGGGGGGTGGGGGTTCTATAGTAAGAACTTTGAAAGTCCAATTATATCTACTTCCCTTTATCAATGCTGTTGTTGACATTCTCAACAAATTCATCAAAATATTTCCCACTAAAAAATCCACATAGACTATAACAATAAAAACATTTGTTATCCAAGTGCCCATTTATTTTCAATTCCTCTCTGGCCACAGGAGAAGTACTGGAGGACAACCATGTGGTACAGTTTTTCAAGAAAGGAGTAAAGGATCAACCAGGAAACTACAGGCTTGTCAGTCTAACTTCAATACTGGGAAAGCAATTGGAAGCAATTCTGAAGGAGTGAATTAGTCTGCATTTGGAGAGACTGAGATTACTGTACATACTCAAGTAAAAGTTGATCTCTTGTAGAAGTCGATCCCCTATTTTTGGCCAAAAAATCTGGAATTTTCCACTTATCTCGTAAAAGTCAGCCCCAGTTCTTCAGAGGTAACAGATTTGTGAGTCAAGGTATTATCCTGTACATAAATGTTATGATGAGGAAATGAATTTTTTTTATGCTATTAGGTGTTTTGATGTCCAATTCACACCAATTTGGCACAAAAGTTTAAGATGTGTCAGGTCAGAGTTAGGTGACAACCTCCCTTTGTGTGCAGCTCAGTTCCACTGTAGTACTTGTGGAATACAGTCATAAACCTCGCTGATGTTTTAAATTTTCTTCTTCACTTTGTGTAAAATGCCCTCTTGAAAAAAGTGAAAAATGTGCAGCAGCGTTTAAACTGAAAGTTATTGAAGTTGTAGAGAAGGCAAATAACTGAGTAGCAGCTGGAGAATTTTGTGTTTCAGAGAAACTTGTGAGACTGAAGAAAGATATTGAACAAACTTCAGATAATGCCAAAACAGAAGTGTGCCAACAGAGAGAAACCTAGCAAGTGGCCACAACTGGGGGGGAAAAAAGTTGGTGAGTGGGCACTTGAAAATTGTCAGAATGGAAAATGTTAGTTGTGAAGCCATCTGAATCCATGCATGAAACAAATCAAAGAAGGATGGAATTTTGGATTTCAAGGCAAGTGCTGGGTTGTGCACAAGGTTCATGAGAAGGCATGACGTAGTACTTCGCTAGAGAACTAAGATTGCACAAAAGCTGCCTGCTGAACGAAAAGATAAAATATTACAGTTTCATCAGTTTGTAGTCAGAAATTGGCAGATGGAAGGCTAATTTTCAGATGTTAATTAATCTTAATTTGTTTAATTTAAGATGTACCATGTAATTGTAGTTTAAAGTGATATTATTTCTATTTTACTTTTTGTATATATAAATAAAAGCTTATTAATTCATTTTTGTTTCTATTGTCTTTACCCAGTAACTACCATAATTTGTGTTTTTTTTCTTTTCGTTTAGAGATCAATTGGGCTTCAGCTAATGATGCAGTGTTTTGGACTGCAGCATGAATTTCAGCCAATCAAAACTGGTATCCATGTGATAGTCGACCCCCATAAATTTTACAAAAACCAAAAGAACAGTGGATGCTGTAAATCAGGAACAAAAACAGAAGTTGCTGGAAAAGCTCAGCAGGTCTGGCAGCATCTGTGAAGGAGAAAACAGAGTTAACGTTTCGGGTCCGGTGGCTCTGAACGGTCACCAGACCCGAAACTTCTGTTTTTGTCCCATAAATTTAACCTTTTAAAAAGTCTAATAATTTCGACTTTTATGCGACTATGTACGGTAATCAAGAATAGTCCTCTTGGATTTAGCTAAGGGGAGGTGAAGTCTGCCCAACTCGATTTTAATTTTTCGAAGAGGTGCCCAGGTGTGTAGATGAGGGCAGTGCTTTTGATGTAATCTACTTGGACTGCAGTGAGGCTTTTGAAAAGGACATGCATGGTAGACTGGTAGCAAAATAAGAGCCCATGGCATCCAAGGAAATTTGGCAAGATGGATCGACAGTTGGCTGAATGGCAGGAAGCAGAAGGTGATGTTTGATGGTTGTTTTTCCAACTGGAAGTCTGTGTCCAGTGGAATCCCAGAGGAATCAGTTTTGGAGCCCTTGTTTGTAGTTTTAGATAAATGATTTTGACATGAATATTGGAGTGTTACTTGGTAAGTTTGCAGATGATACAAAAGTTGGTGGAGTGGTAATAGGAGGATAACCTTAGACTACAAGAGGACATAGATGGGCTGATCAGTGGCAAATGGAATCTAATCCAGTGCACTTGGGCAGAACTAGAGGTGAGGGAATACATAATGAATGGTAGGACCCCTGAGAAGCACCAAGGATCAAAGGGACTTTGGTGTGCATGTCCACTGGTTCCTTAAGGTATCAAGACAGTTGGATAAAGGGATAAAGAAGGCATTTGGGATACTTGCCTTTCTTAGCTGAGGCATGGAGTTTAAGAGCAGGGAGAATGTGCTGCAGCTGTATAAGATGTTAATCTTATCAATAGAGTATCGGACACCTCTTCAAAAAATTTAATCAAGTTGGTCAGACATGACATTCCCTTAGCAAAACCAAGATGACTATTCTTGATGAATCCCTGTCTCTCCAAATGCAGATTAATTCAGTCCCTCAGAATTCAGTTGTCTACTACTGAATTTAGAGTATCATGTGCCATTCCAGAATCCACATTATAGGAGGGATGTGATCGCACTGGATAGGATGCAAAGCAGCTTTACCAGGATGTTGGAGATAGTAAGAACTGCCAATGCTGGAGTCAGAGATAACGCAGTGTGGAGCTGGAGGAACACAGCAGGCCAGGCAGCATCAGAGGAGCAGGAAAACTGACGTTTCGGGTCCGGACCCTTCTTCAGAAATGGGGGAGGGGGAAGGGAGCTCTGAAATAAATAGAGAGAGAAGGGGTGGGCCTGGGGAAGGTAGGTAGGATGGTGATAGGTAAATACGGGTGGGGGGGGGGGGGGATTGGTCAATGAGGGGGGAGGGGGGGGGGAGGGGGGGGAGAAGACGGACAGGTCAAGGAGGCAGTGATGAGACCTATCTCCCTACCTACCTATCTCCCTCTCATCCCCGCCTCCTTGACCTGTCTGTCTTCTCCCACCACCTATCCGCCCCTCCCACCTCACTGACCGATCCCCACCACTGCCTACCTGCACTCACCTGTCACCATCCCATCTACCTTCCCCAGCCCCACCCCTCCTCTCTCTCTTTATTTCAGAGCTCTCTTCCCCCTCCCCCATTTCTGAAGAAGCGTCCCGACCCAAAACATCAGCTTTCCTGCTCCTTTGATGCTGTCTGGCCTGCTGTGTTCCTCCAGCTTCACACTGTTTACCAGGATGTTGCCTGTTCTGGAGAGTTTCAGTTAAGAAGAGAGATTGAATAGACTGGGGTTGTTTTCCTTTGAGCAGAGGAGATCGAGAAGGGACATAATTGAGATGTGTAAGATTGGGAGGCATAGGGTAGACTGGAAGAAACTTTTTTCCCTTGATGGAGGGATCACTGACCACAGGGCATTGAGAAAAGGGGTAGAAGGTTTAGTGGAGATGTGAGGAAAACATTTTAATCCATAAGGTGATAGGAATCTGGAACTCACTGTCTGTAAGGGTGATAGAAACAGAAACCTTGAACATTTAAGAACTATTTAAATGAGTGCTTGCAATGCGAAATCATGCAAGGCTATGAGCAAAGTGCTGGAAAATGTGGTTAAGAAGTTGCTTTTGACTGAGCGGAAGCAATGGGTTGAAGACCCTTTCTTTTCTACATCATTAGATCTCTATGAATCTAATTTCTTCAACACATGTTTTTTACTAATACTAATTTCCTCCAATGCCTCATTCTTTCCAGACCCTTGGATTTCTAATGAGCTGGACAATGCAAGTGCACCATCCTCTTCCAATCTTCACTGTTTCAGACTCTCCATCTGCTATCCTGAACGCACTTGCTGTCTGTCTCATACAAAGCCAGTATCTGTCTTCCATTCTCCAAAACAATATCATTATATTATATGAACCTCTGTTAGGTTGATCTAGTTAACTCCATAAATACCTTTTGCAAAATTTACAAATGATAAATATACCAATTGATTAGATTCTATATTCTTCCCTCCGAGGTCTGTCATTATCCCTATGGCCTGTTTTTTGGCATTTTAATAAAGCCCAATTGATTTTTACCAAGATAGATTGGATTAGAAATCTCCGATCTGATAGTCTTTTGGGTGAAAGAATGCCAACTTTCAACCAACCTTTGTGTAGGAAAGTACATCCTGATTTTTGTACTGAACTATTTCCTTCCAGAGACAGCATAATTTTTTTTGATGAAATTATCAAGCTGTGTCCCTTTCAAGTACTAGATTAACACATATCAACAACTTTGTTCCTCTTTTTGCATATTTTAAAAATAATTCTGCAGATAGTGCAGCACTGCCTACAGCCTTTCCATTCTTGTGCTCACTTGTGGAACACTTCACATTTGGATTATATAATCATTTGACTGTTATTGAAGAGGAGAAAGTCTCAGCATCAGTGATAGTTGACATGTAGTAGTTTTACAGATGATCTTCAGTTTGATTCGACATATCCATTATATGCGTTCTATTTAAATTTGTATTAGAGGAACTGATTTTTGTGAAGATGATAATTTTGTTTATATATTGCAAATTTAAATAATTTAAGAAACTAGTCCGGAATAATTTAGCAAATGATTTTTGGATTTCATTCTTGATCCATTCCTTTCCTTATTTTATACATTAGCACCTGATTGTAATCCAGAAGTTTCTACTGGTAGGTGAATAAAGCTAGCATTACCTTGTTGGTTTTTCTATCAATCTTGTCTATTACTGCAGTCAACAATCTTAGCTTTCTAACATTAAGTCCTGAAAGAGCTTTTTAATAGTTTATTATAAACTTTGTTACTTTTGCCTCCTGTCAATACCTGTTTCTGTTTTAAAGTCTGCAAACCTCCCTCATTGTCATCTCAACCCTTATGAAGTTGCAGAATATTGCTACTAATTTTGAAACTTGATTCCAGTTTCCTTCTCCCATCAAACACTTTCTGACAACTCAGTTCCACTTGAAGGAATTCTATAAATTCCAACCCTTTATTCACTAAAAGAACTGCAGTTGCTGTAAATCAGAAACAAAAACCGTAATTGCTGGACAAGCTCAGCAGGTCTGGCAGCATCTGTGGAAAGAAATCAGAGTTAATGTTTTGGGTTGGATGTGTTCTGAGGAAGGGTCGATTGACCCAAAATGTTAACTCTGATTTCTGTCTGCAGACGCTGCCAGACATGCTGACCTTCTCCAGCAGTTTCTGTTTTTGTTCCTTTATTTATTCATCCATCCTTCCTCTGCTGCTGAACCAGGAATCCACTTGCTTTGTTGTCATCCCAAAGCTCGACTTTCTTTCACTTAACTAGCCTGGCTTCATCTTCTGCATATATCATTCAGGATGTTGTTGTAGACAATTTTACTCGCATGTGACATGTACCTTCATGTTGGCATCCTTTTAAAAAAAACATTTTTACTTGTATATCTTTCTCATTGGAAACAATGGGTTTATACCAGCTGTTGTTCTCCTATTTTAACATTGAATTTCCATTTCAATATCAATCTCCTGATGCCTATTTCATGTTCAAAAAATTTTGAATTTTGTGGTGGTAATGTTAGAGAAACAGACAGCATTTGCCATCATTGTTTTTCTGAATTAGCCTTAGTAATGTATTAGAAATCACTGAACTAATGAGAACTTAACCTTTCTGCTGTTAGTTTCACTGTACAAACACTTGAAGTTACATTACGCTAGATGAAGTGTAACTGGATTTTTAATGCCGTGCTAATTTCATAATTACAACTGAAAATATTTCAGGCCCTGAAAAAACACATTTTATTTGTGGAATGTCAACCATTTTCTTTGAAATAGATCCACATTGTTATAATTTTAAGTCTGTTTTGAGGTTTCTGTTTCTTCCTTCAATCCCATTTATGTGCTGTAATAATTTATTTTTGTTTCTTTGTAAAGTTTTAATGTGAAAGATAATCAGTGCATTTTACTTCCTGGTTTGCTGTCTGTGAAAATAAGTCAATACTGTTGGCTGCGTCCCCTGCTTCATGTCCTCCCTGTTGTTGGCCACCTGGAGATACTAGTAAATTTAACTCAAACTGACTTTGGGAAGGGGAAATCCACAGCATAGAGGTGCTGGATCTTGTTGAGCAGCTTTCTTAAAGCTCATAAGCAAGCATCAGTCACTTCACAGACCCAGAAACCTGAACCAATAAATGATCTGTAACTGCTGTGCTAAAGTATGCAGCAACTAAGATTTGTGAACTGTGACTTTTCTCTGTCAACGGCCGATATCTAATTTGATGAAACACCCCTTTTAAAGATAAGAAAGGCACAGATGAAAGTGGCATGGTGGCTCAGTGGTTAGTACTGCTGCCTCACAGCGCCAGGGACCCGGTTTCAATTCCACCCTCTGACAACTGTCTTGTGTGGAGTGGAGTTTGCACATTCTCCCCGTGCTTGCGAGGGTTTCCTCCAGGTGCTCTGGTTTCCTCCCACAGTCCAAAGATATGCAGGCTAGGTGGATTTGCCATGCTAAATTGCCCGTAGTGTTCAGGGATTGTGTAGACTAGGTGGGTTATAGGGGGATGGGTCTGAGTGGGATGCTCTGAGGGTCGGTGTGGACTTGTTGGGCCGAAGGGTCTGTTTCCACACTGTAGGATTCTATGATCTATGAAAAGACATATAATTTGCTGCATTAAAAAATGTGATCAACATCCAGACAAGTTAAGTAACTATTATTTCAGACAGTGCTGCCAGTCAAAAATCTATCTGAACAAATAACATGTCCATGTTTGAACTAACTTGAATGGCTTGGTTTCTCCCTTTAACACCTATTCTGTGATGATCACTGATTAAGCAGTTAATAAATTGGAATGAGCTGGTACATTCTTCTGTGCACAAAGCTTTTTTTTAAGCCTTCTGATGTACCAGGGTAACAGAATTAAGTAAGCCAATGTCATGAAACATCATTGACAAAATTGCTTCACTTTGTCATTAATGTCTTCATCATATAATCCCTACAGTGTGGAAACAGGCCCCTCGGCCCAACAAATCCACACTGCCCCTCAGAGTATCCCACCCAGACCCATCTTTCATAACACACCTAATCAACACATCCCTGAACACTATGGGCAATTTAGCATGGCCAATCCAACTACCTTGCACATCTTTGGACTGTGGGAGGAAACTGGAGCACCCGGAGGAAACCCACGCAGACACTGGGAGAATGTGCCGAGGGCGGAATCGAATCCGGGTCTCTGGTGCTGTGAGGCAGCAGTGCTAACCACTGAGCCACCGCGCCGAAACACTTTACTCACCCCAGTAGATGTAGCTCATTATCTGGAGGGTTGCCATGACCAGTAGTTTAGCTGTATTCTTTTTAGTCAACTTTGAAATTACAAATTTTAATAGTGGTGCTTGTCAACATAATATGCAGTAAGGAAATTAGGTATGCAGCATTTAAGTAACATTGCAATCTATCAGAACCCTTGAAAGAAAACAAATATGAATGCATAATTTGCTTGTATTATATTACAGTATGTTCTGTACAGTAATTTTTATGTAGATATTAAAATGCAGTTCCATTTTGTAGAATCTGAATAATTTGGTTTGTACTGTTGATTAGTAGGTTGATACATCATATGTACTAAGTATGTATGTAATTTGAGTTTGCTGGTAACATTTATTTTTACTTAATGCATTAGCTAAGGGTTTCAAAGTCATTTTTACAAGCTGCTGCGGTCCCCCTCTGTCCAGTTCAGGGTTTTTCATTGATCAACTCTTCAGTTGCTATCAAAGTAGATATTTATAATATGGCAATTTGTAATGTCGGATCACCTCATTTATGATATGTGTTTGAAGATGGATTTTAACTGAAAATTACCAATTGGTCTTCCATGGCAATGTCCAAAGCAATGAATGGTTAGTGTGTAAAGCAATCCGAGGAAGTAAGTATATTTCAGCTATCGTTTTTACGTCTTGTATTTTGCCATTAATTTTATCGCTTGTGCTTATGAATGCCTATAAAAATTTCCACATTTGTCATGGAACTGCCTGTATAACACTTTCATAGTCATCTGGTAAGACTATAGCGACTTTGCAGTGGGAGGATATTATTATAACAGGACAGGTTTACAAATGTTCTCACGATTATAAATGTTGATGCTGGAATTACTGCTGAAACAAGTTGACAGGAAGGCCGCAATTCCAATGAAGAATTAGAAAAATTAAGAGTACATTGCAGCTAAGAAGTATAGTCACTTGGTGTTATGAACTGGAATAGTTGAAAAACATTTTATAATTTTATAACCATGAATTGAGATTTATGGTACTTTCATTGCACATTTTTGGATGTTCACACCTGTCTTGAGGAAACTAGTATTTTTTTCTACCAGTTTAACAAAAGCTGATAACCTCCTTGAAACCAGCTCAATGCACATTCAGACAAAAAAAAAATTATGGACTTGATTCTGCACCCAGTTAGTTGAAAAGTCTCACTCCAGTCAGGTTCTGATTTCTCAATTCTTGGCATTCTTTGGAGGACAAAGGAAAGCATACTAAGACAGTCTGAAGTTTGCCTTGAAGTGTACTAATATTGACATTAATGATGACTGTTAGCAAACTCTTCCCAATCATAAGACCGTAAGAGATTGGAGCAGAAGTAGCTCATTCAGCCAATCAGGTCTTGACCATTCATTGAGATCATGGTGGATCTGATGATCCTCAACTCCACTTTACTGCCTTTTCCCCATAAGGGTTGACTCCCTTACAGATTTAAAAATCTGTCTTCAAATACTTCAAGATGTTAAATCCGGTCTATCAGGCTGCTTTGTGTTTTGACATGAAGTGCCTTAATGATAAAGCAGTATAGTGACAAAGAAGGAGAGAAAGGATGCAAATACCGTGCTTCAGATCCCATTACCTTGTGGCTTGATAAAAACTGAAAGAACTGTGGATGCTATAAATCAGGAACAAAAACAGA
>NC_063359.1:24903041-24949741 GCF_021869965.1 Rhincodon typus | reverse complement strand
GAGTTAATGCTTCGGGTCCAGTGACCCTTCCTCAGAACTGTTCTGAGGAAGGGTCACTAGACCCAAAGCTTTAACTCGGATTTTTTTCTTCACAGATGCTGCCAGACCTGCTGAGCTTTTCCAGCAACCTCTGTTTTTGTACCCGTGGCTTGACCAGGTGCTCAAAGTTCTATGAATTGACAATTGGCGTCTTCAGCCACCTGAAGACCCACATCACTGCTTTGAATGGATATCATCCTCAAATTGAGGGAGGACTGTATGAATCATGTTTTTTTACAGGTTCTTTCAAACTATGAATTTGCTGCTCATCCGAACAGCTGTGCTCTCCCCAGACAGATGCTATGGATGCTTTTGCATTTCTAGACAAATGTATGACCAGCGTTCACCAGCAACAGAGCAGGCAACTTGAACAATTGTAATGTTCTCTGCACATGCAAGTATTACAGTGACTGTTGAATCTACCCACCCCACCAAACATTGTGCTGTAACAGAATTGAACCACATTATCTTAAGTCCACCTAATCAAAACAAGTTAACTTTTTTTCCCAGTGAACAAAAAATAACTCCATTAAACAAATACATAAATCACTTTCTAATTTTATTAATTTAATAACTAGACTCTTTAAAATACAGTGTTTACAAACCTTTTTACGCGCTTACCTTGAATTCATTCTGCATAGGATAGAGTTAGTTTTGGATCCAAATCAATCCAAGCAATGATAGTCAATGTTTCTGTGACAGTATTCTGCTTTTCATACAATCTTCCGTCCATTGTGTGCCACTGCAGAAGTGCTGTCATTCCCTGTCTTCAAATTATGATCTACGTTGTACCTATGTGAAATTCCATTTCACGTTATCATTAGTCTTTTGTATGATTTTAATATGAACTTTTTACTTGGCTTTTTTTAGGCAGTAAGGACAGGAATTCTAGCTTTTTTTTTGATGCCCACTGAGGCGTTCCCTTTCCTGATTGTTCTGAATCTGTCCTCTGCAAAGGTGTTAGCTTAATTGTTCTCTCTTATCTCAGTAACTCTGTTATGTCTGCTCTTTTTTCTGCTGTCGTCATGTCTGTACTTTATTCATTGGCTGGGAAGCTCCATCTTTGAAATCTGCATCCTGCCTCCCAGCTTCTCTGTTCCTGCTCCCCCAGCATCCTTGCCTTCTTTCAGTTTTTTTCATTGAGAACTGTTGCCATTATGCCATCTGTTTCCACATAGAGTATTCATACTTTTTTCTTTTTGCAGTGGTGAGCCTGCTGAAGTTTTTAAATTGTTTGCTTTACTTTGCAATCCTTTGTCTTCTACTTCCCTCAGTTAGATAATCTCTTCCATCAGTTTGCTTATCTCTTTTAAAAAGCTTCCAGTTCCCAGTTTAGTAGAAGGATCTTTTTTACCGAAAACATTAATCATTTTTTGTTCTTGACGTGCTTGATAAACTTTATTTCCGTTATTTCCTGTTGTTATTTCTGAAGGCCTTAATCAGGGGAACTTTGTACTCTTACATAAGACAAATATCTATCATTGAAAAGAAACTTCTAAGTCAATGGTACGAAATCTTGGAAGATTTTCAAATGTTCTTTACTCTTTTCATATCCCTTGCTTATTGAAGTTTATTAGTATTACATACATCTCTTGTTCAGATGATCACTGAGTATCATATCCATGCATGTTATGGATAACTTCTTATTGGTAGGCGCAAGAAGCTTGCCATGTTAGTTTTCTCCTCCTGGTTCTTTGTTAACCTCAGATGACAGAGACTGATTGATTGCGTTATTCTTTGTGCTGTTTGTCCAAGATCTCTCTCTATTGGCGTAGTTTGATCCAGGATTTAAGCTTGATCGATATGGTATAGTTTCAGATTCCTATGATCTAGAATGGCAGTTCCTACTAAGTGTAGCAATACTGATTTATGAGCCTGTGGTACAGTTATGGCAAAATTAGCCTGTTCTACCCTTATTATCTCAGACCCTAAATTCTTCTCCTCTCTCCTCCCCTATGTAGGCGCCAAGCTTTCTCTTCATGTCATGCCTTTGCTGATGTCAGTACTACTTGGCATCATTCGTACCATAGTTTCCATCACCTATAGTTTCAAGTTCTCACCATTCCTGTATATGAAGAACTTTTCTCTCCATTCTTTTTAATCTTTTGCTGGCAATTTAAATTCATGTCCCCTTCATTTGGACTTTCTCTCAAAAGTTCTTCTAAACTGCTTGAAAAATTTAGATTCTTCTAGATCTTTCAAATTCTATCAACTTATAATTGTATCACTAACTTGTGCCATGATAAGTCTTGCATTTTAAAAAAATCTTTTTTAATTTAGTCCCCAACTGAGTAATATTCCTCCTGGGACTGAATAGGCTGATAGGTAGATCCATGGTTTCTCAGAATACGCTATCATCAGTCTGGCCTGTTTCTTCATCTAACTGTTCTGCAAACAGACAATGTTTTGTGCACTGCCTTCCATTCACCCTGCCCTGTGCCTTCAGCTATGAAATTCCCATCTTCTGGAATGTTGCTTCTAATCCATTCCAGCTTTCCACTTCCATCACCACTTGAAGATCATTCTTTAAAACCCACCACTTTGATGCAGTTTCAATTTATAATTTGCATTTGTCTCTGATTTGGTGTCCATTCAGTCTAATTACTCTCTCTTGTAATTTCATGTTACATAAAGGCTATGTGGATGCAAACTTGTTTTAACCCTTGCTGATAGAAATGGAGTCGTGATCACTTAGATTAAAATTTCCCCAAGGTAATTTTCTTGGTTGAAGAGTAGTACAAGTATAATTTGCAATTATTTTGGATTTGTATGTTTATTATCCTTTCTAAAAGTTATATCGTCAAACAAAATTTACAATCATGTTTCCATATAAAAACTTAATTATTGAATGCAGCGTTCATGATTGGAAAGGATGCTTGGTGTGTTCTTTTCTCTCAGCTTATATTAATTGAGAAAGAGACAGTTCTAGTTAGTACCTATGCACCTTGGGTTGAGAAGGATAAACTGGCCATTGCTCCCACATTTGATATCATATAATGAAGTTTGCTGAGATGTGTGCATGTAGGCATCTGATAAGACGAGGCTTGTACCTGTCTCGGGTGGCAATCATCATTGAATAACTTGCACGCCCTTTAATTCCAAGCTTGGGGACTAGAATTACAGCATTGGCAAGGTACTGAAATTTAGTTTAACTTGTAGTTCTACCCTAAAAGAAACAACACCTCCTTAGGAGGAAGGTGGCAGAAATTGTGTAGCAATGGAGTGCTGTAATTTTATTTTGATTTCTCGTGAGTTGTGAGCTGGACTATAATTGTAAACTGGAATCTCTGCGAAGAACATTTTTAAGTAACCTTGTATGATCTCATAGGTTAATTGTATATGAATTGAATTAAATATGGAAAAAGATATTATTGCAGTCATAGAATCATAGAGCAAGGAAACAGACCCTTCAATCTAACTAGTCCACGCTGACCATCTTCCCAAACTAAATTAGTCTTACTTACCTTTGTTTGGCCCATATCCCTCCAAACCTTTCCTATTCATGTACTTGTTGAAATGTCTTTTAAATGTTGTAACCATACCTGCATCCACCACTTCCTCTGGCAGTTCTTTCCATATAAGAACCACTCACATTTAAAAAAAAAATCATGTTGCCGTTCATGTCCTTTTTAAAACTTTCTCCTCTTCTTTTTTTTTCTTAAAAACATGCCCCCTAGTTTTGCCCACCCTTCACTACCCCCATCCTAGGGAAAAGACACTTGCTATTCACCTTATCTATGCCCTTCATGATTTTATAAACCTCGAAGGTCACCTATCAACCATCTACGCTCCAGTGGAAAAAGTCCCAGCTTATTTTCATAACTTCCCCCGCTCCATTCACAGCAACATCCTGGTAAATATTTTCTGAACCCTCTCCAATTTAATAATATCCTATAATGGGGTGACCAGAATTGTACACAGTACTCCAGAAGAAGCCTCACCAATATCCTGTACAACCTCAACATGACGTCCCAATTCTGATACTCAAAGGTCTGCGAAATGAAGACAATTGTGCTGAATGCTTTCTTAACCACCCTGTCTACCTGTGATGCAAATTTAAAAGAATTATGTTCCTGAACCCCTTGGTCTCTCTGTTTCATAATTTCAGAATTTCAAGACTGTCTTTGTCTTTGTCTTTGTCTTTGTTTACTTTCTTGCCTGATCTTGCCTATATGGACATGGGAGGGGTGGAGGTTTCAGGTTCTAAAATTCTTCAGAGAAAGATAGTGTTTTCACCAAAATCAAGCTGTATATTTTTACTTTTCTTTTTGCACACTGTGAATTTGATATCTAGTACATTTACAGTACTGAGTATTTTTAATTGTTGCATGATACACTTCTATGCCACTAGAGTTCTATTCTTAGTACTGTAATGAATGGGCTTGTTTGCTTTCTGGCAAGGGAAGAAAAGGAAATTTTAAGTGTGCTGTGCTATAAATAGAATTGTATTAATTTTGTTTCACATTGGTTTTGCATTAATTTTTCTTTCAAGAGCTCTGACATCCCCCTGCTTTCTAGAGGGGGAAATGGGCGTGAAAATACATTTTCAGAATGTGCTTGACCAAAAATACATCTTGCAAGTCTTATGACGCTGCATGGAAAACCTCTTCATGAATTTGCTCTTGTGCTAAGCCTTGGTTAACTCTGAAATGAAATTGGAGCTTAGAAGAATGAGAAGTGATCACAGTGAAACATACAGTATTAAGGGCTTGACAAGAAAACTGCTGAGAGAATGTTTCCCCTCAAGGGAGAGTCTAGGACCAGAGGGCATAGTCTCAGAATTAAGGGGTGCCAATTTAAGCCCAAGATGAGGAGGAATCTCTTCTCTAAGGGTTGAGAATCTTTGAAACTCCTTGCTGCAGAGAGCTGTTGGTCAGAGTTATTGTGCATATTTAAGGTTGTGATAGATTGATCAGTAGGGCAATCAAGGATATGAGGAAAACGGGCAAGTGGGTGTAAGGAAAGTTGGATCGGCCATGATCCTATGGAATGGCAGAGCAGACTCGAGGAGCCAAAAAGCCAGTTCCTGTTTCTGTTTCTTATGGAAGGTAGGACTTGGGAGTAGGAACTAATTTGTCTTTCATTTCTGTCGCTGTGATATTAATGAAGTAGCATTGTCTGTCAACTAAGTTTATTTTGTATCCACTGGGGCTACATTTAATATTAGATAGTTGTGCTCCAAGTGAAGGGAAAAAAGTAACTCAGCCCCGCAGACATCAGTGACTTATTATGGAAATGAGGAACTAATTGTTCTGATTCACCATTTTCAGATGAATGTCAATCCATTTTGGCTCGTGGGCACCTTTTTTTTTAGTTTTTCTTGGAGTTGAATTGAAATACGACGTGAAATGGCGTATCAACAGGAGTTTAAAGCAGATAAAAGCAAATTGGCTGTAAGTTGTACACCTGTCTGAATTTTCTTTCTGGTAACTTTGGAAAGCAAGCTTGGGTGGAATGCATTAGGGGCAACTGATCCACCCCTGCTCAAAGTTGAATTTCACTGTACATTTCCAGCAGTAGTGAAAGAGAGGTGTTTGTTGTACTATGCAGTTCCTCAAGATATATTTGTGTATCATGAAGATCAGAAACTGCCTGCTTCTGATTTTCTTTATATGTATGAACTATATTGAATTAAAGAATAAAGTATTAAGAGTTTAAAATTCTCTTTTGTGGTGTGGCTGAAGCAGATAGTGTGGACACAATTTAAAGGCGAATTGATGTATGCATAAGGGAGAAGGCATTTTGAATAAGGTGGAAAAAGATTACGAGTGTGGTAGGAGTCTTGTGCAGCATATAACATCACAAAGACCATTTAGGGTGAATGGCATATTTTGATGCCATGTATATAAACTTGCTGTTTTTATGTTAGAGTATGATGGCAGTACTCAAACATATATATTTTATGATTTATATATTGGTTTGTTTCTTCCATAAATTGCAAGTGCACTGCCACTTTATCTCAAACTTCTATGAATTTTATAACATACAATTAGTAGCACTAAACTATGGAGTGTGGTTAGTACCTGCAAAGATCTATTAATTTGTGTAGAATTAGTATTGAATATTTTGCAATTGAATTTTTAAATTCTGTTTGGAGGAAGTGTCAACCTGATAATTATCAGTTTAAATCGTCAAAAATAATTTTACTGCAGTTTTTGTTTTAACAGTTATAATTACGCTTTGTGAATTTATTATCTTGATTTTGAATGTTTTATTTTCAGCTCAGCATTCAGGATGTAACATGGAAAAGAGGAAATAATTTTCAAAGAAGCTGCTTCATGAAAAGAATGGCCTTTTTAGACAACCCTGCTATTATCCTGGCCCACATTCGTCAATCCCATGTTACTAGTGATGACACAGGGATGTGTGAGATGGTTCTTATTGACCACGATGTTGACCTGGAGAAATTACATGCTCCTATATCTAGCAGCATCAGGACAAATGTACAGGGGGAAGGGAATGCTGAGACTCAGGGTTATGACTACTCGCAATCAGTTGACATTACCTCAAGCTGGGATTTTGGAATTCGGAGACGATCAAACACAGGTAAAACCTAAATACATATTGGGTGAGTAAGAAGTGTTACTAGTTTATAGTATAATCTATTGATGAGTTCTTTCCTTAAACCCTGAGCAGTTTTTGATTTCTTTTGTAGGTGAAAATCAATGGTTTTAAAATAAGTTTCAAAATCAGTCTATGAAGTGGCAAATGATGCTGTTTATTGTTACAGGATCAAACTATTGGATAACAGTTTAGAGTAAAAATTTAAAACACAAAAAAACTGACATTTTTGTACAACTGTGAATTAAGAGTCATTAGTGCTCAAATGGAGGGACTTTTGCTTATGAGCATAGGTTTTCTGGCATCTTGTGCCTCCAGATCAAAAGCAATCAGTAAAAAGAAATGATTAATGCAATTAAAGGAAGCACTTTACTATTTTCTTGCAAGGTTTTGACACTGTTGAATTGCAAGGAATTTCTTTAATGTGCTTTTCCAAACATTCAATAATATTCTATGGAATATCATACATTTGTACATCTTTTATCTACACGACATATGATATACTTGAATATTGAGTGTGTGAAATTTTCTGTAGACATCAAGCCCTATTTTATATAATTGGCGGAAATTACATTTCAAGTCCCAAATGCATGAAATTTGCTGAAGTGACATCTTTCAGATAAATGTTTTGAGGAAAAGTAATGATAAACATCAGGCATGTATTTTTCTTGTTTGTGTTAATTGTGAACATTAACCACCTAATGTAATATTTGACCCTCAAGCTGTCCAATTAAACAGTGCAGTTCAGTGTTCTACTGAATGTATCTAATTTATTGGAAGCTTATTGACACTTTCCCTCCATAAATCTATCTTAGAAAAATATTAATTAGCGATTCACTAACATACTGAAATTGCACTCCTTACGATCCCAGAATTTCAACAGAATTTGCTGTACATTTTTGCTTCTGACTCTGATCGAGATACACGGTTCCTTGGTATTTTAGTCTGATTGGTCAAAACAAAATTGTGAACTTGAAATTTATTTGACTTCCTTTGAATTTAAGAAATCCCAGGTCATTTTATTCGTTGTAATCCGATAGTCAATCGACATTTACTAACCATTAACATTTCTGGAAGAAACATTATTAATGATTTATGTGTGTGAACTGGCTTATTAATCACGCATGTTTTTACATTCTAATATTCACTGCACTGTTGAAATTCTTTATGAGCTCTATTAATGTTTTATGTCTTTTTAAATTCAATTATTAATCATGAACACTTTTAGAATTTTGTTGGTATTTGTATAGCTGTGGTGTCATCTTTGAAAATTTATGAACGTTTGATGTAGTTATAACACAATATAAAACACCCATTTAAAATGTGTAAATGTATTTCATTTTGGCACTTTTATTGCTGACTTCCTTAGACAATGATTTTTTTCCGTTTTTGGTTTTTCTTTTTCTCTCTTTGCAGCTCAAAGGCTCGAACGGTTAAGAAAAGAACGACAAAATCAAATTAAATGTAAGAACGTTCAGTGGAAAGAAAGGAATACTATACATTCAGGTAAAGCATAATAAGAACATGTTTCCTTTGGTATTTGAGCAATATACAGTTTATTTTCATTTAAAAAAGCTTTGTCAGAAATGATTCTCAATATTGCAGACACAATAGACAGAGCAGGACCATTGTACTTAAATAAAAAAAACCATATCCAATTGTGCTTTTTTACAACAAAACCTAATGACAAACACACTCAGCACATTAGAATACTAAGCTAAGGGCTAGATCTATTTGAAGCCACTGTTAAAGCTTAAATCTAGGTAGATATTGTTGACACAAAACATTTCTCAATTACTGCAAAATCTTTGCAAAAAGCGTAAATAATTTAAAACCTCTTGCGTTTGAAGGTATTGTGAACCCAGTGTTCAATATAAATATATAATATAGAGGTTGATTTTAGTCATGAATGCAAAAATGTTGCACTGTTGGTTATTGCAGTGTATTAGTTATTACAGGCAAAACAAGATTTCAATGTATCCCCCCTGTTATTGCTGTACAAATGAAAGCAGTTTCAAAGCAAGCTTATCAAGAGAAATCAAGTTTGGGTTTGATGAGCTTGAAAAGGTTGTAGATTTTTTGTTCAAAAGGGAAAAGATTGTTTCATTGCTAATGTAAAACATCAAGTTAATTTTTCTCAGATCTGCACCACCGATATTACCCAGCACTGAAAGAGCAATCGCTGATCCCATCTTTCATTTTACACTTCAAGACAAATCCATAACTTGTTCAGTCTGTAGTTTCTGTTCTGAAATATGGTCCTGTCTTTACAAATTCACCACGTTTATAAATTTTGTTGAATTACATTGCATCACATCACACAGCTATGATAACATCTTCATTAACTTTTGTTAATGTTCCCTGTCTTTAAGTAATAAAATTTTCCCCAAGTAGTTAGCGTAATATTCTTTTTTTTTAATGTAAAATGTGATTGCAGGAGAGAATACATAAGATTTAAAATTGGAAAATTGTAACACTTGTGACACTTGACCACCACTCCCTCCTTCAAGTAGAGATTGAATTTTTCTCATTAAAATTAATTCTAAAATTAATTTGATTCTTAAATTCAGCATTTTGGGAAAACTTCTCTGGTTATGAAAGGGTTTGAAGATTATGTGCAGATTTTTGTTTTTTTTTAAGTATCGACAGCAGTCATGTTGGAATTATGAAAGTGCAGACACTTATAGATACCAAATATGATTTAGAAGCAGGAATAAGCCATTTGGCCCACTGAGCACGCACTGCCATTCATTAAGATTATAGCCGCAACTCCACTTTCCTGCCTATCCCCAATACCCTTCGACTCCCTTATTAGTTAAGAATCTAAGTACCTCTGCCTTAAAAAGAAAAGTATCAGTGACAGCCCCAACAGCTTTCTCGGGAAGAGAATTCCAGATTTGTGACCCTCCGAGAAAAGATTTTTCCTCATCTGTGTCTTAAATGGGAGATTCTTTACTTTTAAACTCTGTACCCTCGTTCTACTCTCTCCCAAAATATCCATCCTGTCAAACCCCCTCTTAGAATATTTGTATTTTAATAAGATCGCCTCTCATTTCTCCTGCACCAATCTTTGTGCCAAACATTTAACTCTAATCTTACTTGTTTTATGTCAATTTGCATATGGCTCCATTAATAAACCAGAGATGTCGCTTTGAAGGTCTGCTTTTAAATTGAGCCCTAACTGCTCAAGCTCCCTAAGCAGAACCGCATCTTGTCTTAACAATGGTTTTGACACTCGCGTTGACCATGTCCCATCCCTTGTCCCACTGCATGTCCCTCTGTACTTCAAAGCAGATGGCCTGAACCATGGCATTGGGTAGGCAATTGTACTTTATGAATTTTCACTTTCACCATGTAGGAATTGTCTGTTCCTCCTAATTGTACTGTCCCCCACAACCACTGCACTATTAAACCCCTTTGCTTGAATTGCTTCCTGTATCTCAAATCGCTCATCCACCCTGTAGCATCTTCAACAATTGTTAATCTGAGAGTGTCACCTTTTAAAATGAAGCTGCTGATGATTGAATAATGGAGTGTTTGCTCTGTAGCTTGGAGTTGATGCTTGATGTGAAGTAGGATAAATTTCAGCTTTTACTTTGTGATTATTTATCTCTTTGGTGAAATAAGTTGAAGTGGAGGGGAAAACAGTCTGATTAAACAAATTATAACTGCCTGTTTCTAATGATGTACTTTGAATAATTTTGAAGTGGACCATGACTGAATTTATTTTGTTATATATCAAATTAATAGTAACTGCCTGTGAATTAATTGATGTTCCATTGTTAATATCAGGAATTCACAACATAATTGTTGGTTGAAGTGATTCGAAGTTAAGAACAATGTTTTCATGTAGCTTCCTCTTTTAAATGAGTTTTATATTTAATTAATACATTGATAGAATGTTTAACAACATATACAAAAATGAGTCCTGCATATAACCTTTTTTTAGCTTAACCATAATTTAATTACTTGTTTATTTAATGGGACATGCTTTCCAAGCCCATACCCCTTGGGGCCTTCAGGGCTTAAATTTGAGATAAGCCTAAAAGTCCTGTCTCAAAAACCTGAATCAAGTTCCAAGATGGGATGAATATTTCAATAAGGCTTTGTGCTAGCACAATTTTAAGCCAATATCTTTCAAGGAAGTAAATATTTTACTGCTTTACATGCTGTCTGAAAGCAATAAGATGTTAGCTATGTACAACACGTCCTTGAATACAAGAGACCAAGTGCTTTTTAAACTGGTGCAGAATTTTTTAACTCCATTTGTAATTAACCATTAAATAATAAGTAGTATAACTGATATGTCCAAACATACTTCCTCTCCAAATTCAGCTGAAGAATTAGGCTCCTTGTTTGAAAAGAAGGACTTCCGTGCAAAGCCACTGAATACTGGAAAACCGTCTACGCTTTCCATACGTCTTGAACAGTGTCCGCAACAACTGAACAACCCATTTAATGAGTATTCCAAATTTGACGGCAAGGTTGGTGCAGAAAAGATTTCACATTTTACACTGCATCTTGGTTAATAGACAGGCCCACTGGATCGTAAGTAAAGCCACACTGTAGCACCTAACAATGTAAATTTAATGATTTGGCAAGAATTTAGATCGTGCTAACTGTATTTAGAGGGTCAGGCAGCTGTTTGAAAATGGCAAGATCAGTCCAACATTATTTTTTATCCTGTATACATTTGGTGAGTGGTCTGACTTGCACTTGACAGTTTTTCTCTGCAATACAGTTGATTTGATGAGGAATTCTCTGATGAAACTTTCCTCTGTTCATTCTTTTAGTAAAACTATAATTGTATTTACTAGTTTGCTGAGGGTAGTTCATGGAAGAAATATTCTATTATTTATTAAAACAAATTAAGCCCGTTCAACTGCTTTGTTATTGTGCAGTATCATTTTCTATACAATTTTCAGTGAATGAAGACCCTTTAGTTATATGTCAGTAAATGACAACATTTTTTTGAATTTTCTATTATTGCCTTTGCACTTCGTTTGAGTGCTCACTTAATGAGACTTCTGTAGTCACCGTATTTAATGTTCAAATAGGATTGTTTAGAAAAACCTTGCGGTATGTGCACAATTGTCAAGCCAGAATTATATTTGAACATGTCATTAAAAACGGAAGAGAATTTTTGCTTTTGAGCTGTTTTTTTCACTCGTAGAGTTGGCTTAATCTAACTTCAATTATGTTTTTAAACCATAAAATTGATATTTTGCCTTGGTGTAATAGTCAATTTTCATAAGAGCAGGTTGTAGAGAAGTTTTGTTTTGAGGAAATCAGTTGTTTGTTTGCTTTTAATATCTTATTTTACACCCTTTTTAAGGAGGTGTTTATTTCACTCCTGTGCTTCGCCTTCAGCTAAATTAGCTTACCTGCTTTATTGTAATTCTGCTTGACCATTCCCAATTGTAAGTTTATACATTGGGATAAGGTCCAGATTTAGAGAAATGAAAGGTTAAATGTTGTAGATTAATAGAAACAAAATATGAACTAAAAAAACAAGGTGTTGAAAATACTCCAGTCCTGGCAGGAATTGAGAGCATATTGTTGCCAAATTTGCCCACTCTTCTAGCCTGTACAAGTCCATCTGCAGCCTTTCTGCTTCCTCAAATGCAAAGAAGTAGCAGATGGGATACAAAGTGGGACAGTATGAAGATATGCACTTTGGTGGGAAAAATGGAGGCATAGATGAATTTCTAAGTGGGAAAGGCTTTATACTACTGAGACTTTGGTCAGACTGCATTTGGAATATTGAGAGCAGTTTTGGGCTCTGTATCTGAGGAAGGATGTGTTTGGAGGGGGTCCAGAGGCAGTTTACAAGAATGATCCCTGGAATGAAGGGCTTGTCATATGAGGTGTGATTGAAAACTCTGGGTTTGTACTTGTTGGAGCTTAGAATGATGAAGGAGTCTAATTGAAATTTACAGAATACTGTGAGGCCTGGTTAGAGTGGACGTGGAGAAGATGTTCCCGCTAGTAGGGAAGACCAGGACCTGAGAACACAGCTCAGAGTGAAGGGACGACCCTTTAGAGGGCATACAAAGAGGAAAGGTTTAGTGGTATATGGGCCAAATGCTAGCAAATGGGACAAGTGTAGATTGGGATGTCTGGTACTGGGGTGAGGAAGAATTTAAACATATTCACTGTCACTGGGTCAAAATCCTGGAGCTCCCTCCCTTACAGCACTGCAGCAGTTAAAGAAGGCAACTCACCACCACGTTGTCCGTGGCAATTGGGGATGGATAGTAATTGCTGGCTTACGTGACATGTATCATGTGACATGTACACATGTAAAAGCTGCATCTTTGTGCTAAAGTCCAAGATAGCTGCAATTTACTAATTTCCTTGTGGATGTTGTAATTAAACTGTGATTTGCTTAACATTTTTTAAAAGAGCAAATATCATAGTGCATTTATATAATGACAGAGTTGTCTTTCTTGAACTTTTTACTAAGGAACATATTGTACAAAGTTCAGTTATGAAAATTTATGATTTTTTCCTTCACTAAACTAAACTACCTCATCCAATGGGATGAAAGGCAGAAGGTCTGAAACCAATTAAACCATGGAAGTCTTGCCAAAACAATTAAATATTTTGACATGGTAATTCTTAATTTATGGTGGACTTGCTTCACTATGTTTTACTTAATATTGTTAAAGGCTGAAAGACTGATACATGTGTTTGTCATTAGCAGATTTAAAGCTTGATTGGAATAAAAGTGCACAAACAAATTAAATTTTATTGTAAATAAATTAGCTGTAATGAATGGTTTAAATTCCTTACCTAATCTCTCTCTCTTTAGTTGGTAGTTACAACAGTATGGATTAATGTCTGTAATGCTGTTTGCATTTATCAGTTACATTACAATCTCCCAAATAAATTTCTGATTTTCCATCTATTCATGTATCTAGTTGTATCGAAAGTGAAGACCCTAAAAATGAAAAATTTAGGTCAGTACTTTCTTATTGCTTCGTTGGAATGTTGCACACCTCTCTTGGATCTCCAGTTTTTTGCATAGATTTTTAAAATATATCCACATGATTGGAAGAACAATTGCATGCAATGAACAATTCACATTTGTAAGATGACACATGAAATCAGTTTGTACTTGTAAAGAATCTCATGCATGGCTTTTCTCATTTTTTTTAGCTACTAGCTTAAATTTCACTTCTGAAATTACATTACTATGACAGAGGAGATCTAAAGAAAGAGAGTAAAGAACAAAGAGTATCAAAGTAGATCAGAAATAGCAAGAACTGCAGATGCTGGAGTCAGAGATAACAAAGTGTGGAGGTGGAGGAACACAGTAGGCCAGGCAGCATCAGAGGAGCAGGAAAGTTGACATTTCGAGGCGGACCCTTCTTCAGAAATGGGGGAGGGAGAAGGGAGCTTGGAAATAAATCGGAGGGGTGGGATGGTGATAGGTGAGTGCAGGGAGGCAGTGGTGGGGATTGGTCAATGAGGTGGGAGGAGCGGATTGGTGGGAGAGAAGATGGACAGGTTGTGTCAGGTCAAGGAGGTGGGGATGAGAGAGAGGGATGAGACTGGGGGTGGGGAGATTTTTGAAACTGGTAAAATTCACATTTAGGCCATTGGGCTGTGGGCTGTAGGCTCCCAAGACAGAATATGAAATGCTGCTCCTCCAGTTTCTGGGTGGCGTCATTGTGACACACGGGGTGCCATGGTGGCTCAGTGGTTAACACTGCTGCCTCGCAGCACCAGGGACCCGGGTTTGATTCCACCCTCGGGTGACTGTGGAGTTTGCACATTCTCCCGGTGTCTGCGTGGGTTTCCTCTGGGTGCTCCGGTTTCCTCCCACAGTCCAAAGGTGTGCATACTAGGTGGATTGGCCATGCTAAATTGCCCATAGTGTCCAGGGATGTGTAGATTAGGTGGGTTATAGGGGGATGGGTCCGGGTGCGATGCTCTGAGGGTCGGTGTAGACTTGTTGGGCTGAAGGGCCTCTTTCCACACTGTAGGGATTCTATGATAAGTGTGGTATATGCTGTCTTAAAAAGATAGTGATGCCTCAATCAGCAGGATGTAACTTGTTCATCTTTATAGAGCAAAATGCACTGACCGAGAGTGGAAATTCTTGTTAGTTCAATTGTTTGCAATGTGGGGTGTAACTGAACAGTGCACAATGGAGAGATGTAGAATTACTTGACAATTTCTGGAGGTCTTTATTATTCTGCATCATGTGGATTCTGGTAGTTTCTGCTTATTACAGTGAAGTAATGACATCGAATGCTGTCTGTAGTTCTCACTGGAAATTCTGGCCCAGTGTGAACTAATTTATGCAATTTTAAGGTTAGTACAGAAATTTAGAGATCCCACACGTATATATGCACGTTTTCACAAGTGGCTGATCATGAAATTACATTTTTGTTTGTTATTTCTATTTTGTAAAAATCCCAACATTGTAACCAGCACTATAAGGAAAAAGAATATTCATAAAACTGAAGTCACTGGATCCGAGGGATAATCTTTCTGAAGTTGGAGCCATAATACTAAAGAAGATGGTAGCAGTTGTTGGTGACTCATAATTGAAGCCCCGGAATGTGTGTCTACAGGAGTGAAAAAAACAAGTTGCTGGAAAAGCTCAGCAGTTCTGGCAGCATCTGTGAAGAAAAACTCAGTTAATGTTTCGGGTCTGGTGAGGAAGGGTCACTGTACCCGAAACGTTCATGCTGATTTTTTTTTTGTTCACAGATGCTGCCAGACCTACTGAGCTTTTCCAGCAACTTCTGTTTTTGTTCCTGATTTACAGCATCTGCAGTTCTTTCATTCTCTACAGGAGTTGCTCAGGACAGCTATCTTCAGCTGCTTCATCAGTAACCTTCTTTCCACTCCATCTTAAGGACAAAGTGAGGTGATTTACTGCATCCAGGCTTGGGTGGATGCACGAAAAATGGAAGATGAGCCAGACAATGGTCCTCTCCAATAGGAAATAATCTCACTATTTTCACATGACATTTAGCAACATTATCATTGCCGTATTCCCTACCACCTGTATCCTGCGGGTCACCATTGACTAGAATTAGACTTGCTGAATAAATGACCTCACTACTAGAGCTGATCAAAGGCTGTGTGTTCATTGCGTGACTCAAGCATCCTTTAAAAAGTTTCATCCATTGCCTACAATAGACTGAATGTATCTGCAATATTATCTAGCACAAAGCAGATCTCTTGATTGGAAAGCCATCTATTCCCTCCATCACCAGTTCATTGAGGCGGCTGCAGTGTGTACAGAATATCTTTCAGTAACTTACAAAGTCTACTTAGAAACTCTCAGAAACCTGTAAATGAAGTCTAGAACTATTGGGAATGCAGTCACCCCAAGCCTTGTGCCATCCTGACTTGGGAAGAAAGCATTTAGCCTTTATCATTGCTGGTCCAAAAGTCTTAGGATTTGATTCCAGCAGCATTTGTGGAATACCTTCAAATGTTGAAGTGCTCAGTTCACATACTCGCTCGAGGGGAACTAGAATCAGGCAGTGACAAATAGCTGGAGAAACTCAGCAGTCTGGCAGCATTTGTGGAGAGAAAGAGTCAGCATTTCAGGTCCAGTGACTTATCTTCAGAATGGCTGCAGTTCTGAAGAAAGGTCACTGGACCTGAAACATGCTGAGCGTTTTCAGCTATTTCTGCTTTCATTTTAGATTTCCAGCACTCGCATTTCTTTGCTTTTTGTTTAGAATTGCACAGTAGTTGCTTACAAGTGAAGCTCATTGCTGCAGAATGAACAGTAAATTGATCAGCTTGATTATTTGTTTGCATCTTTTGAGAAATTTTACCCAATATAATTAATATTTCGTAAAAAGGTGAAAATACTTGCCTAATTTAATTAAAAATAGGCCAATAAGCTGAAGTGCTTATAAGAAAAATGCTCTCCAACGTGTTGAAACAATCACTCTTTTTCCTCATTTTTCTCATTTTTGGCTTAAACTTTGATTAGCAGCTTTGAAACTGAGACTTTAGTTGTTACTGGTGATAATCTGTTAACTTTTATTGAGAGATTTAAGACAAACTCCAAGATTGCTACATTGGAATTTGTCATTGTAAAAATTGTACATTTCCAGGAAAGAAAAGGTAGTTGCTAATGCTTTATCTTGGATTTGAGCTGTTGAACAGTTAAGAATGTAACCAAGAAAATTGTATAATGGTGAAGAATCTCGGAGGAATAATTGACTGGCTGAAGTCTTTCTCGTCTTGTTAGGGTGGATGTTGAGACCGTAAACATTTGTAAAAAAGTTTCTTCTCATTTTTGGTTTGAACTTTGATCAGTATTTTGTTTTTTAAAAAAGGGAGAGAAGCAAAGACAGGTGTTTGCTGTTGGACCCTGCCTGGAAAGGTGATGCAGGTTAAATATTGTTCTAAGGAGACTAGATGTTTTGGCATTGAGATGTTGCTGTGCTCAAGGATTGGCAGCTGGTTGGATGTTGAATTGGTCAATTGGAGGGAGGAATGGTGTTGCCCAGCCAACAACCAAGAATGTTGGGGTTTGGGGAGAGGGGCTGTGGGGAGGGAAGAGGGAAGAAAAAGGACAGAATGAATAGACACTGACTGGGTTTTGGGCAGGAGGCCTTTTTTTTTAATGGAAACTTCCAGACAGGGCTGCGCTTTTTTGGTTTTGTTCTTTCTAGTTATTCTCCAGTTGCTGATTGTTGAAATTTAGGAGAAGAGAATCCCAGTTTTTAAGAAATATGTAATCCTTAGAAGGTCTGTGGAAGCTGTTTGAGAATTCAAGCATGCCATACTGTCCTATGTGCCTGTAAAACAACCAATCGTATAAGGATTTCATGAAAGCCTGGTATTCATTGTTGAAATGGTTATTGAACTGGCAAAATACAGTACTTTTTATTTTGTTCTTTGATTTACAGACACAGTTAAGGGTTAAATTAGTGTGAGAGTGGGGCTTATGATTAAAGAAAATGGACTTAGAGTTCATAGATATTAATTAGATTGCTTTGTAGTTTGTGTGTTCTGCTGAAGTTAGATTATTAATAATTGTTAATTTTTGTTTAAGTTATAAACTTCGTGTCGAAGATCTGTTATTTATAAAGTCTGATTAGGAACAATTGAGCAATTTTCAGGGTCATTGAATGTTTTAATTTCAGTGTATTGAAAATCCAGTGATGGTGAGGCTGATTTGGTATGGCTTGACATCCCTGTGTCACACCATGATTGTGGAAACTAGATATGGTGTAGTTCACCGATTTGAGGTCTAGTTTAGATTTTCAGATTTGTCTTTTTATGAAAAAAGCATTTTGGAGTATTCTGGCCAAAATTTGGAAACTAGCACCAAATGGCTGACTCTATTAATAAACACGTTAGTGCAGGTTTAACTTGCAGTTTTCAGACTAACTATAGATGGTCACGATTTAAGTATGTTTGAAGATTTTCAAGCCATCAATTGCAGGTGTGACACTTGCACTAATTAGATTTTGCTGGAACAGTATGTGTAGCCTACACCCAAACTTCCACTCCAGGTGTGAAGTATGCCAGCTGGGATTGAAGTTAACAAGCAAGGTTGTCTCCAAGGCTTTGAAAGGTTTGTTTGGTTCATCACTGTGCCGTTTGAGGTCCTAATGGAGGAAGTATGGAGCAGGAGGGATGTGCAGGAAGGGAAAGAGTACATTTCCCCTTCCTGTCCATTTTCTCTGTCTACTCCCGTGCTCTCCCTCCCTGTCCCCCCATGCTCTCTCCCTCGCTCACACCCGTCACCCGCTGCCTCCCCTCCCCTTCTTCCCTCCCTCCTCCCCCACTTCCCTCCCTCCTCCCCCACTCAGCAGGTAATGCTGCTCTACTTGGTAACATGTTTTTTCTCTGTTCCTTTTGCAAACCTAGGCATACGCCTAACAAACTGTCAATGACCACTCACCTCAACCAGTGACTCCTGTAAGCTGTAGCAGCACAGTATTCACTGGTTTTAGCTAGGGTGATTGGAGAGTTACTAGAATAAAACTTGATGTACTATTGAAGTATTGACAAAGTGTCCCAGGCACTTGTCTTCTATGAGTCCTTTTCAATCTCAGTAAGTGTGACTGAAAAATGACATTCCTGTGAAGTGTTCACATCCTCAGCAAGAGCTGGTTTACTCCCAGTCAGTTCATCACATTGGGTCAACACATGCCACCAAAATGATCCACTGCCTTTTTAATGAATGCTCCGAGGCGTTTTAGTTGTCAGTTAGCCCTTAATGATCCTCTGGGCAACTGCTGCCAACGTGTACTGAACTCCTCCACTAAGGTGGCGTTTTGTGCTGAACTGTTACTGCAACTTAAAACATCATGCTATCTCAGAGACTTTGTAATGCATGTAGTATCCAGGAATAATTGACATCAGAATTTCAAAGGCATTCACTCTGGAAAGTATGATAATACTTTTTTTTGTAATTCAGACTTCATTTGCTTGTAATATTTAGTTTTAGTTGATAATCAGTAAAGCTAAATGATCATTTGAATTTTTCTTATGAACACAGGTTGTGCAAAACATTTAGGGATATCATTCTGCAATTTGTCGTGTCGAAGTTTAAGTTGTCTCAAGAGAATTTTGAGCTGTGTCACACAAAGGTGAAGTACTGGTGGTTACCAATCTGGCATAGATGATGGAAGCAATTTAAAGTGATGAATTAAGGGTGTCGCAGAAGAAGTGCATTGCTCAAGATTAAGTTAGATTGGTTTAACTGCTATTTTTCCTATTGTGTGAAGCCTAATAGTTCAGTAATTGACCACCATAATATAAAAATTTATTAATTGTATGTGGGAGGTATGCATATGCCAGCATCCATAGCTGTTTACCAAGTTATGCAGTTTTTAATCTTGAGTTATACATATGTATCTGCCTCGGCCTCCAGCTGCTTTTTGATGAAATGCTTTGATGATGCACACGGTTTAGTTGCGCTGAAAAGTGTAATGAGGCAATTATCGTTCTGTTCATAAGAAAGTCAAATTATGGCAATAAATAGTTTTTTTTTTTTGCAGAAGGTCTCATTTGTGGGCCTCAGTGTATTCATAAATAACCTAGTGTGGAAGTGTGAGAACAGCATTTGAAAGATAGTCACTACCAAATATGTTTGACAAACAGGAATTATAGAAGGTTGCTGTTTGCCATTAAGTAGTAGAATAGGGATTTGACAGCTTGCTTTTTGACAGGCAGTCTCTCGAAGAGGAATTATGCTAGTTCATGCAGGTTAACTTGTGGCTTTATGAAGAAACTGTGAAAGGAAAACGGGGCAAGGGGGATAATTCCATGAGTGCTAATTGCTTTAGTCTTAATTTCTGCAAGAGTTGATTGAACCAGCTCTTTTAGATTTGGTTTTGAACGTATGGGAAATATTTTGTATTATACAACCAATAGTAAAAATTAAGATAAATGTAGTAGCAGTTAACATTTGGTAGTTGTTGGTTTTAACAGATTTTTAGAATAATATACTAACAAAATCCTGCTTGCATTCAAATTTTGTAGTGAAGAATTTCAATTCTTAATATTTTTGTTTTATAACATTAAGACTAAAAAGTATTATTGGAATAAATATCAAAAGTTTTGGTAAGAAAAATTATAACCAACCATTAAAAGGAGCAGACAATGAGATGTCCCAGTGTATAATGCCTTCTGAACCAGAGCTACCAAGATAACCAAATACTGTGACTTTATTACAGTTGTTAAAATGCTATTTGGAGGAGACACTTACCTCCCAAGTGAATTACAATGCAGCAATTAGATGGGCAGATTCAGATAATATTGCAAATGGTAAACTTGAATAGTAATATTGATCTAAATCCTCAGGTTGATTTTCATTCCGTTTTGTGTTTATATGTGGCATTAAATAATTTCTTTTTAGTCATGATACAAAAGCAAAATGCTATGCATTCTGTAAATCTGAAAAAAACTATAGAAAATGCTTGAAATGTCCAACAGCTGTCTGATGTGCTGAGTGTAATAAACATTTTGTTTGTTTTATATTATAATCTATTTGTGCAGTAGTGTGTAATTTAGTTTTTTCAATATTTAAAGTGCTATATGACTGTATATGAATTTCTTAAATACTCCTTAATCTACGGTGTTCTGTGCTACTGTAACAGGTGACCTGTACTTTTTTTGCTCCCTATTATTAAATGTGACTGACATATTGATGACTTACTTAAAATCCAGTCCTTTGGACATGCAGCTGGGATCTAGTTTGCTCATTGTGTCTAACAGAACTGGAGAAATATTTTGAAAAGTATTGAAAAGGTTCCTCTGGTTGAATCAATAACAGAGTCATAGATTTAAGATCTGTAGCAGAAGCATAAATTTGTGTGTGGGGTGGGTGATTTGAAGACTTGTGCAAAACTTTATTTGGAATCTAATCTATACAATTGTTGATGCACACCAATCATGGCATTTAAGATAGAATTAACTGAATATTTGACAAAAATTGAAATGTAAGGTGGTTAAGTATCAATAATGTGGATTAGTACTTTCACAGTTACAATGTTATATCCCATTCCCCTCCATTTGTGTTTTCTTTCATGGACTGTGCCCTGTTGGGTCTCTATCACTTTCCTATTTTTGTAATTAAAAACTTTATGGCTTCAGTTTTAGTACATGAGATTACTTCAGGCTACTACAGACTGTCTACTGTCGTGATGTGATTTCCCATTGTTGTAAGTGTGATCTTGAAATTAATGCTGAACTCTCTGCCTATACTACATTAGTGCAGAATTGGCTGAACGCATTTAGCAGTTCAGTGAAGGTGGCTATTCTGATTAGACTATAAAATCTGCTGGAAAATTGTTCTCCAGTGTGCGGGGGTCAAGCCTCTGTGTTTAGAAGAGCTGTTAATGTGGAAAAACCACGCATCAGTCAATGACATTCCAATGTAACACCTTTTTTTAAAACTTAACTATGGAAGGGGCTGCCTCAGAGCAGCAAAGGAAGTCAATTTGAGACCACTGGATGCTAAAAGTAATGGAATTGATGGGCCTTCCATGTTCTAAAGAATGTGATTTTAACATTTTAATTAGGACTTTGGGATCAGAAGGTTCAATAGACTGATTCCTTTTATGAGCAGGTTTTCCTTTGATGAGAGGCTGAGAAAATTGGGCTGGAGTTTAGAAGAATGAAAGATGATCTAATTGAAATGCAAAAGATTTGGAAAGTGCTTGATGGAATAAATATTGAGATTATCTCCTCTAACAGGAGTGTATAATCTCGGGTAGAGCCTCTGATGAAGGGTTGATATTTATGATATAGATTGATAGGAACAGTTGAAGTAGATGAGAGCTAGTCTGAAGCAGGCTTTGAAGAGTCTGTATAACCCTGACCAGTGGCATTTCTGAATTTGAAGCTTTTGAAAGGGATGTTTCTCTAGAGTCAACTGCTCCATTATATTGTTGTGTGCATCACCATATGGGGTCTCAACACTACATTCAGATAGGCCTTTTTGTGAATGCCTGCATGTAGTTCAACAATAGAGAATAGTATACCTTTTTAACTTTACACAAATTTTATAATTTTAACTGACTGGTGTTGGAAAGCAAGTGTAAAGACTAAGTTTACCTATACTTCATAGCTCTCGTGAACTATGCGTGATCCTAGCTGATTAATTTAAAAGTAGGCTGTCAGAGCAGTCATGTAAATGAAGTAATCAGTAATTCTGAATTAGAAATCCGAGTGGTCTCAACTACAGTTCTGTATTATTGGTTGATGGTGTAATTCTGCAAAGTAATAGGTCCTTTATGCTGCTTTGAGTATTGGAACAAGAAAGGAGTTGAATGAATTATTTTGTTGCCATCAGTGGACATTTGTGAATAAAACAATATCTAAGAAGAAGTGTGAATGCTTTCATTTTGAAGGGAATTTTATTTGTTGTTTTTTTTTTGGAATAATCAATATAGCAATCAAGGAATGTATTTTAAGGATGCTGAAAAATGATTTTGTAATTTTCTGTCAAAATCCTTAACTTACCTTTTATAAATAGGTCAGGACTGCAGGGAGTATTTCCCAGCAGGTTGAGGTAAGCTGTGATGATTGTTCTGTGATGATTGTATGAGTTCTGACAAATCATACAGGTACAGACAATCCGAGACTTATTTTAGTTATCCTTATGTTCGAAGAGATTAAAGCATGGGTAGCATGTTGAATGTGAAATGACAGAGTTCTGTAAATCTCATGTAATGAGGAAGCTTGTAAATACTGTGCAGTTAACTTTTTTAAAATTCATGGGATGGACAATTGATCAACATTTGTTCACTGGAAGGACGACATGCATCCATGCTTGTAAATTCCCTTTTGAGAAATGCACTTACCAGCTGAACTCAATCAATCTCTGGAATCTTAATTCTTATACGTCAAATAAGGGATTCAGTACTGACCGTTGTTACACATTACTAGAAATTTTTTTCTAATGGTCTCTTTTCAAATCTTCTGTTTACCTCTTGGCATAATATTTATGATTTTAACATTCGTTTATCTAACACACGTAAAAGTAAATGGGTTCTCATTCTCACCATTGGATGATGTGGTAGTTGTATTAAAAGCTGGTCCAGATAAATAAGTAGTCTCTATCTTTTTTTTTAAAGCCGCATTTTTGTCTTGGTGTTTACAGTTGTATATAAATAACTTGGATGAAAGGATCAAAGATACAGTTGCTAAGTTTTCTGAGATAGATAAGAATGTAAGTTGAGGAAAGCACGTAAGTCAAGATTAGTTTATAGGTTAAGTGAGTGGGCAAGGATCTGGCAAGTGGTATATCATCAAAAAATGTGGAATTGTCTATTTTGGCTGGAAAAAGTAAAAAGGTATATTATCTGCGTGGTGAGAGGGTGTGGAGAGATCTGGATGTCCTTGGGCGTGAATTGCTAAGGGCTAGTGTGCAGGTCAAGCCAGAATCAGGAAAGCTAACAGAATGTTATTGGTTATTGGGAGGGGAATTAAGTACAAAAAATAACAGGAGGTTCTGCATTAGTTATAAATGGCACTGCTGAAGCACTGTCTATAGTATTGGTTCCCTTATTTAAGGAAGTTGTAAATTCTTCAGATGCAGTTCAGAGAAGGTTAGCAAGTCTAATATCTGGAATAGACAGGTTGTCTTATGAGGAAAGGTTTTACGGGCTAGGCTTGTATACACTCAAGATTAGAAGGATAAGAGACAACTTGATCAAAACATATCGAATACTGACGGAATTGTTTTTATTTACTCATAGGAGTTGAATATTGCTGGCTAGGTCAACATTTGTTATCCATCCCTCCTCGTCTTGAAAAAAATACTTTGAGTTGCTTCACTCCTTGAGTGTCAGAACACTCGGATGCTGTTGGGAAGGGAATTCCACGAATTTGACCTTGTGGCAATTGAGAAGCAACGTTATAGTTCAAAGTCAGAATGATGCATGGCTTGGAGGGGAACTTGCAAGTGATGCTATTACCATGCATCTACTGCCGTTGACCTCCTTGTGATAGTGTTTGTTGGTTTAGAAGGTGGCATTGAAGGAGACTTCTTGAGTTACTATAATGCATCTTGTAGATGGTATGCACAGCTGCCATTGAGTGGTGAAAGAAATGAACGTTGACAGTAGTGGATGGCTTGCCAGTAAAGTGGATTGCATAGTTCCGATTTGGGTCAACCTTTGTGAGCTGTAGTCATCTAGGTAAATGGAGAGTATTCAGTCACCCTGTTGCCTTGTTCCTTGTAGATGGTGGGCAAGCATTGATGAGATAGGAATTACTTGATGTATAATTCCTAGTCTCTGACTAGCTCAGAGTAGTCACAATGTTTATATGATAGATCTAGTTCAGCTTCTGGTCAGTGTCAACATCTTGAGGATATTGATGTTGGGAGACTCAGTGAAGATAATACCATTGAAACTTGAAGGCCAGTTGTTAGATTGTCATCAGAGATGGTCATTGCTTGGTACTCCTATGACAGAAATGTTACTTGCCACTTATCAGCCCAACATTGTGTGGACATGGAGAGGATGCGTCCTCTTATGAGAGAATTTAGTTAGGCAATCTTTTATTTTAAAACTGTAACCAATTTGAGACAGATGAGGCAATATTTGTCCTCAGAGGGTCATATGATTTTGGAGCTCTCTTCCCCAAAGTGGTGGAAAGTGACCCTTTAATATTTTTAAGGGCGAGGTGGATAGATTCTTGGTAAGTGGATGAAAAGTTGTTGGGGTAGGTATGAGGTTACAGTCTAATCAGCCATGATCTTATAAAATGGCATAATTTAGCTCAAAGAGCCATATGGCCTACTGTTGTTCCACCTCGTATGTATATTAGTTAATCAGAACTTTGGACTTGTTGAGGATGTTGGTGTTTAGCGGAGAACTTAGTTGAATTCAAGTGTTTGGTTAAGTATCAATGGTGTCAATAACAATTAGTTGGACTGACAGAAATAGAAAAAAAAAATTGGTGTCCTCCCAGAAGATTTTAGAGATTATTTCTTTTTGCTTATTAACTACAATATACATCAGCTTCTATAATGATTAATATTCAACATAGGCTTTCATTATCAACTAACAGTGATTGCACCCTTGCTTTGATTTTGGGCACACAGAATAACATCAATATCCATAAATTATGTAACTGAATCTACACAGCTTCATAGGCTATGCTATATGCAGTTTAAAATCCTTGATGTAATGACTTGTTGAATGATGTACAATAGGATTTTTTTCCTGAAAAACCAGCTTTAGTATTTTGAGGAATTTGGGTCTCCATAATGATTAAAAATTCTTTTAATTTTTTAAAATTTTATTTTGTTGCAGATTCCAAGTTAATGCAATCATATAGTTAATTTCACTATCTGCAAATTTGATGTAAAAGAGAAGGATTTTGTGTTTTTTAGCTCCCTGGTTTTGCCATGTGTAAACATTTCAATTTGGTTGCCGACCTGCTTGCTGACATCACTGCTGCTTCAGACTGTGCGATTTCTTTGACTTGGTGCTAGTTTAAATCTCGTTGTAGAAAATTGCTGGATTTATGGAGGTAGCTTTCTTCTTGGTCAGCAGTGATTTGCTCTCAATCCATTGCTGACTGAAGAATCTAACCCAAAGCTTTTCTCGTGAGTCCTGCAGAAAATTCGTCCTGCCCTGCCTTTGTTGTATTCGCATTTTATATGGAAAGAAATGGTACTTCTGATTCCTGTTTTAGCTTCTAATTGTAACCCCATTTTTAAAAAAAATGCTAATTAAAGGTTGTATGCATTGTCGACCCCTATAGAGGTGATGACTAGTTATTCCAGTGCTTCTCAGGTTTACTTTGGAAGCTAAGAGAACTGATTTGTTAATATTGCCAATGCCACTATCATAAATAAGCTCTTCAGCTTCATGTCATTGACAGGCATAATAAGTCGACAAAAAAAAAAACTACCTCTGATGCCAGAAATTTGAAATAAAAGCAGAGTCTTTTGAGCAGAAACAAGTAGATTCAATATTTCACTAACATTTGGTTATTCTTTAGAATTAAATGTTTCATTAAACTGATCCCACCACAGGTGCTGTCTGACCTGAATATTTGTAGCATCTTGAGGTTTTATTCGAGAAACCGCTTATTTGCTTTAAGCCAGGGAAGAGAAACTGTGTAAATTGAGAAACGTGTTTTGGTTCAAGTGCAGACGCATCAGAGTATAATGAAGAATGAAAATGCAGACTTGACCAAGAGTATTGTAACAAAGTTTTGCATATGTCTTTTAAGCATTTTAACTTTCTTAATTGGTATGTAATCAGCCAATTTTGTTACTAAATTAACTGGGAAAAATCAAAGGTACAAAAGTGTTGTCTGATCTTGAGATTTAAAAGAAACTTTTTCCCATGACTTTTTATTCAGTAAAATGATTTTTTTTGTGGTCTACATGTTTGTAGGGAATGTTACTGACAAGAAGAGGTACACTGAATTATGTTGTTGATTTCTGATCGTAAGCAGAGGATTTAAAAAAAAATGTCTTCGTTTTCCCTTTTGAACTAGGCTCTGTCTGGTGTTCCAGATCCTCTCTTTGTTATATTAATTTAAACAAAAATGAAAAACAATTGCAAACACCTTGTGGTTCGAAATGAAATATAGTTTATTCATGCGTACAAACTTGGGGGATAATTGTCACCATGTGTGTGTATTTTTTATTTATATAAAACATTCATGCCGCGCAAATGCCAGCAATGACCATCTTCAATAAGAGACAATCTGACTGCTGCCCCTTGACATTTTAATGGTGTTACCATCACTGAATCCCCAATATCAACATTTTGCGGGTTTAGCATTGACCAGAAACTGAACTGGACTCGTCATAGGAATACAGTGGCCAACGTCAGAGGCTAGGAATACTGCAGCATCTAACTTGCCTTCTGGCTCCCTAAAGCCTGCCCATTATGTGCAAGTCACAAGTCAGAAGGTGATGGAATTCTCCCCACTTGCTTGGATGGGTGCAGCTCCAACAACGCCGAAGAAGCTTGACACCATTCAGGACAAAGCAGTCTACTGGACTGAACGCTTGTAGATGTGGTGTCAGTCATTCCACCACTGACAGTTAATAGTAACGGTGTGTGCTGTCTCCAAGATGCACTGCAGAAATTCGCCAAACCCATGACCAAGTCATAAAATCAAAGAATCCCTACAGTGTAGAAGCAGTCATTTGGCCCATTGAGTCCACACTTATCCTCCGAAGAGCATCCCACCCAGACCCACCCCTGTAACCCTGTATATTTCCTATGATTAATCCACCTAGCCTGCCCATCCCTGGACACTATGGGCAATTTTAACATGGCCAATCCACCTAACCTGTACATCTTTGGACTGTGGGAGGAAGCTGGGATACCTGGAGGAAACCCGCACAGACATGGGAAGAATGTGCAAACTTCACATAGACTGTTGACCGAAGTTGGAATTGAACCTGGGTCCTGGGTGCTGTGAGGTAACAGTGCTAACCTCTGAGCCATATGCCACCTCTATCCATCTAGAAGGACAAGGGCAGCAGATACTGGAGATGCCACCACCTGCAAGTTTTCCTCCAGGCCACTCACCATCCTGACTCAGAAATAAATTACCATTTCTTCATTATCACTGGGTCGCAATCCTGGAATTCCCTCCCTAACAGCATTGTGGGTCTACCTACAGCGCATGGATTGCAGTGGTTCAAGAATGCCATTCACCACCATCTTCTGAAGGGCAGCTACTGACCAGCAATAAATGCTGGCCCAGCCAGCGATGCCCATGTCCCACCATCTGAATTTTAAAAAAAAGTGTTGTGAGCCCTTGTGACACAATGATAGTGTGCCTGTCTCTGGATCAGGAGGCCCAGGTTTGAATCCCACATGCTCCAGAGGTGTGTAATAACATCTCTGAACAGGTTGATTCGAAAATATCTAGATAAGAAAAATGTTGCAGTTATGCATAACTTCGAAAAATCAAAGAAATGGATATTTTTCACATGATTTTTGTCTTGAGTCCAGCGTGTCAATGTTGATGACGCTGTACTTTTATAAGAGCCCTTGATTCGAGTGATGCTATTAGTTGAATTTACAAAATTCCTTGTGAAGTTGAAGGCACAGCAGGGTGATGTTTCTATATGCATTTAGTCCACAATTTTGGTTTTGAAGAAGATTTAAGCAGGCTTCAAACCTGGCTGTGGCATCACTGATTGATTACCTTCTTAGCAGACTCATTTGATGTTAACTGCAAATGCTGCTCGCCAGAATGAAGGGAGGCAGTTCAGCAATTATAGTTCAACTTTCTTCCACAGATTAGGAGTTTTGGTCCTCTGATAGGATTCCTGGATAGCGTCATAGAGTTATACAGCACGGAAACAGACCCTTTGGTTCAATTTGTCTGTGCTGACTTGATATCTTAAACTGATCTAGTTCCATTTGGCCCATATCCCTCTAAACCCTTCCTATTTATGTACCCATCCAGATGCCTTTTTAAATGTTGTAATTGTACCCACCTTCTTCACCTCCTCTGGCAGCTTGTTCCATACACGCACAACCCTTTGCTGGAAGAAGTTGCCCATCAGGTCCCTTGTAAATCTTTCCCCTTTTGCCTTAAATCTATGCCCTCTAGTTTTGGATTCGCCCCCACCCTGGGAAAAAATTCTTGACTGTTCACCCTATCTGTGCCCCCCATGACCTTCTAAATCTCTATAAGGTCACCTGAGCCTCTAATGCTCTAGGGAAAATAGCCCTAGCCTATTCCCACACTTCCTATAAACCCTCCAATCCCGGCAACTTCCTTTGTAAATCTTTTCTGCACCCTCTCAAGTTTAACAATGCCCCTTGCAGTTTGCTGAGCTTTCTACACCCCTATAAATAGAGGATCGCCCCTCCAGCACATATCCAGTGGACCTCTACAGCGTGTGCACTGTTCCCTCCTGTCTGCAACATAATTCAGCCTCTATAAAAAGATGCAAGCTTGATGTAATGTCCTGGGTTCAAGTCCTACTCCAGAACTTGAGCACAGCATTCAAGGTTGACACTCCAGTGCAGTACTGAGGGGCTTCTGCACTGTTGGCCCTCAGGTAGACGAATCAGCTTTCAACTTAACAAAGTAGGTTCTATTTTTATGGCCAGGACTTCTCGTATGAGCTCAATGGTGTTACTTTGGACATTTTAAATTTCAATAGCTTTCCTTTACTTAGAACTGGCTTGAGGTGACGCCTCATCTGGTTGTTTGTGCCAGTGTGTGACATTCCAAGAAGATGATGTCTGAGTTGTGTACTTGTGTAATTCCTCATGAGAATCTTTCCAGAAATTGTGGCCAATTTGCACCGTGTAATTGGAAGGGATCATAGATTTTTTTTTGGACAAAAACATCTATTTTAAAAATGTAAACAAAGTGAAACTTCTAGAAAAGATGTGATCTGTCTTATGACAGTAAGGACTGCAGATGCTGGAAGCTAGCGTTTTCACAAAGATTTGTAGCTCTGGTTGTGGCTGAGGTTGTAGACATGCTCGCCGAGCTGGTGAGTTTGGTTGCAAACATTTTGTCACCCTGCAAGGTAACATCGTCAGTGCATCTCCAGTGAAGCTGGAAGCTAGAGTTAATAAAAGTGGAACTGGAAAAACACAGCCAGTCAGACAGCATCTGAGGGGCAGGAAAAAAAATTTCGGTTGAAACCCTTCGTCAGGACATCTTTGGACTGTGGGAGGAAACCAGAGTACCAGGAGGAAACTCTCACAGACACGGGGAGAATGTGTAAACTCCACACAGACAGTCACCCGAGGGTGGAATTGAACCCAGTTCCCTTGTTCTGTGAAGCAGTAGTGCTAACCACTGAGCCATGTGCTACCTGTGTTGTGAAGTCTTACTTCCTTGTTGAAAGCAGGTATTGGTTTCTGACTCACAGGCTGGTGAGTCTCACATCGGTGGTTGGGAAGCTATTGGAGAGAATTCTTAGGGATAGGATTTATGCGCATTTGGAAAAACATGGCCTAATTAAGGACAGTCGGCATGGATTTGTGCGGATCAGGTCAGATTTTACTAACTTGATGATTGAATTTTTGGAGGAGATAACGAGGGTAGAGGGCCGAGCAGTGAATGTTGTCTATGTGGATTTTAGTAAGGTTTTTGACAAGATCCCTCATGGTAGGCTCATTGAGAAGTGCATGGGATCCATAGTGATTTGGCTGCATGGGTTCAGAATTGGCAGAAGGTAGAGACGGAAGGGTGTTTTACTGGTTGGAGGTCCGTGACTAGTGGTATTCTGCGGGATTTGTACTGAGACCTCTGGTGTCTAACATATATATAAATGATTTGGATGAAAATTTAGATGGCTGGGTTAGTAAGTTTGCAGACGATACAAAGATCGATGGAGTTGTGGAAAATGTAGAAGGTTGTCAAAGGATGTAGCAGGATATAGATCAGTTGCAGATATGGGTGGAGAGATGGCAGATGGAGTTTAATCTGTGTAACTTTGGGAGATCAAACGTTAAGGAAAACTTTACAGTTAACGACAGGACCCTGAACAGCATTGATGTATGGAGGGATCTTGGGGTTCAAGTCCATAGCTCCCTGAAAGTAGTCAAGCAAGTAGATAGGGCGGTAAAGGAGGTGTATGGTATGCTTATTGGTCGGGGAATTAAATAGAAGAGTCAGGATATCGTGTTGCAATTTTATAAAACTTTGGTTAGACCACACTTAGAGTACTGAGTTCAATTCTGGTTGCCACATTGCAGGAAGGATGTGGAAGCTTTGGAGAGGGCGCAGAAGCGGTTTACCAGGATGCTGCCTGGATTAGAAGGCATGAACTATAATGAGAACCTAGAAAAACTTGTGTTGTTTTCTCTGGAGTGGCGGAGGCTGAAGAGAGACTTGATAGAAGTCATTAAAATTGAGATGCATAGATAGGGTTGACAATCGGAATCTTTTCCCAGAGTTGAAATGTCTAATACTAGGGGGAATACATTTAAGGAGAGAGGGGAAAAGTTTAAAAAGAGATGTCAGGGGCAGGTTCTTTACCTAGAGAGTGGAAGGAGTCCGGAAAGCGCTGCCAGGGTGGTGGTGGAGGAGGCAGATAAAATAGGGATATTTGAGGTGCTTTTAGATAAGCGCATGAATATGCAAGGAATGGAGGGATAGGAGACAAGAGCAGGCAGAAAGGATTGGTTTAATTTAGCGCCACATTTGGCACAACATCATGGGCCGAAGAACCTTTCCTGTGCTATATAGTTCTATGTTCTACAACTCCAGTGAGTTGCATTTAAAACTGGAGAGTACAAGTATTTTCTAGTACTGTGTGAGCACGTTATGGAATTTCATAGGCGAAATATAATTTAAATCCACATTTCCATTAATTTGCATTGTTAGAGTCATAAGGCACAGAAACAGACCCTTCGGTCAAACCATTCCATGATGACTATAATCCCAAACAAAAGTAGCCCGACTTGTCTGTGCTTGGCTCAAATCCCTCCAAACATTTCTGATTCGTGTAATTATCCAAACGCCTGTTAAAAGTTGTAACTGTAGTCACATCCACCACTTTCTCTGGAAGCCCATTCCACACACGAACAGCTGTGCTTTTAGAAAAAAGTACCCCTCGTGTTTTTTTTCAAATCTTTCTCCTCTCATTAAAAATATGCCCCCTAGTCTTGAATTCTCTCACCCTAGGGAAACAACACGTTTCATTCACCTTATGTATACTGCTTATGGTTCTGTAAGGTCACTCGTCAACCTACTACTGTTCAGTGAAAAAAGATCCCAGCCTCTCCTTATAACCCAAACTCTCCATTTCCAGCAACATCCTGGTAGATCTTTTCTGTACCATCTCCCGTTTAATTATATCCTTTCTATACCAGGGCAATCAGAATTGGACACAGTTCTCAAGAAGAGGCTTCACCAATGTCCTGCGCAATCTCAACATGCGTCCCAACTCCTATACTCAATAGTCTGCACAATGATCTTGAAAAGACGGCGCTTTGATTGTGAATTTATTTATTTAATAAAGAAACTCTTGGAACAGCCCTTTTAATAACTTGTGTGTCTGAAATTTTGAATAAGACAAACCGAGTTTCTTGTGGTTAATGGGCCAGATGGCCAGATTGCCAGTGTTCAAGGTTGACGAATGACCCATCGATTAAAGTTAGGATTCTCCTGGACTAACTGAAGTTCATGATTAAATATTTAGAATGATGCACAATTTTTTTGACTTACAACTTTTTAAATTATTTAATAGAGGTTGCTTTTCAAATTGTATTTGTTAATATTCCTGTTTAGTAATACACAATTTGGAAGGTTTTGGCATATGTTTTGTACTGATTGTGTTCTTGAACGGTCTTTTAGACCTGTTTCCTCTCCATGTTTTGTCTGTAGGAAGATTTTGGTGCTTTTTTTTTCCAGCACATGTTGCTTACGCTTCTAGTTCTTTTCTGCTATATTGAGGCAACTCTTGGTTATCTCATTGAAAATCCATTCTCGTATAGAGCATAAAGATTCATCTTTGTAGCTTGATTTAGCACCAGTGCTTTAGAAAGCCGGCATGTGTTGTAGCAGATGTTTACATAAGGTACTGTCTTTCCTGACAGCGGTTAAAAAGTATGGTTGCAGTAATCAAATTGTGGTGCAGCAAGTCAGATGCAACTACTAGATTGAATTAAATTAGATACAAGATTTATGAATAGCCGTTGCAGAGATAAAATTTCACTAGCTTGTCTTCATCTGGTGTATAATAGCTTTATGCTGGGGAAGTTACTTGTGCTTTAAACACAAACATCCTAAACATTTTGCACTAAATAACTAGCTCAGTCTTTCATGGCTCGATACAGACTTTGTCTAATTTATTACTGCTATCATTATCTTCTGTGTTAATGAAATGATTTGACATTTTAAATGTTATGCATAGTAGACATTTCACTGTATTTTGCTATACAGTACATGCTGACAGCTTTCAATGCTTTATACATTTCTATTAAATAAAAGTACTGTTAGAATTTTTCAAATCATCACAGAGCTTTTGAACAGTAATTGTGTTTTTACTCACATAACTGCATTGTTATGGCTGATCAATGCTGTTTCTTTGAGCTTTACTATATTCGTTTTAAATTAAAATACTAGCCTGTGTTAGCAAATGTCAGTTTAAACCTCAGATTTTGATTATTTAATAAAACTGAAAAACTCAGCTTTTTGGAGCTTTTGTTCTTCAAAATAAGATGGTTAAATGTGAGAGAACAGTATTGAATGTACCTTTACCTTGAGTTGAAACTGTCGTATACTTGAGAAGTGACTTTGTTTTCAGAAAAAGATGCAACATAAGAATTTCATGTTATCCGTACTGTAGATGTGCAGATGCCATTATATTTACCTATTTATTACTGTAGACTACCATGGAGAAAAGAACTTGCATTTTTTTGGTGCTTTATCATATCCTTAGGACATAGCAAAACGCATCACAGCCTGTGAATATTTTATTGATATGTATTCACAATCATTTCTTAAAAACTTATTTCAGAACTGATTTCAGTAATTGACAGCAGTGTTTATGTAGGTCAGCAATTCAATAGATTCTTCAGAGTAGCAGTAGCAGAGATAAGTGGATCCTTTGGAACTTGTGCTGTCACAAAACTTGTTTCTTAACTGTTCAAGTGGCTATCATTATCATCTAAATTGGGTTTGCATGATGGATTATTGGGTGAAAAATAATTGAAACCAAATTCTATATTGTTCTGTTGAAACCTGTACTTTTCTGATACTGTGTTAACTTGTTGTACAAACTATCCTCTCATTTCCTTGACTATATTGAAATCCAGTTTGATTTAATATACAGTTGAAAGGATTTTAACTCTGCCAAATAAAGATGCATTTGGGCTCACTCAGTTCGGTTATTAATTACTGTTGGCACATTGGACCTGGTTTCATGGAAGAAAAAAACAAATGAACTGTATATGCTGGAAATCAGAAATAAAAATCAAAATTGCTGGAAAAACTCAGCAGGTCTGACAACATTTACGTAGAGAAATCAGAGTTAACGTTTCTGGTCCTATGACCCTTCTTGAGAATTGATGGTAGCTATGAAAAGGTTGATATTTATCTAGAAGATGGGGTGGGGGGTGGGGGTGGAGAGTAATCGATAGGTGGAGATAGAGCCCAAAGAGAGAAGTTGGCCAGACAAAGGAATGGGTAAAAGATCAGCCAGGGAGAATCAATAGTTGCTAATGGTGTTCATTAGTGGCTGACAATGCATTGTTTGTGGTGGCTACCCATGTGATGACAAGGTCTGGTGTGTGGGGTTTAGGGTAAGGATGTGGCATCAAGCCCTGAAATAGTTGAACTCGTATTAAGTCCAGAAGGCTACAAAGTTCCCTAGCGGAAAAAGAGGTGCTGTTCTTCCAGCTCTCACTGAGCTTTGCTGGAGCACTGCAGCAAGCCAGAGATGGAGAGGTTGGCTAGGGAACACAGTGGTGTGTTGAAGTAGCAGATAACTGGAAGCTCAGGCTGTTTTGTGGGGACAGAATGTCAAAGCAGTCACCCAGGCTGTCCTTCGTTTTCCCAATATAGAGGAGTCCACGTTGTGAGCCGTAAACACAGTAAACTAGATTGTGTGAAGTGCAGGTAAAGCGCTGCTTCGTCTGGAAGGTGTGTCTGGGTCCTTGGATAGTGAGGAGAGAGAAAATAAATGGGCAGGTGTTACGCCTTCTGCAATTGCAAAGGAAGGTGCCCTTCATATAAGCTTTCATATGGTTTCATGTAAATTTTGCACAGAGAGGCAATCTGACTCAGAAACAGTAAGTTTCCGTTTTGTACAGGGCCAGTTTTGCAAGAATTAATCTCAGAACTAAAATGGGATATGATGAATTAATTTGAAACTTCTAAATTCTTTATAAATGTTATGTAAGTCAATTTGAATTCTTGTCACCTTTAGTACTGTGAAACTGCACCAGATGATTAGTTTTTGAAATTTAAAATGTACCATTTATTTGCCAGTAGAACATCCCATTACAAAATTCCAGGATTTTAAGTGTCCAAATATGCAGTTATATGAAATCACATTCAAAGAGAGTTAAAGTCTGCAGTTTAAAATCAATACAAAGTAGGTTCAGGTCCATGGTTACTGCTAAGAGCAGCTGTTGTGACTACAATTTTTTGATGCATCAGTGTTGGTGTCAGTTGTGCTGTCCCATTGTTGATAACTGTTGTGTGGATTGGAGAAGAGGAAAAATTTGTGACTTTGAAATGGAATCAGAAATTGTTGAATAAAAGGGAGCAAAGGTTTTCACTGGGATCTACAAAGCAGCTCCTTGTAGATTGTCACCTATTTAGTTTGGTTAAATGTTTGTCAAAAAAAGCATTTATAAAGCACTCAAAAGGTGTTGTTGTCTTTCAGATGCAATTTTAAACTTTGGCTTCAAGTGCCCTCTTTGATGTAAGATGTTTCATTGTGCTATTTGAAGAAAAACAGGAGATTTTCTCCTGGTGTCCCGGTTAACTGTTGTTCATCCAATATCACTAAAAATGATTATCTGATAACTAATTGCATTGCTGTTTGTGAAATTCTGCTGTGCAGAAATTTATGGAATACATTAGTGATTTCACTTTCAAAAGTCATACTATGGCATGTTCTAAAGTTGAAAGACACAATTTAAACGCAACTATATTCTGTTGTCTTGATATTTGTAAAAATGCCTAAAACATTAGAAAATTCTACCTGCAAACTACTATAGAGCTTTGTTTCTGCTCCTGAGCATTTGGATATTGGAAGTGGATCTCAACACAAATCTGTATGTTTACAAGCCACTTAAATGGGTACTATTAAAATTGAGCCATACAAAATATATAAAATACAAATGTATGTAGTGTTTAACATGAGTGCAATCAACTTGGAAGATGTTACCCAATTTCAGATGTTATAATCCAACAACAGTGCATTGAAATTTTTGTGCAGATGTTTCATTTAAATAGTTTGTTAAATAGGCTTACCAATACACAATGACAGTTGATAGCAAACCTCTCTCTCTCCTACATAATACAAATAGGCCTATTGGACATGAATAATTTTTTTGTCAATTTTGCTGTTGTGGCAGATTTTTCTTCAAAGTGTTCACCATTAAATTAAAAGAGAGCTACAGTTTCTAATAGTAATTAAGTTGAGTATATTGTGAAGGCACCATTACCATTAAAGTAACCCTTGTGCCTCTTGCTTTTAACTGACTTCATGTAGATAATGACTTTCAAAAGTACTTGTTAAAAGGTAAATGGTAATAAGCATGCTGCCATTTTCGATATGAAGAAATGTGCAAATCGTGGTGAAAACAGCAAAATTGAGAATAATTGCTTGATGCTATCTTCCAATCTTTAAATGCCAATGCATCCTACAACTTGTGTGATGTATACTTTATTCTTCTAGAATACAAGTCTTCGTTTAACATTTTCAACAAAGAGTCACGGTCACTAAAATTTTGCTGCACAATTCAATTAAATGAAGCCAAAGTCATTTTTCAGCTTTTTATTTTGTATCACAGGTAATTTGATAAGCTTAAAGTAAAGTTTTTAGTACTGAATTGTTTAAAAAAAATTAATATGGGCCTCTTGACTGCCCCCACCAAACGAAAGAAAACTGGAGGTGGGAAAATGTTAACTACCTTTTTGTTAACATTATTCTTAAAGACCACATGGTAACAATGATTCAGTAAAGATATTTTGCCAATGTTAATTTATCCAATTGGAAGACTCCAGTGGCTTCCAAACTTTTTAAATCACTCCAGGGTTTTCCTCCATTTAGTTTAGAAGTTGAAGATTGCCAGAGCTCTAACCTTTGACACTAAATATTTAAGTAAGCTATGGTGGAAGTTTTTTCAAACTAAAACAGGATTAATAGACCGTGAAAAAAAATTGCTCTCACTTCAAGAGAAACATAGTGAAGAATAGCCATGTATAATTTATATCTTGTGAATGACCTAACTCAATAATTGACAAAGTAGTGATGGAAGGGATTAAAAGGATGATGTTCATGTTCACAGGGCCATTATTATGTGTTCTGTATGCATAGTTTTTTTCTGTTATCATACTTCAAAAGTATATAAGCATCCCTTTAAAGGTAATTTCATTCAGCAAAATCACATGTTAAAGAATGCTATTTGGATGGATAACTAGATTTTTTTCATTTGTTTAATGCCCAAATATGAGTGAATACTTGATCATTAAACAGGCAGACCGCATAGGCATGTACCTTCTTCCCTCTTAAGGAAATTTCTTTGTTTAATTAGGTCACTTTTTCCTGTTTGTTTCCTACCTCTTGTTGTACAGAATGGTTTCTTCTCAATGATACTTTAATTCCTTTCCACCAGTCATCAGTGGAGTTGTTCACAAAACGTTTCTTTTGATATTTTGTATTTTAAAGAGCTTGTTGTATTAGCCTTACCCACAATTTTCTCGGCTCTTTCAGTCACTTAACCTGATCCCTGCAGTACCGATCACCAGAATTGTTATTTTGCAGTGTTCTATATGGCAATCCTAGCCCAATGTGCTAGGTTTACAGGTGCATTGCAAATAGGATGGATTCTTCCCGGTGTTTTGGAACAATGCTTCTCATCGTTTACCACCAATGATTTTCATGACCATTGTAAATGCTGCCTTGGATACAGCCCTTCTGGGGAGATGTCACCAATCTAAGATGCCTTCTAATGTGCTGCTTGGATGTTGTTTCCTTGATTGTGAGACTTTCTTAACAAAGTTTTCACAAGGCTATTCCCAAATACATGTAGCTGCTTTTTGTTGCAACTGAATACCACTGGTATTTCTGTACCAGAAAATTGAATGAAATGAGTGGGTCCTATGCAGAGATTTTTGGGAAAGAAGATTAAGCTTTTTTGCTAAGGGAAGTGAATGAAATGAACTTTGATGTTGCCTCCCTCCTCTGCGACTTCTACGTGCAGTAGTGAGAATATGATTACTGAGGGTGATAAATGTCTGGAATACGTTGCCCAGTTTGGCGGTTAAGGGAGGAACATGCAACTGAGTTTAAAGGAATCTGGATGGATACTTTTAAATCAGGTGCTGGAAAGTGGGATTTGAATGGGATAGTTTATTCAGCCACTATTGACATGTTGGGTTGAATAGCCTCTTTCTTTGCTGTAACTTTTCTATGGTTTTGTGGTCTTCAAAGAGCATACCATACTGATTTGAATATCTGTCAAGCATAGCCAAGTTATAGAGCAGGACTTAGTTGGACTAGGGTGTCAAGATTTGACTTACTGACCATTTTAAAATCATATTTACTGGTTTTAAAAATATTCTGAATTATTCACTACGCCTGTATTTATAATGGAAGCTGTATGTGTAAATTTCACATTCTGTAATTCCATCTGTCCAGCAATGCTGGTATTCTCTTTTCAAGCAGATGATTAGGAAAGCTTAAACACTTATCTTTGCTGCTTGAGGAGTGATGCCTTAATATACCATGGCTATTGAGATGTTTTAAAGTTCCTTTGCTAATATCAATTGCTAGTTGATTTTTGATAAAGCTTCAATACTTCCACATGATGGTGCGTAGTTATGTGACTATCAAATGTTATGAAGATGCTTCATTTTTGACTTTGCTTGGAGGATTTCTGAAGGATTGTGAAAATAAAATTTTGTTTCAAGTTTAATGGAAATACCTGCAGTGCTTATTTTAAAGTGCATAATTTAAAGGTCACTGTGGACTTTGGAATTTTTTTAGCAAGGCTTCCTGTCACACGAATGGGAGCAATTGTTTGCTTTGCTATAGATCTTGACTGGGGCTGTTTTAACAGTGATCGGCTTGGAGAGGTTTTTGTTTTATCTGGTTCAGTTGGAGGAAAGCTTGCTAAGGACAAGCTGCCCAGTTGAGCACTCCCATTTCTGAAAAGAAAACACACTTGTTTTGTCAAGATCAAATTTATTTATTCTTTTCAATGAGTGAGTGAAGAAAAATCTCAAAGTTGTATTTCCTGATGAGGAAACTGTGTCTGCAGGAGTTCTGACAGCTGTGTGCCATATGTGAATGACTTGACCACGTGCCAGAACATCAAAGCAACATATTCAGAAACATTCTATGTATTATCCTTTTGCCATCAAGAATAACCATCAGCCAAAATGTTTTGTTTCCCCCAGAATGTTAACCTTTGCTGAAAAATGTGTTTCCACCCCTCTTTTCATAAAGAATATGTTTGTGTGCCCTTTGGGCTAGTTAAGAATAAGCATTCCAACTTCTATATTACTGTGTGTGTTACCTAGTTATTGCATTTTTATTGAAAAATATTTGTTTTGAAAGTAAAACGGTAATTGTTTTAATTGAGAAATCCTGTTGATAGATCTTGTTTAAAATCTGATACACTTTATGTATTTCATTGCTCCTGTTGGGAATTGGAAAAGATGATTTATGTTGTGACAAGCAAACTGTGAGATCAGAATGCTAGTGTGGTTCTCCAGCTTTGGTCATAACAATACACACTAAAAGTAAAAGCACTACTTTGTCGTGGTCATATTAATAAAAGAGCTACAATGATTTAATGCCATATTTTGATAGTGGAAAAAAGAAACAACTGACTTCTTGTTTTGTGAGTGAATTTTTTGAGAAAGTAGAAGTGATTTACAAACTTAGCTTTATTACTTAAATGAGGAATATATGCAAAATTGTTTTGTATCTTGAAACTTCTAGTGTGCAGATGTTACAAGTAATGAAATAAACTTCTTTATAATTGCAAAGCATTCGATTTGTTGCAAAAAAATCAAAATATGGGTGGTGGTGGGTCAACTTCTCAATCTAAATTTATAATCAATATTAAAAGCCTAAATAAGCAACTTGCTCTACAATACTTATATGCATATCTACAGATGAGAGAAGTTGGTCAGTTCTTTTGCTTCCCAGAAGTTCTTACTGAAATTAAATTAAATATGTTTCTCAATCAGTCTAGCTTCTAATAAAGTTTAAAAAAAGTTTCTACTCATTTTGTTGTCAACCATTAATAATGAGCTGTTTTAAATGAGTATTATTAACTACAGACCTCTTTGTAAAGCTGTGCCTCTTAACCACAAATGCTTGTCAGTAATCACACCTATAGAAACTTGTAATTTTCTTCAAGGAAATGACACTGACAGAATTAAAAAAAACCATGGTGTTTCATGAAAAGCAAGTTCATTACAAATTAGTGGTGGTCCTAGCAAAGCAGCAGGCAAAGGCGTGTCAAATACTGATACTGATAAAGAAACCTAGCATTTTAAACTGTCAGAGGCAGAAGCTCAACTAGCATTGGAACACATTAATCACATATTGTCAGCTAAAACTTGCATCAAATTAACACATTGGATTCCAGAATATTAATCTGAGAATGCATTCACCTGATTATTACAGAATACTATTGCCACATTTTTTTTAAAACCCAGAAGATATAATTAAGTGGCTTGAATGGAAGTGGCTGATAATAAACATCTATCGTTTTTTAGTGTTTTTACAGCATCTAAGATGTAAAGTTAATGTTCCTGTGGATGGCATTTTGTTAAAGATTGAGAACTTCTGTCAGCCAAGATTTCTTAGCCTTTAAGTTTTTTTTTTTGCTATTCTGCTTGTATTGAGCCATGGTTACATTTTTGTTTTGGAGAAGCTTGACAATCCGTACATTTGAACATCGACTAAAACTCAGTGCTATTTTTCTTAAGCATTCATGACACTAGATTGATTGTAGTGAAATATTAAATTTGAATTAGGTCCTGTTGTGCCGAAATTAAATGCAGTCTTCACATAGATGTTATGTAGACATTTTATCTGAAATTTATTGCTGATAGCAAGTTTCTGCTTATGCTTCTGAATGGTGCATCAACCAGATCAAATGACATTCATGAATGGGCATCTTGATGATGTATATGTTTTTAACTGCACTTCTGTGGAAGAAGTCATTAACTGCATTGTGAAATACCCAATTTTACATATATGTTTTGTTCATGATTTTTCTAAATTCTTTGGTAGCCTTATTGTTGAAGTTGAATATTAGTAACTTCAGTTCTTTAGTCAATAACATTTTCTTTTTTGAAAAAAAATTTCCAAAGTTTCGTTTGAACAGAGACCAAGTTTTGTCAACTTATTGACTGCATCGTTGACCACATTATTGGATTTTAATCTGATTAATTTTGATAAATCATCCTGTGACAAACTTCATTGCTTCCTGTATGAGCATATTCCCCATGCTGCTAACTGATTTTACAGCTTGCATAATCATTTCAAACTGATTCAGTCCTTTTAACTATTTGGCAGAAAGACTAGATTGGTTCTTGTAATCCTCCCAAAGCCCCAGCATCTCTTTACCCACATCATCATAGAATTATAGAATCCCTACAGTGTGGAAACAGGCCCTTCGGCCCAACAAGTCCACACTGAACCACAGAGCATCCCACCCAGACCCATCCCTCTGTAACCCACCTCATCTACACATCCCTGAACACTGTGGGCAATTTACCATGGCCAATCCACCTAACCTGCACATCTTTGGACTGTGGGAAGAAACCAGAGCACCCGGAGGAAACCCATGCAGACACGGGGAGAACGTGCAAACTCCACACAGACAGTCGCCCGAGGGTGGAATCGAACCCAGGTCCCTGGTGCTGTGAGGCAGCAGTGCTAACCTCTGAGCCACCGTGCTGCCCTTATAAAGAAGGATCCACCTTCACTCAATAGTACAGGTAAATGTTTCATAGATGTTACTTCACTTCTGAGCTTTTCCTCTTTTTACTGATGTCTGCTGACGATAGATCTTCTGCAGTGCATTCCAACATTCCACTGGCTATTTGTGTGCATCTGTCTTTGTTGAGCTTTTGACCTTCAGTTGTATGTGCTACATCAACTATCCTGAGCATATGATCTGTAGTTTAAAATGGTGCTTCATGAGCAGAAATGGGTAAAGGCTGATATGGTAATAATGCCATTTGATCATGGAATATGTAACTGACATGGCCATTTGTGACATGGCCTTCTCTAGTATTGTCCATGGGAAGGTACAACCTTCTTGAATTGCTGCAGGCTGTGCGTGGTGTATGTGCTCCTCCTAACAGTGATAGAGCTATAGGTTGAGGTGGTGTGTAACTTGGTTGGTGGTGTTCATACAGACTTGCTGCCCATGTCCTTTTAGAAACTGATGCAGATTGTAGCAGTCCAGCTGGAATATCAGTTTGAAACCAGGATCTTCCTCATGTTGGAAGAATTCACTTAAGTTGTGATTATGTTCCTAAAGATCACAAATTTAAGTAATTTGGTTTAGTTGAAAGTGGAAATGGGTTCAGTAGAGCCTTCCTCAGCAGAAATTAAGCATTTATATTTTAAATACTAAATTCTTAGATTGATAAATGAAATAATAGTTAAAATAAATTAATACAACATGAAATAAAAATGTAACTTTCCACTTTTAGTCCTTCCTGTAATGAACCCTCCCAAGATAGAGCCCAGTGTGCCTGTGCCCCTTTGTCTGCACCAAGAGGCATTTTCTCATTATGCTGTAGGCTAGCCGTTGGAACTGCAACTTTATCATGGCTGTATGTAGCCGTTGTCTGCTGTTATCCGTTTTGAGGAGCTGCAGCACCACCTCTTTGCTGGCCACAGCTGTTTCTGGAGTTAGCTTAGAGGGGCTGCCCCCTTGTCTAGCTATGGAGCAAGGCTTCAACTATTTACTGTCTATATTAGTGAAATGGAGGAGGGGGAACAGTGTAATTATCTAAATTGCTGCTGATACAAAAATAAGTGGGAGGGTATGTTATGATAACAACATAATCTGCAACAGGATATAGATAAGTTGAATGTGTGGGTAAAAATTTGACAGATGGGATTTAATGTAGGAAAGTGAAAGGTCCTGTATTTTGATTAGAAAAATCTAAAGGCAGACGATAAGTTAAATGTTGAGAGACTTTTTTTTAAAAAAAGTACAGCTAAGACGGATCTGGGTGTTCTTGTGCCAGAAACAGACAAACTAGCATATAGGCGCAGCAAGTGATTAAGAATGCAGATGGAATTTTGGCTTTTATTGCTAGAGGGTTGGAGTTTAAAAATTAAGGTCTTGTTAACTTGTACATAGTGTTGGGAGTAGTGTGTACCGTTTGATCTCTATTTAAGAGGCCAAAAAAAGCAACAGACCTGAGGGTTGAGAGCAGTTTCAGATTTCAGCAAAGGAGGATAAAGGGATTAACTCCAAGAGGAGGAAAATAGACTACTACAATAACCTTGCGGGGAACATACAAATTGATTGTAAAAGCTTCCATAGGTATATGAAGAGAAAAATAGTGAAGACCAACATAGGTCGCTTACAGTCAGATTCAGGGTGTTGCAATGGGGAACAGAGATGGCAGCCTAATTCAATACATACTTTGATTCTGCCTTTACAAAGAATGGCAAACAAAAGTCCCAAAAATGCTGGGAAACATAAGAGGGAGGAACTGAAAGTTTTTTTTAAAGTGATGAAGGGGATTGATGAACGCAGAGTGGTGGATGTTGTCTATATGGACTTCAGTAAAGTGCTTGACAAGGTTCCTCAAGGTAGACTTAACAGTGTTACGTCATGTGGAATATAGGGGCAGCTAGCAATTTGGGTTCAAAATTTACTTGAAGGTAGGAGACGGAGGGTTGCTTTTTGGATTGGAGGCCAATGACCAGCGGTGTGTCACAAGGATTGGTGCTGGGTCCACTGCTTTTTGGCATTTAGTTAAATGATTTAGATGTGAATATAGGAGGTATGGATAGTAAGTTTGCAGATGACACCAAAATTGATGATGTAGTAGATAGTGAAGAAGGTTATTTCAAAATACAACGGGACCTTGATCAGATGGGCCAGTTGGCCGAGAAATGGCAGGTAGAGTTTAATTTAGATAAATGTGAGACGTTGCATTTTACTAGGGTAAATCAGACCAGGACTTGCACACTTAACAGTGAAGTCCTGGGGAGTGTTGTGAAACATAATGACCTAAGGGTGTAGGCTCATAGTTCCTTGAAGCTGGAGTCGCAGGTAACAGGGTAGTGAAGACGGCGTTTGGTACGCTTGCCTTTATTAGTTAGGGCATTCAGTATAAGAGTTGGGATGTCGTGTTGCAGCTGTACAGGACATTGGTGAGGCCAGTTTTGGAATACTGCGTTCAATTCCGGTATCTTGCTAAAGGAAAGATCATAGATCATAGAATTCCCTACAGTGTGGAAACAGGCCCTTTGGCCCAACAAGTCCACACCGACCCTCGGACCATCCTACCCAGACCCATCCTCCTATAACCCACCTAAGCTACACATCCCTGAACACTACGGGCAATTTAGCATGGCCAATCAACCTAGCCTGCACATCTTTGAACTGTGGGAGGAAACCGGAGCTTTGGAGGAAACCCACGCAAACACTGGGAGAATGTGCGAACTCCATGCAGACAGTCAGCTGTGGAATCAAACCTGGGTCCCTGGCACCTGTGAGGCAGTGTTGCTAACCACTGAGCCACCTGCTGTCCCTTTTATTTTTGCATACGTATTAAGATGTTGTGAAACTTGAAAAGGTTCAAAAAGATTTACAAGGATGTTGCTAGGGTTGGGAGGGTTTGAGCTAAAGGGAGAATCTGAATAGGCTAGGACTGTTTTTCCTGGAGGATCAGAGCCTGAGACATGACCTTACAGAGGTTTATAAAATCGTGAGGGGCATGGACAGGGTCAATAGCCAAGGTCTTTTTCCTAGGGTAAGAGAGTCCAAAGCTAGAGGGCATTGTTTTAAGGTAAGATTTAAAAAGTACCTGAGAGGTAACGTTTTCACTTAGAGGATAGTGTGTATGGAATGTGCTGCCAGAGGAAGTGGTGAAGGCTGGTACAGTTACAACATTTAGAAGGCATCTGGATGGGTACATGAATAGGAAGTGTTTAGAGGGATATTGGCCAAATGCTGGTAAATGGAACTAAATTAATTTAGGATAATGTAGAATGTTGGACCGACAGGTCTGTGTTCGTGCTGTACAACTTGATTCTGAATCACACTATTGACATATGCAGGGATTGTATCCATTTGAAAGAATATCAGAATGCAGTTCTTTATTGAAGTAGTTGCACATTCCATGCAGGATGTTTTTAGATGTAGCGGATATGAAATTCCTTAAGTAAAGAATCGGGGGAATAAAAGCAAGCGGTAAGAGTGGACATATGTCTGTTTTTAAAAGAAGAATGCATATTAAAAATAGCAATATGATTACCCAGGGCTCAGTCACTCCTGAGGGCCTTGGGTCGACATGATGTCACAGCCGTGTTAAAATGATTGATTCCTGTGGAGCCGCCAGAGAAACCAGTGAACATTGCAACTATGACAGAGGGTTTCATTGAATAATTTTTTTTTAGTGAACGAAAAGATCACCTCTGACTATCTCTATTATAGCAGGAACTGCAAAGGGACAGTTTACATAAGTGTGTTTTTCTTTCAAAACTGGTCAGTTGGATGCACTTTTAGAGCAGCAGGTATCTTAATTGATTTAAATTGTCTGTGGTCGTGAGTAGAGACGATGACCTAAAAGTCAAAATTATGTTAACAAAGTAAATGTTTGGTCCAGTAGCTAAAATGTCATTATCTATTTCCTTTTGTTAAATTATAGGAAATTTTATTCGTTATGGAGATTCATAATGGTAATGGATGCAAACTGTGCTTTGGGTAATTGCAGACCAATTGAATGGGTTGAATTGCTTCTGCTTCAATGAGGACTGTTCAAAGGAATGTTCTTTGCAATTGCTTTCAGAGAAAACAGTTCAGTTACCACTTGATTATCTGATGGCAGTTTTTTGTTGCTACAGTACAGTAACAGTTATTAATGGAATTTTTACACTATTCATTGAAGAGGTTCCAAAAGACACTTTTTTGCCTTATTGTCCTCTAGCTGCTGGGGAGGATGCAAGAGGCTGTTGTTGAATGCACTGACTTCCAAACTGTAAGAAATCCTTAACTGTAGTTTTATTTACAAAATACTCCTTTTATATGCATTTGTGTAACAAAACAAGTGGCTGATATTCTTGAACATTTAACGTGCAAAGCTAAATTCAAAACCTCAACCTTAATGTTGTAAAATCTTCATTTAATGCCTTGTGTGGGTGTGGGGCTTCATCCTCCTGCGCTCATTATTTCAGTTTAGCATCCAAATGCTTACTTTATTTCACACATAGTAAACTTTGTATTAATAATAAGTAAAAGTTTGAAACCCATGAAGTAGTAAACATCTTTTTGTTTACTATAGGTGTTAAATGTAAAACAGAATGGGTTGAGCATTCGCACATAATGAAAAACTTACCTAATGGATTCCATATTACAGTTTATCAGAGACCTTAAAATTGGACCTTGGTTTTATAAGATAGCAAATAGCAGATGGCTGAGAATGTAATGAGGCTGGAACAGACTCAAGGGGTTCGGATGTCATTACAAATGGAAGGATGAAAATTTGAGCAATTTGTGAATGCTCAGAGTCTGTTTGTGTAATTCTCAAGTTTCTACCCTCGCACCTTATCGAGCATCTCGTGGTCAGTTGTTGTCATTACTTTTCATCCCTGTCTTTGGTCATGATTGCAGTTTGTTTGTTTGTTTGTGGGTTCTGTTTTAAAAATAAATGGATAACAAAATTGCGAATCCAAAATGAGTTTACTGAAATAATGTAGCATGGTCCCACAGGAGAGAAAAATGTTTCTATGCAGG
>NC_063359.1:24864898-24902541 GCF_021869965.1 Rhincodon typus | reverse complement strand
AATATGTGCAACTTTTCTTATTAGATTGGGATGTTAAATTCAATTTTGTTTTGTTAACTTGTACTGCAATGGCTTTTCAACACACTGTTTTGAATTAAAATTATTCAAATTGTATAAGTAATTTGAATGTCTGGGAATGTTCTTGCACTGTTTCAGGGTAAAATCCTTTCATATTTATATAATTCAACCTATTTCTATGTATTGAACATAATTGTTGTCAAAATCCTTGTCAAGGACATTTGCAGTCTGTCTTTGATTTTAGGCAGTGTTCTTGTGCTCTTTTGTTCCCTTCATTTTCTTTTTCCTTTGGGAAAGCACAGAATAATTAAATCGAACATCTTCTCAGAGCAGCTGGAGTTGAATTCCAGCTGATTACAGCACCTGTGAAAACTGTGAGAGAGCCTCAGGGCTGCATGGTATTATAGGAAACTGTGTCTGCCTAGTGACGATGGGTATGGAACAGCACAGATTTGTCGTGGTATCGTTCACTTCCTTCTGTGAGTTTCAGATGGTTTTAAAGCTTGAGTATGTGATGTGTCTTTTTAAGACTAATTAAGGGAATGATTTGTGAAACGGTGGCTATTTATTTAATTAATCACCACAGCAGAGCTACGAAACACATTTTACAAATCCCTGTTAGTTTGTCTTGTGAGTAATAGATGGAATTATGGAGAAATGTGATACCATGATTTTTAAGTGTATTTTGTGCAATATTTATTTTATAATTCTCAATAATTCCTGTAATTTCCACTTAATATTTCTTAGAAGTATCTAAACTAAACCACAAGTAGATACTACAACATTTTTTCACTACCTGAAAGCTTTCAAATATGTAAATTGTCAATTTTCCACTTTAAACCATTTGCATGTTTTGTTGCAAGAAAAATAAGTCTTCTTCAAACCTACACGCTCTAGAGCAATCAAAATACATCCTTTGTTTCGTATACTGTATAATTAACTGGTATGTTAGGAGGTGGGGTGGAATAATAGGCTGAAAAATCATGAATATGGTAATGCAGCTGAGAACTGATGTTGTAGTGATTATTGCAATGCAGATAAAGCATTTCTAGTAAGTGTCTGTGCCTACTGGAGCTTCATAAACATCTGGACCTTTTAATTGAAAAAGAGTGTAGTGCTGTGCAGTGGCTGTGCTTATGCTAAACATACTGTACCACCAAGATGAAAGATAATGTTTTAGTATTTCTTCCACAAATTGACGACTGTTGTATTTGTTTAAAATCTTTCACAGTTGATCTTGTTAGGTATTTAAAATTCAAGATTGCTCAAAAGGTAAATTTGATTTTTTTATAAAAAAGGTTTAAACAACATTAAAATTTATTTGGAAGCACTATCTCAACAAATGTGAGTTTGTCACCCTATTTGCTCTGCCATCCCCACCCAAATCTATAGTTTCCTTCTAATCGCTGTTAAAATTGGCTGAAAATGAATTCTCAAATAGCACTGGAAGAAAACCTTGCAGAAGAATGTTGGATTTTCATGCTTATGTCGTTTTACCTTTACTTAAAAATAGTAGTCATCTGATTTATGTGACAGCATTTTCACCATTACAGAGATACCTATGTAACAGAAAGAAAACTATGTTAACGTTTTCTTTTTCTTATTTTCCCCATCATTTTGATCGTCCCAACCTTTGCATAACCCTTACAGTAAATTGTCTTCCAACTACCTAGTCCATAATTATCTGAAGGAAGTCGAGTTGCTGAGGGGCAAAGAAGACATATTTTGTTTACCACACCCCAGATGCAGTGCACACCACCTAGTGGTTTTGCATTGAAATCGAAAACTTCTCAAAAGTATGGTAAACCTTTTCAAGTAAACCTTTCATGAAAGCCTACAGCTGGTAGGTAAATGATAATTGTAGTCATTAAGCATCTAACAACTGTTTCTTTAAATTTTTTTTAATATTAACATTAGTTTCGCAAGTCCTGAATTTTTAAAATTAAAAATTGAGCTGTTGTAAAAGCCTGTATTGTGAAATTACACTAAATCTACGTAAAATAAATGCTAAAAAGCGTGAGGTTTTAAGGTACTGATTGCTTCAGTAAAATGCTGTAATCACAAGATGTGGAACTCATGGGATTTAAAGCAAACTTGCACAGACTGCTGCACCGGAGCATTTTGCACAGTATGAGCTCTCCATGTTGGACATAAAAAATATAGTGTCTTTTAATCAGCCAGCAGTAGTTCTGCTTTCAAGTAACTGAGCTATTTCTGTTAGCCTTTTGCAAAGGTTGACAAAAGGTAAAAAGATTGTGTGGTTTTTTTGAGACAATAAGAAAGAGAAGGCGAACTGGGCTGTTTCACCTTTAGAGTGTTCCACCATTCAGTAGAATTATAATTGAATTATTTGATCTTTACCTTCATGTGTCATTCCCATATCCTTGATTCCCTTATAATCTGTTGATCTCTGCCTTGAATATACTAAACCACGGAGCTTCCATTGCTCTGGGCAAAGAATTCCAAAGTTTCATAAGCATTTGAGTGAAGAAATTTTCCCTCGTTCCAGTCTTAAATGTCTGACACTTATTCTGATATTTGTTAATCCAACTTTCTAGGGTTCTCAGTCAAGAGAATCATTTTTCTAATAGCGACCCTATCAAACAAGGTATTTCTCTTTAAATCCACTTTCGCTTTGCCAAATTATTTTATTATTTGCTGAGTGCCCTGTTACCACACCCTAATAACAGATTCTAACATTTCAAATGTAGGTTCTTGTGCTATGGTTTGGCTTCTTCCTACATCAAAATTCAACTACCATGTGGAGTGTTCCAAAGATTCTCAACCCTCTGGGAGAAAGATTTACCTATACTCTCTTTTTTTCTTTCCCTTATCTCTCTCTGATCTTTAAACAGTGACCCCTAGTTCTACATTGTCCCAGAAGAGGAAACATTCTATCTATGTTTAGACTCCTTGGGATCTTGTATGTTCCAATCAAATAGTCTTGTACTGTTCTCAACACCTAGCAGATATGAACTTAGCCTGTACAGCCCTTTCCTGATAAGACAAACACTCATTCCAGGAATTAATCTGGTGAACCTTCTCTGAATTGCTTTCAAAACATGTACATTGTTAAGGAGACTGTGACAATGCACAGTATGCCAGGTGCGATTTCACGAGTGCAATATACCACCGATGCATAACCACCATAGCTTTTTGTATTCATTTCCCCTCACAATAAATGATGTTCTGTTAACTTTGCTTATTCCTTGCTATACCTGCATACTAGCCTTTTAGGATGCATGCATTGGGACACCCTCTGCAATCTTTCACTATTCAAATAAGATGTTTCTTTGTTACTTTTCCTGCCAAATGAACAATTTCACATTTTCCTTCGATATACTCCATTTACCAGATTTCTGCCCAATTACTTAACCTGTCTATATCTTTGTGTAGCCTCTATATCCTCTTCACAACTTACTTAACTGCATACCTGTGCCATCGGTAAATTTGGCAACCATACCTTCTATCCTGTCATCAAAGTCATTGATGTAAATTATGAACAGTTGAGGTCTCAGCATGAATCCCAGTGGCATGTTACTTGTTACATCTTGCCAACTTGAAAAGACCCATTTATGCCGACATGCAGCTTCATGTTAGTCAACCAATCTTCTATTAATGCTAGCGTACCACACTGTAACCTTGAGTGTTTACTTTGTGCAATAAACTTTTGATATGGCACTTTATCAAATGCATTCTGGACGGTACAATACATAGTTTAGTTCCCCTTATTACTTTCTCAAAGACTCCCTATTAATTGAACAAATATGACTTTGCCGTCACAAAACCATGTTGACTCTGCCTCATTGTTTTGAACTTTGCTAAGTGACACAGCTAAATTGCACAGTGCCGCTTCTCTGGTGATTGTGATTTCCATAAGTTCCTCCTTCCCTTTCATTTACTTATTTATGAGTGCTTTTGGGATATTACTCAGCATCACTATAGTGATGTTACTATAGTGAAGAATGGTAGAAAACATTTGTTCAATTGATCTGCCGTCTTATTTTGCATTATTAATTCTTCAGTCTCAGTTTTTCCATACAATCAATGCTCATTTTGTTAACACATTACCCCTAGTCTCTATTTTTATATTTCTGGCTAGCTTTCTCTTTTTCTTTCTTGTTCGAAAGTTCTGTTCTGTATATTCTGAAATATCACCTTAAATGTCTGCCACTATATCTCTATTGACCTAACTTAATTTAATATGCCAATTTGCTTTAGCCAGCTCTACTTCCATGTCCTCATAATTTGGCTTTATTTAAATTTTAAAACGTGCTCTCAGACTCACTCTTTTCTCTCTCTCAAACTAAATCTAAAATTCAGTCATGTTATGGTTGTTTGTCCGCAGAACGGTTTATGAACTCCTTTCCCAACTGTCTTTGTCCATCTTAGTTTTCTGGTTTGTGTAGATTAAAATCCCCTGTGATTATCGTTGAAACTTTGTGATAAACTCATGTTATTTCTTCCTTTATATCCCATCGTACTCTGTGATAACTGTTAAGGGATCTGTGCACGACTCCCACAAGTGACTTCTTGCTGTTAAAATCTCTCATCTCTACCCAAGCCATTTCCACGTCCTGGTTTCCTGAACTTGGGTTATGCCTTTCTGTTATGCAAAGATCAACATTAGCTGGCAGAGTCGGCCCTTCATCTTTGCCTGCTTTCCAGTCCTTCCAAAGTATTCTGACTTCGAGACTCTGTCCCAATCCATGTCATCCTGCAGTTATGTCTCTGTAATTTACTTGCACGCCAAGCAGTAAGTGATAGACAGAGCTAAACGATCCCACAACCAACGGATCAGATCTAAGCTCCGCAGTCCCGCCACATCCAGTCGTAAATGGTGGTGGACAATGAAACAACTCGCTGGAGGAGGAGGTTCCACAAATATCCCCAGCCTCAATGATGGAAGAGCCCAGCACATCAGTGCAAAAGATAAGGCTGAAGTATTAGCCGCAATCTTCAGCCAGAAGTGCCGAGTGGATGATCCATCTCGGCCTCCTCCAGTGGTCCCCAGCATTACAGATACCCGTCTTCAGCCAATTCGATTCACTCCACGTGATATCAAGAAACAATTGGAGGCACTGGATACTGCAAAGGCTACAGGCCTTGTCAACATTCCGGCAATAGCACTGAAGACTGAGATAACAAGGTGTTGAGCTGGATGAACACAGCAGGCCAAGCAGCATCATAGGAGCAGGAAGGCTGACGTTTCGGGCCTAGACCCTTTATCAGAAATGGGGGGGTGGGTGGGGGAAAGGGGTTTCTGAAATAAATAGGGAGAGAGGAAGGGAGTACTGAAGACTTGTGCTCCAGAACTTGCTGCTCCCCGAGCTAAGCTGTTTCAGAACAGTTTCAACACTGGTACCTACCTGACAATGTAGAAAATTGCCCAAGTGTGTCCTGTACACACACAGCAGGACAAATCCAACCCAGCCAATTACTGCCCCATCAGTCTACTCTCGATCATCAGTAAAGTGATGGAAGGTGTCATCAACGGTGCTATCAAACAGCATCTGCTTGGAAATAACCTGCTTAGTGGCGACCAGTTTGGGTTCCTCCAGGGCCAGTCAGCTCCTGACCTCATTACAGCCTTCGCTCAAACATGTACAGAAGAGCTGAATTCCAGAGGTGAGGTGAGAGTGACAGCTCTTGCTATCAAGGCTGCATTCGACCGAGTGTGACATCAAGGAGCCATAGCATAACTGGAATCAATGGGTATCGGGGGCAAACTCACTGGTGGTTGGAGTCATACCTGACACATAAGAAGATGGTCGTGGTTGTTGGAGGTCAGTCATCTCAGCTCCAGGACATCTCTGGAGGAGTTCCCCAGGGTAGTGCCCTCGGTCCAGCCATCTTTAGCTGCTTCATCAATGACCTTCCCTCCATCATAAGGTCAGATGTGGGGATGTTTGTTGATGATTGCACAGTGTTCAGCACCATTCGTGACTCCTCAGATACTGAAGCAGTCCATGTTCAAATGCAACAAGATCTGGACAATATCCAGACTTGGACTGACAAGTGGCAAGTGACATTCGTGCCACATAAATGCCAGGCTATGACTATCACCAATAAGAGACAATCGAACCACCGTCCCTTGACATTCAAAGGTGTTACCATCACTGAATCCTCCACTATCACCATCCTGGGTGTTATCATTGAGCAGAAACTCAACTGGACTCACCACATTAACATAGTAGCTACAAGAGCAGGCCAGAAGCTCAGAATACTGCAGTGAGTAACTCCCCTCCTGACTCCTCAAAGCCTGTCCACCATCTACAAGGCACAAGTTGGAGCATGATGGAATACTCCCCACTTGCCTGGATGGGTACAGCCCCAACAACAGTCGACACTTGACACCATCCAGGAGAAAGCAGCCTGCTTGATTGGCACTGCATCCTCAAGCATCCACTCCCTCCACCACCAACGCTCAGTAGTAACAGTGTATACTATCTACAGGATGCACTGCAGAAATTCACCAAAGATCCTCAGACAGCACCTTCCAAACCCATGACCACATCCACACAGAAGGGCAAGGGCGTCAGACATATAGGAACAGCACCACCTTCAAGTTCCCCTCTGAGCCACTCGCCATTCTGACTTGGAAATATGTTGCAGTTCCTTCACTGTCGCTGGGTCAAAATCCCAGAATTCCCTCACTAATAGCATTGTGGGTCAACCCACAGCTGGAGGACTGCAGCGGTTCAAGAAGTCAGCTCACCACCACCTCAAGGGCAATGAGGGATGGGCCAAAAATGCTGGCCAGCCAGTGACACCCACATCCCACAAATGAATTAAAAAAAAAAAAAAAAAAAATTGCTACCAGATTACACTTATTTATTTTCATATAGTTAATGTTTTTTCTGCTTTTCACTTCAAATCTTTTCTTCTGGATTAAGACTGTAATTCATGAATCAAGACAATGCACTTTAATGTGATTTTGTCCCTTATGAGCACATCTAAATTATATACTGACAAATATTCCACAGCTTTAGTTGAAGAGCCATAATTACCAAGTTCCCTGAAATTTTCCGGTTTCTGAAAAGTACCAAGGGCTGAATTTTCCCCAAATTGGCTACTGTCAGTTTTGGGGAGTTATGGAGGGTTTCCCTTTCTGCGCTCTAAGTTATTTGTGTAGTTCTCTACAGTTTACCTCATTTATGTATGTACAACACTTCTATGGCACCATGCACATGCTAACTTGCTCACTAGTAGCGGAAGTACTTACTGAAGACCCCCGAGATGCACCTTATTCTAGTGCACAAGTTTGGGTGGCTGTCCCTGATTGCAAAGTGGTCTGGCAGCGGCATTGCCATAAAATGGGTCAGTGAGCTCCAAAGTGCAGAACTGTATCATAGGTCAGTTGGAGATGATATATGGTGATTCTGGTGCTTGTCTCATGCCAACGTTCATGGATAAAGGATTTAGGCAGTCACTGCTCAAGCAGCGTGCTCAGGTGCTGGGGAATGATGATCAAGATGGAGGCTTGGAGAAGATGCCTGTGAGCTGGAGCTGCAAGGTACTGGGTCAGACTTTGATGTCAGATATCGTTGCTATCTGGTTTCTTGTGACTGCCTGGGAAAATAGCAACTTGTATATAAAAAAGATGAGATTACATAATAATGAGATGTTAATGCATGCAAATAGGCCCCTCGTCACTCGAGTAGGATTCTCATTTAGCTGTTGAATCCTTACATGGAAAATTGGACTTTTTCTTCTTGACTTCATGAATTTCTTTTTTTCAGTCTCACAATATTATCCCAAGTGACTCACCATTTCCTGTACTGTTCAGGAGCTGGAAAAATTCTGCCCAAGATTTATTTCTGACCTGTTAATCTAGTTGGCCCAGCAGATATTTGGTCCTTGTGCACTATAAAAGTGTTCTCCTGCTTTGTCATCTCACCCTGTCAACATATCCTATCCCTTTTTCCTTGTGATTATGTAGGTTTCCTTTAGAGACATTTATGCTATTTGCTTCAACCACTACATTTTGTGAATTCTGCATTCTTAACTGAAGCAGTTTTTTCTGAATTCTTCACTGGAGACACTCTTGTACTTATGGTTCATAGTTAGTATTAATTGCAATTGAAACCTCTAAATCTACCCAATCCAACCCTTTGATCATTGTAAGAGCTCCATCAGGTCTCCTCTCTGCTTGCACTATCTTTAACAGGAAAAAACTTTGCCTTGTTTCGTCTTTCCTGTAATTGTAACCTCTCAGTTCTAATACTACCCTTGTGGATCGTTTTTGTACTTTCTCCAGGACCAGTAATTGTTTTGGTAATATGAGGTCTAGAACTGAAGCCAGACTAATCAAGGTTCCGTGCATGTTTATGCTACTACTTTTCTCTGCGTGGATCATCCAAATATTTCCCTTGATGGTTGCCTTCTGTGTATTCCAAGCCTCAGGATTTTTCCCCACTGTAATTCTACATTAAGATGAGATTCCCATATGTATTTTAATTTTTAAATGTTACGCTCGCACCTCACCTATTTATCCTTCTCTTTCCCTGCATAATCCTTTGTAATTCCTGCAATATCTCAAGGCAGACATTTTCTAGCCAGCCAAGTGTCTCTCAACAACCACAAAGTGGTGACCAAATAACTTCGTGATTGATGCTGCTAATTTTTCAGTATTTGTGATAAAGTCGCTGTGGAACTGAAAAATTGAAGTTAGTTGGGAAATGGTTTGTTTCCAATATGGGACAGTGATTTTTTTAAGGAGGTTCCTTTGGGATTTCTGTGAACTCTCATAAGGTAATCTTTTCACAGTTTGGAAAGCACTAGGGACAGGCAGTTTGGAGCCATTTTCAGGACTGCTGAAGTACTTTGAATGTCTTCTCCATTTAAAGCCTATTGTTTAGATTTATAAATTATATTTGTAAAAATGAGGAGGAGGAGGAGAATTATACTAAAGATGTATAGTGATATGCATTCTTTTTCATTAAGGTCATCTTTGCATTCTAATTTCCTTATTCTCAGATTTTGAACTGAACTTTGTGCAGAACTAATTTTAAATAAAACTGAGAGATGAGGCGTTTCAAAAATAAGGATAACCTTACTCTTAACTGTGATAAAGCATTTCGTGTAGTATTGGCAGAAATATGTCTGCTTGAAGGGCGTCACTCCTCTTCAGCTTTTCATTAGACATTTGATAGCCTCCCGAAACAGTGAATTTCACAAATTTAGACCTTATCCACTAATTCAGTTTTCTTGACTAGTGGCTACTGACAACAGTGTTAGTGCAGAACAGCTATTGGGAGTGGAGAGCTTGGGCTGGTGCTTGGGGTCGGGATCTACTATTAGTGCACAGTCAATGATGTAATCCATACCTCTGTTTCCCCATTCAACATGGTGCTCAGTTATGAGTGGTGTACCACAAGGATCTGTTCTGGATCCTCTTCTATTTGTGATTTTTGTAAATGATTTGGATGTAGGAGTGGAAGGGTGGATTAGTAAATTCGCGGACGATACGAAGGTGGGTCAAGTTGTGGGTAGTGTGGAAGGCTGTTCTAGGCTACAAAGGGACATTGATAGGATGCAGAGCTGGGCTGAGAAGTGACAGATGGAGTTTAACCCTGAAAAGTGTGAGGTGATTCATTTTGGAAGGACAAATTTGAAAGCAGAATACAGGGCTAATGGAAAGATTCTTGGCAGCGTGGAGGAGCAGAGGGATCTTGGGGTTCATGTCCACAGTTCCCTGAAAGCTGCCACCCAGGTGGATAGAGTTGTTAAGAAGGCGTATGGTTTGTTAGCTTTCATTAATAGAGGGATTGAGTTCAAGAGCCGTGAAGTTATGCTCCAGCTATACAAAACCCTGGTTCGGCCACATCTGGAGTATAGTGTCCTGTTCTGGTCGCCTCATTACAATAAAGATGAGGAAGCATTGGAAAAGGTGCAAAGGAGATTTACCAGGATGTTGTCTGAAATGGAGGGAAGGTCTTACAAGGAAAGATTGAGAGAGCTAGGGCTTTTCTCTTTAGAACGACGAGGGATGAGAGTGACTTGATAGAGGTGTACAAAATGATCAGAGGTGTAGATAGAGTGGACATCCAGAGACTTTTTCCTCGGGTGAAGGTAGCTATTACGAGGGGGCATAGTTTTAAAGTGAGTGGAGGTAGATACAGGGGAGACATCAGAGGTAGGTTCTTTACTCAGAGTGGTAGGGGCGTGGAATGCATTGCCAGAGAGGGTAGTGGAGTTGGCCTCATTAGGAGCATTTAAGCGGCTATTAGATAGACATATGGATGATAGTATAAGATAGGGGTGGAAGTTAGATGGACCTAAAGTTTAGAGTAGATGTTTGGCACAACATTGTGGGCCAAAGGGACTGTACTGTGCTGAACAGTTCTATGTTCTAACCTGCTGGGTGGCATTCTCTTTGCTAAGTATTCCTTCTGTCACCCTCTGTTCTGCGAACCAGTTAAACATCCTCTGGATCTATCTTGTTTCTTGGTAGTCCCAGGTACTCAGTTCGTCTTTGCTTTGCATACCAGCTGTTTTCATATATAATCTCTACTACTGTCTGTTCCATCAAAATAGCCACTTTCATTGATATGTTGTCTTCAGTGCAGTAAACCATCCCTATGCACTCAACAGGAGAGTTGGTAAGTACAAACCTAAAGAACTGTGGATGCTGTAAATCGGGAACAAAAACCGAAGTTGCTGGTAAAGCTCAACAGGTCTGGCAGCAGAAAAAATCAGAGTTAACATTTCGGGTCTGGTGACCCTTTCTCTGAACTGACCAAAAAGTGACCAAAAGCTTGAAACGTAGGGACAAGAACAGGTTTCCCTCTTAAGTTTTCCTACTGCTGTGTGGACCAGTGAAGTCTATGCATGTCAGCAGCTTCCAGAAATGGAAGCTAAGCATTGGCACACTGGTCACCGTGAGTGGAGCTTCGCAATGGCTGCGCAGTTTAGAGGGAACTTTGAATGGAAATGGTCTGTTTAGCTGCTCAAGCTTGTTTCACCATTCAGTGAGATTATTTGCTCATCCATTATCTAATTCTTTGTCATTTATCTTTGGAAAATAAAAGTGCTATCAATCTCTGCATTAAAATGAACCAGTAATCTGGCACGAGTTTGCAGAAAAGTTTCAAACTTCTATCACCTATGAATAAAAAAGTATTGTCTAAAGTCTTTCTTGAAGACCCTGGTTCTAATCTTTATATCCTGGCCCTAGACTTCCCAATGATAGAAACCATTTCTTTCAATTTTCTACTTCTGTTCCCCCAAGTATCTTGAAAATTTGGATTAAATCTCTCTTAACTGTCTAAATTTAAGGCAATATAAACTTGGATTTGTGTAGTCTCCTTTAATCATTGGAATCCAAATATCATTCTAGTAATCTACAGAGTGTTCTCTCCGAGGCATATGCAATATGCCATAATCGGTGTTGCACTCAACTGCTCACAGTACTCCAGGTATTGTCCGTCTAAAGGCTTGTGCAGGTGAAGCAAGGCTTCTATTTCCTTGTATTCTAGTTTGTTTTTGATATTGAGCCACCATGGTTCTTTTCTGTCCACTTCTGACATTTTAATAAAGCGCCAAATTTCGTTGGACTTCTATTGTTTCTTGCATTTTAATGATTTCAGAAGTATTTTGTTCTACTCTTTTTAATGCCCAAAATGTATGACCCCGCATTGAAGTCTACTTGCCACAATTTGCCCATTCATTTAATCTATCAACATTGTCATCAGAGAGAGGTTTTAAAGAGCAAACAGAAGCATCACATAGAAGTATAAAATTTTATACTGCCAGCAACTCTGTATACTTTTCTATCCCTGAAAGATATTATTTGGCAAGACATTGTCCTAAATGCTGTGACTGTTGGATATTACTCTTGAAGGTGTGTGGTGAATGCTGAAATAAAGTTTGGTTTGAATCTTATTGAAGTAACCTCAAACAGATTGCTGTTCAACATCAGTTTCCTAGATTACTGCTTTAATTTGGGGAGGTGGTGGACCAGTAGTATTTTCTCCGCACTGTTGATCCAGAAACCTGAGTTTGAATCCTGCCATGACAGATGGTAGAATTTGAATTCAATGAAAATCTGGAATTGAGAGTCGAACGATGACCATGAAATGATTATTGTAGAATATTGGAAAAATTCATCCGGTTCACTCATGTCCTTTGGGGAGGGAAACTGCCATCCTTACCTGGTCTGGCCTACATGTGACTCCAGACCCACAGCAATGTAGCTGACTTTTAACTACCCTCTGGGCAGTTTGGGATGAGCAATAAATGCTAGCCTGGTCATTCCTTGCATGCATAAAAGAAAGCTTCAGAAGTGTGACTTGTTTCTCACCAGTTTCCTCTACTGTTCTTAATTATATGACTTCCATTCCAATCAAAATTAATGTACATACTTTGACTTCTTCTTATGTGAAGTGATACAACCGCAGAGACTTTGTAGTTGAATCCAAATGTAACATCAGTCAATGTCCACATATAAATTTGTTTAGCAGTCAACAGCAATCATAAGTGGGAGACTTGCTGATTCTTCTCCCCGCCCCCGAAAAAAACTTGGGTGTGGTAAGTATAATTGTCCTTTCTGCCATTTAATTCAACAGACTGGGATCTTCCTGGCTGGTATGGGCTAATCTGCCCACAGAATATCTAACTGAGCCTTCGGATGAATTTTAGATGAGTGAAGTTAGGCATTCACTGGGAATGTTTCAGATCAAACGTTTTACTTTTCCTATATCCTCCCATACCAATAATGTTGGTGAAGCAAGCATTTATCCAATTATTTTAACTCTCTTTGGCAGTAAAAGATATATTCTTCATTCATTCACGGGATGAGGGCGTCGCTGGCGAAGCAGCATTTATTGCCTGCCCATAATTACCCAGAGGGCAGTTAAGAGTCAACCACATTGCTGTGGATCTGGAGTTACATGTAGGCCAGACCAGGTAAGGATGGCAATTTCCTTCCCTAAAGGGCATTAGTGAACCAGATGGGTTTTTCCAACAATCAACAATGGATTCACGGTCATCATTAGATTCTTAATTCCAGATATTTTGTTGAATTCAAATTCCACAATCTGCCATGGTGGGATTTGAACCCGGGACCCCAGAACATTATCTGGGTTTCTGGAATAACAGTCCAGCGAGAATACCAGTAGGCCATCGACTATGAATTGAAAGAGGTATGAAGCCTATATACAAGAGTGAATGATAACATTTATCTTAATAGAATATTTAGCATAAATCTTCAAATATTAAGCAGAGGCATGTTCTTGTAGTTTAACAGTTAATTCTGATGGTTTGCTATGTCTTGAACAATTTCCTTGTACAGGTATAGTTCAGAAAGAGCAGATTTCAAAATAGTAACCAGATTTTGTGGAATAAAGCTGATTGTGTTGAGTCCAGTCCTTTTAGGTCTCATTACCAAATAAAACAGATTTGTTTGTATGTTGTATCAACAAATATTTAATCTTGATATTTGCAGATTCATTTTGATAAAGTGGAGATCTTATTTTTTCGTATAATATGATTTCTGAGTTGTAGGCTTTATTTTCCTTCTGTCCTGATATTAGTGTTGCTGCATTTTTTTTCAAGTGTAGGAACTAAAGACTGGGATTTAAAAGCTGGAATACAAAGAACAGCTAAATCCCAGAATATTGAATAGGTTTGCCAAGTTTGGTATTCAATTCTTTTAAAAGCTCTACGAGGTGGATTATGCTGAGAGGTGCAGGGAATTCTGCAGATTTGAGGTCGTAAATTTAAAGTTAAAGACAGTATGAATAGGAATAGTCTATGCTTTAACCTTGATTTCGATATAGTAGGAATTAAAGTGGGTGAGGAGGCATGGAATATGTGATACTTTGGAATGAGCAACAAGAAATCTCTCAAGAGCACTAACCAAAGTACGATAGATAAAATGGCAACAAAATGGATTGGCACCAAAATATGACAGTGTCTTTATGCAGGATTGTGTGGGAGGTGACAGAAGAACCTGTTTGGTAGTGGGCAAAATAAAATCTTTGAGAAATGTAGGCCTTAAAGACCTCTAACACTTGTTATGTTGCTCTTTAGAGGATGGAGTTGTAGAATGGAAAATGTTTTTGGCAGGAAATCATGTTTATCAAGGCAGCTTTAGGAATAAAGAAGTTGAAAAGGCTTCAGGCTATCAAAGTTGAAAAATGAAAGCCCCTGGGAGAGAAAAAGCAAATTTTGCATTGTCTTGTTGAAAGGGACGGAGGTAATCCAGATGTATCATTTTGTTGTGTGAACTCGAGGTTCCAGCTCTGAGACTGTTCATGCCACAAAGAAATTGAATTTGAAGTGGCATTGTCAGGAGGTTAGATTGGAGAGAAGGAAGATATTGATGAGAAGTTGAAATAGAACGTAAAGAACAGAGCCAGACACCAACTTACTTTCGACATGCTGGATCAGGTCAGACCTATTGTAAGATTCATGACGAGACTTTGTGTTCTTGCATCAGTTCTGTTTTCTGAAGTTTAAGATCTCATACTTAATAAGTAGCTGAAAGCTGGATCGAGAATTGATTTCAGAACCTTGCTTAAAACGGAGTTGATCAGCTCAGTTGGTTGGATGGCTGAGCAGAGTGACGCCAACAGCACAAGTTTGCTTCCCACATCAACAGAGTTTACCATGAAGGACTCTCCTTCTCAACCACTCCTCTTACTCGAGGTGTGGTGACCCTCTGTTAAAGCACCACTTTCTAATGAGAGAACAGCCCTGTGGTCCTCTGGGACTATGGTGACTGTACCTTTATTGGGTAAGACTTTTTTGTAGTGTCACTGTTGATGTTTCAAGACTTGGTCCAGAATATTCAAAGATGTAACAGAACCTCTGCGTACTTGCGAAACTGTATATCCTTGTTGTATGCAAAGAGTATTCTGTTCAGGAGTGTTTATTGGAGGCATTTAGGAGACCTATATTTTTGAATAAAAATATTTTTGCTGTTTTTAACCTAAATGATTATTGCATTCCTGCATGGAGGCCTATTTCCCATAGGCCAGAAAATATCTGAATCAACTGCTCATATGTGGGATTAATTTTGCCATGTTTCTGTAAATTTCTTTAATTAGTTAAAATTTATTTTACACCATTCTTGGCAGTGTTTCTGGTCACCTGCCTTGTATTCTGTGGTTGTGATTTGATGTCAAATTTTGTTTGACAACCACTCCTGTGAAACACCTTGGAACACATTATTATGTTAAAGGTAATGTGTCATTGCGGGTTGTTGTCTTGTTTTCTGTGTCCATATGTTAACTTTTCAGTGATTAAAATATATTTAATCAAAAAAGGTCAGGAAGTCTACATGATAGTTGTTCAGTACTGAGATGGTCCTGCCTACAAAAATCATCAGTGTAGTTTTTTATCTTGCATTCCCACGGCAATTCAATATTTTGATTTGTGCAAAACCAGCCTTATCAAAATTGTAATGTTCAGCTGGAAGAGTAAACTGATCAAATTAATATTGAGTGTGAATAATTGTAGACAGTTTTTTTTTAACATCCGTGTTGCAGCACTGAAAGTGAACGTGAGCCTCACTAATGTCAATATGTTGAACAAAATATCTAACTTTATTCAGGGGTCATTTGAGTTATTTGCAACTTTGACATGTTTCCCAATTAACGGTACTGTTACTATTCATACTACAGCCTACATTGATTCTTGTCAGCTACTTGACCCCATCTTCCAATTTGTCTCTTGTATTTCAGTTAAGAGTTAAGAGTGACTCCTTCACTCCTGTTCAATGTAAGGTGCTGCAAAAGATGATGCTTATTAATTGTCAGTCTTTTTGCATCGTTTTTTTTCCAAGAAAACCTCTGTTCGTGAGCTTTAAAATACAGGAGTTTTGTTTGTTGGTGCTGTTAGGAATTACGAATATTTACTCCATTATTTGAGGCTTGTGCCATGTTTCAATATTTGAAAACATGCTGATGCACTTTGTGAGGACTTTTGCGTCTTGTGCTTGACTACACGTGTTTATATATGATTTGTGTCTGCCTTCATTGCCACTGATAGAATTCTATATGATAAATTACAAAAAATCTGGAAGACTTTTTAATTTCCACTAGTAATTGTTAGTTCATTACCAATTTGCAAACTAATAGACATCATGTTTCACTTTTCACACTTTTAAAATATATTTTCCAATAAATTTGAAAACTGCACTCTTTGCAAGTTTTGCACCTTTATCCAGGGAAAAAGACTGTTTTCTGAAATTTCTTTCATAGCTGTAATCTCTGATTCCAGTTGCCATTTTGATAAATTATTGTTTTTCTTTGAGATTTAGTGTTCTTAATATTCTCAGACACCAGAACTCTAAGCAGTTTTAGAAATGTGATCAAACTAGGACTTTGAATCAGAGATAGTAAGAACTGCCAATGCTGGAGTCAGAGATAACCCAGTGTGGAGCTGGAGGAACACAGCAGGCCAGGCAGCATCAGAGGAGCAGGAAAGCTGACGTTTCGGGTCCGGACCTCCCTTCAGAAATGGGGGAGGGGGAAGGGAGCTCTGAAATAAAGAGAGGGGAGGGGTGGGGCTGGAGAAAGTAGGTGGGATGGTGATAGGTGAGTGCAGGTAGTCAGTGGTGGGGATGAGTCAGTGAGGTGGGAGGAGCGGATAGGTGGGAGAGAAGACGGACAGATTGCGTCAGGTCAAGGAGGCGGGGATGAGGCTGGGGAGACTTTGAAACTAGTGAAGTCCTGGCCTGGCTCTGTTCCTCCAGCTCCACTCTGGGTTATCTAGGACTTTGAATCAGTTTTGCATAATTGTGTTTTTTAAGTTTGAAAGCCAATGGTATAAATGCTAGTAATACATCTACCTTTTTGGACCTTTGATTATCTCCACCTCTACTTTTTAATGGTACCCCAAGATTGCTGTCTGTTCACTCCATCCAGAAATGAACTTCAAACTTCTCTGCATTGATCTGCATTTGCCAGTTTGACTAGCTAATTGTCTTCTTGCAATTTCCTGTATTATTCCTACGCAATGTACCTTGTTCCTTGTTTTTCTAATCAACCCATTCAGAAATATTATTACACAGCCCTGGAATATGTGGAACTTGAGCCCAGGCCTTCTGGCTCAGAGCAAGGGACACTACTGTTCCAAAGAGCCCCTGTTTTATGTTATTCCTTCATTTGCTGTTTACTTTAAAAATGGCTCTGTGTTTTTGTCCAAATCATTTATGTAAATTGAAAACAAAAGTATTTGCATTACATCGTAGGCATATCTATTTCATATCTCCTCGTTACTTGCATAATGTTTATTTACCTCAACATGTACCTTAAGTTTTTGAACATGCTTTCAATGCTGTACCATATCAAATGTCTTCTGAAAATATATTCTCTACTGTATAATATTTACCGTATGGTATTGCCAGAAGGCATTGACCTAGTGGTATTTTCGCTGGACTGTTAATCTAGAGACCCAGGTAACGTTCTGGGGACCTGGGTTTGAATCCTGCAATGGCAGATAGTGGAATTTGAATTCAATAACTATCTGGAATTAAGAGTCTAATGATGACCATGAATCCATTGTCGATTGTCGGAAAAACCCACCTCGTTCACTAATTTCTTCAGGGAAGGAAACTGCTATCCTTACCTGGTCTGGCCTACATGTAACTCCAGACCCACAGCAATATGGTTGACTCTTCACTGCCCTCTGGGCAATTGGGGATGGGCAGTAAATGCTGGCCTAGCCAGCGATGCTGTCATGCTGTGAATGAATTTTTTTAAAAAAATCAGTTTTCAAAGTGCTTTTTATGTTTGACATTTGAAGTTTAGAGGCAGGATTTGCCTTCCATGGGTGTGAAACAGAAGTTAGGACTTCAGAGACAGACTGTTATCGGCCCTGATGGTGGATATCTTGCTAATTGAACAGTAGCTGAATTTGGCAGCCAGTAAAACAATTAGGCCCTCCGTCTGCCCTCCCGAATCGCTGATCTCAGGTCTTCATTTGGAGGCTTTCTTCTCGTTGCCATTGGACCCAAACTTTGAGAGATCTGCCCTCATTGCTTACCTTGTGTTCAACTCCAACTGCACCACCAACCAGCACTTGTGTTTGCCATGTCATACCTCCCCATTCCTACACCATGTTTCTGTGATACATGGAGAGTGATGACCCCCATATTGCCTGAGCACTTAGCACCCACTCTCCCTGCAAACTATGCTGACTTGATAGCACCTGTGTACTAATGGCTAAGTTCCTTCTGTATCATTTTATATTTGTGTGAGGTCCGCTTAATTCCACATGACAACCTTAGCTAACTTTGCACTATGTATCTGCCTTCTTTAACTTGGTCTTCCCCAGATAGTGCATGTAACCCTCTCAAAATCAGAATTTTTCTTGATGAGCTCTTTAATAGTGTCAGTTAAGGTTGTTAATAGATTGGATGGGCTCTTGGGGCTGCCCTCCCCTGCTTCTTGGTTCCTGGTATCAGGAAACTAGTGTATTAGTTGGCGCTGGTATGTTTGCCCTATCCCTGGAAGGAGCCAAAAACTCAACCCAGAAGACTACAAACAAGTGATTAATTAGCTTGCAATTTTCATTTATTTTTTCCTTCATTCATTGAGTGGAGGAGCAGTATTTGCCCATGCACTTGACTTCTGCAATTTCCATTTTCAGAGAAGTTTTTGGGACAATTGATTTGTGTTTCTATTATATTTTCCCTAGCTCCCTCCACTGCACTGCATTGAAGTCCCCATTCATGTCCCACTACAGAATGTTTGGTGATATTAAAGACGCTATATTTATATAAGGTGTGGTATGCTATCTGGACCAGATGATTTCTGTTGGTAATCCTGTTGACTTCTTTTCAATACAGCGTCCTTTGCAATATTTCTCTCCAGTTGTAGATTTTCCACATCCTTCTCAGCTGCTTCAATTTTCACTTTTAATTTTTGCAAAATATTTAATTACTAACTCCAAGATTTTATCAGTCTCAAGTAGAGCTGTCCCTCCAAGCATTCTTTGACAATCCTTCAGCAACTGTTATGATCCCCAAAGAGACTGATAATATTTTAATGATAGATGAGTTTCCCAAATGACCAACAACAATAAATTGGATAAATTTCACTTTTAAGATTTCTAGTTTAACAAACAAATTAAAATCCACATCGCTCAAACACTAATTAACTGATAACTAATAAACTAATGACAAAAGTAACTTTTGCAGTCATAACACGATCAAAACACACTTTCACAACACTACCCTTCTGCCAGCCATGTAGCTTTATGGTTACACCCACCTTTTAATTTTTCTGTATCCACTTATATCTGCTTCCTTTTAAATTGCATCCATTGTAATTCCAATGATTGACATAACTTCCCAACCACTCCCTAAATTAGAATGTAATTGGAACAGGGTCAGAAGGTGCAAGACCGGGATTTAAATATTCAGCGCTGAAAAACTCCAGTGAGCTATTCTAGAAGGCAAGTATAGGGAGCAGAAAGAACCTAGAATCAACCTCGACATAATTGGATGACAGCTGTCAGAGTTATTGCAAATGGGCTACAATGGATGTATGTGAATAGTACAAGACAGATAAGTGAGGTGTACCGTGATATTAGACCTCCTGGCAGGAGTAACAATAAGTAATAGCATAAGACATTCAGGAGAGACAGAGTGGGAAAGAAAGTAGGAATGGTGGTGAAATTAAGGAATGTTTACAGTGCTTCTGTCCCAGAGCAATCAAGAAAATAATCTTTGATTTGAGCTAAGAAACAATGGAGGTACAATTACACTTCTACATGTTTTATAGCGCACCAGATAGTTCCATTTAGCTAGGGAAAGTTCAAGAGGAGCAAGTTCACAAGCAAATTACAGAGGAGCTGAAACTATCAGAGTGGTTTTTCTTCTGTCTGGACTAGAAGAGATTGCACATACAAGAGCAGGCAAATCAATTGAGTGATTTGAAAACCAGGGTATGAGTTCTAAAATGGAACAGTTATCCACTGGGATCTATTTCAGTTCAAAGTAAATGTGAGAGTGAGGCTTACTGGGGTGCACTGGAATAGTTGGGTCTAGATGCATCAAAGGCATGGATGAGGCTTAGGGCAGCAGATTATCTGAGGCAGAAGTGGAAATAGCCTTTGTTATGGAGTTGGAAATAAGTCCTCTCTTTGTTGGTGCAGAAAAGTAGTTAGAAGCTCTCCTGAGATCAAAGTGACACTAGGGGTGTGAGTAGTTTGGTTCAGCCTGATGCAGTTGCTATGAAGAGGTGTGAGGTGACAATGTCTTTAGTCCTTCCAATGTTTAGTTGGAATAAATTGTAGCTATCCTGTTCTGGATATAGAACAAGCAATCTCACAATTTAGAGATGGGAAGGATCAAAAGAGGTAGTGGTGAGATCAAGCTAGGTATTGTCAGTCTGTATATGGAAGGTGATACTGTGACTACATGATCTGAAAACAACAGGCAGAGTGTAGATAAGAAATAGAATGAAGCCAAGGAATAGATCATTATGTGACGTGAATTAATGTGGAGCTGGAAGAGAAACCTTTGCAGGTGATTGTGTGGGCTCAACTGGGTGACAGTTAAATGTTGAAATTTGTGGAGAGGTTTATAAAATTGTAAGTAAGTAACCTTTTGCTCCATAAATGAGTTACTGGTCTACTTACTTTGAACTGTACAACTGTTTCACGAACAGTCCTTCAGTTTCATCCATGATTAAAATTAACTATATTTTCCAGTGAATAAATCTACTTCATTTATTCAATACATTAAATGATAGAATAAGCCAATATAGCACTCCAACCTCTCCTTCCTTTTGTTAAAATTTATAGACAAGTAAACAATTGTAGTCTTGATTTATTTTAAAAATCAGGAGGCAGTGTTTAATTGATGCCTGGGATGATTAAAGCTCTTGGTGTAAGGTCCTGGAAAGAAATAGGTTGGAATGTTTTATTTGAAGTGTGTAATAGGTTTTTCAAAGCATAAATGCTTATACCAAGCAAGAATATTTCCTACTTATAGACAAGTAAATTAGAGTTTTAAAATAAATTGAGATTCCTGTTCATTCATGGGAATTAATTTAATGAAACTACTGCAATTTTAAAATCAACTGTATCGTAAATGTAAATTTTGGTGCCTTTTTTAATGGTCTTTTTAAATGGCTCTCAGCTATTGAATGTTATGAATTTGGATGTTCTTCTTAGTAATTTACAAGAGTATTAATGACTGTACTGCAACCTTTATCTAGTGATCCATCATATGATAATAGATTGAAGAATATGTTTCTCCAATGGTATTTGATTAAATCTTTACATCGATATTTAAGTCTTTGAGGGACACCCCGTACTCTAAGGATTAATAGAGTTTAGAATGTGTAATTCATTCTTATAGTGATAAAAATCCTATTTTAACATTTAAAGTTTATTGATTTTTCTGGAAAATGATTTAAAGAGATAGAAGTCTTAAAAATTACATTTGAACACCACTGGAATTGCTCGGTGGTGATATTGTGTTATCAGTGTGGAATATGGCATTAATGGAATAGATCACGGAACTGTGAATTATTTATGTGGTCCAGATCTTCTCAATGCAGGGGTTTTATCTACCCAGTGTGGGTGATTGCTCATTTTTTGAATGACTGACTTACTATTGTTCCTTTCACCTTTTATTTGTTTGGTTTAAGAGAGAATGCTGTGTGTGGAAACCAGGCTATTTTTTGCATTTGGTGAATGATATTAACTTGAAATTAATCATTTTGCAATAATTTGTTTGTGAATGTTATTCAGATCATGTTATTTTGCAATTATTTTCCTCAGTCCTTGTGAAAGTGTGTATTTGATTAGCTCAATGAAGTATAACAATTGAATAAAAATATGGAGCATATTTTAGCAACTTGGTGACTGGTAAAAGGAGCAGGGCTGTCTTTGTGCAAATTAATATCTATAATATGACCAGTGTAGATTATTTATACGATGTACCTTTGAAAAGCTTTACACTTATTGAAACAAAAACAGAAATTGTTGGAAAAGCTCAGCAGATCAGGCAGCATCTGTGGAAAGAAATCAGAGTTAATGTTTTAGTTCCAATGACCCTACCTCCGAACTAAATTTATTGAAATTGATATGATTTTGGTGCAGTGGTTCTGTGGAAAGTGGATCAGAGTTCAGCCCAGACTTTTGGACTTGATAGTAATCTCTCTATTGACATGTAGGGCTCAAAGTTGAGCAGTGTCATCAGGTGTAGTTTTCAAATGCAACACTCACAATAATCTTCAGAAGAAAAATCATATCTGACTCAAAATGTTAACTCTGTTTCTCCCTCCACCAATGCTGCCAGGCCTGCAGAGTTTCTCCAGCATCTTTCCCTTTATTTTGGATTTCCAGCATCCGTAGTATTTTGCTTCTATTAGGTATTACTTGGAATGTATTAACTTCCACAAATAGATCTATCAGTAACTTTCAACATAATTGCAGTTAGCTGATTGAAATGGCTCGGGTAGGAATTATGGCATGTGATCCATCTGTCATACAAAAAGATCTAATTCTAGTAAATTTACCAAGTGGAACTGTGCTGAAGCGTTAAGGTTTCAAGAATAATTGAGGTATGGATTTTTGTGTTTCTAGGAATGCATGGATTGCTCCAGGGGTTAATTTTAAAATATTAATAGTCTTATGAGATGTCATATGCTGTCTAAGGCAATAGTAACTTTAATGTGTAGATATTTTGGTGGAGTAAAGACAACGTTTCATTTAATACTTCAGATTTTATTTAAAATAGTATGATAATATTAGTGATGACAAGGAATTGTGACTTCTTTCCAAAACGTACTTTAAAAAAAAAAAGTTGAAAAATTTCTGTGTTGAAAAATCTTTAATCTTTATATGGTATTTTTTTAAAACTTAAAATGTATCAGCATTTAGAAGACAATTAATAAATACCTGAAGGGAAAATATTTACAGCTAGTGGGGAAAGAACAGAGGAGTGGAATTAGTTGGATGGTACTGCCAAAGAACAAGCATGGACACAATGGATCCATTGCTATATGATTATAAGAGGCTTTATGATTATGATTAGTTTTGTAAACTGACATTACCACCATAATTTTTGGGTGCCAGCATTGATACCTTGTGTGTAGTAATGATGGGGTTAGATGAATTGGTTTATGGGCACATCAGCAGTCTAATGCAAAATATATCACTTTGCTGCTGGACTGCGGCTTTGTGTACTGTGAGCTTGACCCTCTAACACTGTGAGGTCTGATTGGTTTGTCTTATTAAATCAGTTAGAAGCAGATTGTTCACTTGTAGATTCTTACTTTAATTTGAGGTCACAATGCCCTTTTTAATACTACTTTGCAATGTGACTTCTGAACCTAGATTTTCCGATCAACATTATTTTACTGCTGGCAGAATTCCATTTACATGCTTTGTTGAGCAGAGCATTTATTTTAAATGGGTTCCTGCCAGTCTTAAAATAACACTGATTGGAAACTCTACACTCTGAAGCCAATTAAAACGTATTTTGAGTTAGAAAGGTTCTCTGTGTTGCCATTGGCTTTCCTTCTCTCTCTTTATTTATGTGTTTTACTGCAGTATCTCCCTAGTTGATGACAAAATTTAATAGATAAGATGCACTCAAATGTGATCCTGACTGAGGGACTTAGGTCATCCATCCCTTAGGTCACAAGTTGGGATGTTCTCTGACTGAACAATGTCAAGCACCATTTGTGACCCCTCAGACAATGAAACAGTCCATGCTCAAATGCATCAAGACCTGGACAATATCCAGGCTTGAGCTGACAACTGGCAGGTAACATTCACACAATAGAAGTCCAGGCAGTGATGGTCTCTAACAAGAGAGAATCTAGCCATCGCTCCTTGAGATTAAATGGCATGACCGTTGCAGAATCCCCCACGATCATCATGCTGGGGTTACCATTGACTGAGCCAGCATTCAAGAGGCTTGACAAAGCAGTCTGCTTAATAGGCACCACATCCACAGTTGCAGCAACATGCGACAGCCGCAAGATGCACTGCAACAATTCACCGGTTCCTTGCACCTCATCTTCCAAACCCATGTCCACTTCCATCTAGAAGGAGAAAGGCAGCAAATACACGGGATTGCCATCACCTTCAAGTTCATCTCCAAGCCACGACATCATTCTGTCCCTTCAGTGTCATTGGACCAAACCCATGTAACTCCCTCTCTAACAACATTTTGTCTGTCTGAGCCAAATGAACTGCAGTAGTTCAAGAAGACAGCTCACTACCAACTTTTAAAGGGCAACTAAGGGTGGACACTAAATGCTGGTCCAGCCACCGATGCTCACCTCTTTTTTTTTTTTTTAAATTACAGTACAAGAAGAGGCCATTAGACCATTGTGTTTGGTAGTTGACATTATTAGGAAATATTCTATTATGATAAATTTGAAGTAACATACCGTTTTCGGATGCTGAGGGATCAAATGCCACCATAGTCATAGTGTTCAGAGTATTCAAAGTATGATATTATGTTGCTTTTTTCTGCAAATGTACATGAATTTACAAATCCTATTCAATGACCAGAAATTGTTTTTTCAGTTTCAGATTGTTTAATTTTTTTGTTTTTGTTTTTGTTCCACAGGGCCACATAGGTACCACAGCAACCAAAAATATTGATGTCTACCTCCCCATGCAAACAAGCCAAGACAAGATGCAGCCAATGACTGTGATAACAATGGCAAATGCCAGAGTTCAAGATCTCATTGGCTTGCTCTGCTGGCAGTATACAAGTGAAGGACGGGAACCCAAGTTGAAGTAATTGAAATAACTTTACTTTTTTTTTAATGAAATATTGTTTTTCACCTACCTTCTTTGCCTTTACTTCTTTCTGATATAAATGAACCTTTTTAATCACAGACCTGGCAATATTACTAATTGGGCAATATGAAATCATTTTACTTTAGTATTTAAATATATTTTGTGCTACTAATTTCAGAAGTATAGTCTTTTATAAATCAGTTTATTTTGTTTCGGAATAGTTTCAGCCTGCGGTATGCGTTGTAGTCCAATTTTACTTGGCAATGTTGTTGTTCTTTTATGAAATATGGATTTTACTGGCAAGGCAAGCATTTGTTGCTCATTTCTAATTGACCTTAAAATGTAGTGCTGACACACGTTCAACTGCTGTAATTCATGTGGCATTGGACACCCACAGTACTGTTTGGTAAAGAAATTACACGATTTTGATCCATTAATGATGAGGGATAGCAATAGATCTCCAAGTCACAATAGTGCATGACTTTGAGGGATACTTAAATTTCATGGTACTCCACTCTGTTCCTGTCCTTTTTTTCTTCTAGCTGGCCACTGATTTCGAAGTGCTGTCAAAACAGCCTTGGCCAGCTGCACCTTGTAGAGCAGATAGCACACGTAGCAGTCATGGTGCACTGGGAATGGAGAGAGTAAATACTTGAGGGGATTGGGTGATGGTAGCCAAGAAGGCTGATTTGTGCTGGATAATGTCGAACTTTGTGTTTCTAGGAACTACGTTTATCTGGGTAAATGCTAAATATTCTGTCACATTCCTGACTTGTGCCTTCTGATGGTGGAAAGGCTCATAAGAGTCAGGAAATTAGTTACTTATCACAATATCTGGCCTTTGACTTGTTGGTATTGCCACAGTATTTACATTTTTGGTCAGTGGAGGACTCAACAATAATAATATTACTCAATATTCCGGAGAACCAGTATAATTTTGTCTTGTTGGAGATGATCGTTATCTGGCACTTAGCCAGATCTTGCTGTATCTGAGCATGAACTGCCTTTGATGTTCAATGGCATTGCTGTCACTGAATGCTTCACCTTCAACATCTTGGAAGGGTAAACATTGACCAACAACTAAACTAGGCGAGTCGTATAAACACTGGCGTCAAGAGCGGGTCAGAGCCTGTGATCTTTTGCGCCGATTAATTCACCAGCTGAGTTCCCAAAGCCTGTCCTTTAACTGCAGAACGCAGTCAGGAGCATGCTGGAAGGGAATGATCTCCTCCCACCTGGATGAGTCCAACTTCAGCAAGGCTTGAGACGCTTGACACCATCTGAGACGGCTACTTGACTGACATCCCACCCACCACCTTAATGGCTTGCTAAGCATTTCACGTGACAGCCAAGACTCAACCATTGTTGTCGCCAGACAGGGTAAGGATTGGAGAAAGGAAGAGATTAGTGGAAATGGATGTTGGTTTCTTGTATGCAGATATGAGAAATTGTAATGGAGTTAAGTACTGTACAATCTGTTAAGAAGATTCTAAGTTTTACAGATTGACATTGACCATGCTTAACTTTGGTTTGCAGTCTTTAAGAAAGTAATTGATTGTGCTGTTAGGTATTGCAGAGGAAATTTAAGTAGTCACAGCTTTCAATTTGTTTTTAGGTAATAACCTTTTGAATGTGGAGTCTTTTAATTGTCAGCCAAACATTTACAGTATTGCTAATTTGATAAAGTTGGTGATGTGGAAAGCATTGCAAGTTTAAAATAAAAATCTTCCCAAAGCTATTTCAGTTTCAAACTGAGCATCCAAACTACCAGGCAGAAATGGGAGTATCTTGCACAAAATCTGATCAACGTGTAAAGCCTTAAGAATTTTGCTCACACTTGTTGTCAATGTTGGCCAGTACATAATTGAGTAATGGTGAGGATAGTTAGGCAATTGTTAAAATAGTTGATGGAATTTGTGCCATTAAGCAGACTCTTTGGACAGCTACCACCAGAACTTGGATTTGGTTTCAGTTAGAGACCGCTTCAAAAAATACAGACGTTCGAAACCATTTCTTCACTATCTCTGACTAAACTATATCTGTTTTGTAACAAATTGACTGTGCGCATGCGAGAGTAAATAAAAAGATAATGCCCAATGACTGATTTCTTTGCTGATCCTAATCATGTTCTCTTAAAACAGTAGCTATTGCATCCAATAAGTCTGTAGTGAAGTACTTGGTTCCAAAATGGAATTGCTGACTTTATTTTCTGGGGAGGGACTGGCCAATGGCACCATTCAAGGTTTTCCACTGTAATTATCTTAAAAGAAAATATCCGCTGTCATCATAATTTTAGAGATGGAAATGGGCAGCCCTCTTCCAACACCTCTAAAAATTGGGTGAGTTCGTCCTGCCTCATTGCATTCTTATCTATCCAGTCATAACCAGAGAATCAGCTGTAACTTTTCTGCTTCTCTTTCTGCTCCACATTATTAATTCAGATGTTCTGCGAGGATTTATCCTGCTCCCATTTCCATCTGCAGGCAGCCTGTTGGTACCATCGTCATAAAACACAGGGTCAGATTCCACATGTATGCTAACAACACATAACTCTACCTCACCATCACTTCTTTCAACCTGTTCACTGTTTCTGTTTCATTGCATTGATTGTCTGAGATCCAGTCCTGCGTGAGCAGGAATTTCCTCCAAACTGAATTTTGACAAACTTTCTATCTCAAGCTCCATTCATTAATTTGTCTGAAGCTGAAACAGCTGTTCAAAACTAGGCATTTTATTTGAACTTGAGGTGAGCTTCTTCACTATCCCGTAGACAGCCTTTCTAAACTGCGTCAAACATCATCTGACTCTTTTTGTGTATTGGCTCAGAGGTTGAAATTCATATTTGTCTTTTTTTCCTGTAGTTTTGACAATGGTTATGTTTGCAAGGCTGACCATCTACGTAAACTAAGCTTATAGAAAATGCCTGCGTATTCTTGAAATTCATTCAAAGCCCTGTTCATCCAATACTCCTGTGCTCACTGATGACTTAATGTTTCAAATGACACTTGACATGGAGACAGTCAGAAATCTACACAAGGCGAAGATTTTATTCTACCAGTATTCATATGGGCATACAACTCGAGAGACTGTTCAACAGACGAAGGTTTCTTTGTCAAAATCAGAAACTGTTGGAGAAACTCAGCAGGCCTAGCAGCATCTGTGGAGAGAAAGCAGAGTTACTTTTCAGGTCCAGTGACTCTTCAGAACAAAGAAGGTTTCTATGTGTTGATACACTTTACAGTTGTGCTTATTTTTCAGGCATGTGATTTGACGCATGATCATTGACAAGTTAGTTAAAAATTTGATGCCTCCTTAGAAGGCTTGATCAGTCACTGGTTGGGATAAACGCTTTGTCTGTTATTAGGCAAATGAAGCTCCTGTTGTGTGTACATCCAGTGACCTTGTCCCTTGAAAAGGCAAATGGTTTCTTTGTAGTGATAAACGAGTTTCTCCTTTACATCAAAGATGTGGTTTTGTCTCTGTGTAGCTAAATGGCTCATGTCTCCTCTAGGTCTGACCACATCTGAATTAAGCTTACATTCAGTATGTTTTATTTTGACTTTTAAAATGCCTCCGTGAAATGTCACTCCTATATCAAGCTTCCCAACCTGCTGAATGCCTTTTTGCCCTTCTCCGTATCTACATATTTGAAGAAGGGTCAACTTTCCTGCTCCTCTGATGCTGCCTGGCTTGCTGTGTACATCCAGCTCCACACTATTTTATCTCTACGTATCTAACTAGCTGTCAACCTAATTCAATATACCTATGTGTTCTCACATTGCCAGATCTGAAGCCAACATGTGTCAATGCTTCAACTATAAAACTTGATAAAACTCTATTGTTGATTTCAAATCCTTTCAATAGCCTCGATCCTTCCTTTCTCTAACCTCGTCTAGCCTTACAACCTCCATATTCTCTGCACCTCCAATTCTGTCCTCAGCTGCTTCATGAGAACTATGCTCAGTGCTGTGTGCTGCTAAAGTCTCAACTTCTGTCTCCAAAGTACTGCCTAAAACTGTCTCAGAACTGCCCTGCCTCAGTCCCACTTCATTCTCTAGCTTGCTTGATATTCTAACAAGAAACTTTTCCCCTTTCTTTCAGGCATTAAGGACGCAAGCTGCAACACTCCAAGATACCCACACTCTTTTGGAACCTTCCTCCCTCCCCACCCCTTCCCTCTGAGTCCGTCCTTTCCCCTGAAAGACATTTGGATAAGTGCATGAATAGCAAGGTTTGGAGGGATAGGGGACAAACACCGGCAAGTGGGACTAGTTTAGTTTGGGAATATGGTCAGTGTGGACTAGTTGAAGCGATGGTCCGGTTCCAAACTGTATGACTCTGATATCTCTTGTCGGATATTTAGTATCCCTTCTGACCTTCCATTCTCTGATACTGAACATTCTGTACTCGGTGAAAGTTGTACACCTACCTCAATAAATTTCAGGCTAGATATGACGTTGAACTCTTCTTCCATTGCCTCTGCTGCCATGCCCATTTCTTTGGACAAAAGTCCTCTCCCTGTCCTATAGATATATCACCCGCTTCCAACACTGTACCTCCACCTGGACCCCTCCTCTTGCCTTTTACCTGCATTCAGCTTGTTTAGTGTAAACTGTCAACATGACATTGGTCGTCTTAATTTCTCTGACTATCTTACCCATTTGAACCTATCTCCCTCTGAATTGACTGCACTCCATGCTCTCCAGATCCAATCCTGACTTTGTCATCAAGCCTGCTGACACGTGTGGTGCAGTTGTTATCTGGTGTACTGAGTTGTGAGCGCCAGCCCTTGGACACCACCTCCTATCTCCTGGGACCATGACCCCACCATCAAGCATAAGGCCATTCTGATCCAACCTCTTCTCATCTGGGGATCCCCCCAACCCAGCTCTTAGTCCCCGAGAATCATGCAGCCCACTTGTATTTTCTGCCCAAAATCCACAAACAGGACTGTTTCTACCCTGTTTCTGCTTCATTGAACTTAAATTGAGGCAAAGAATGAAGAATTTTTTTCCTCCCCTTGTCCAGTCCCTCCCTACTTAAATCTGCAGTTTCTCTGATGCTGTACATCAGTTTTAAAATTTCCAGCTCGCAGGCAGCAGCTGCCTCTTTTTCACCATGTGAGGAACACTGGGGATGCAGGAGGAATAGACCAGGGTGTCCCAGAGGGAACACTTCTTGCAGAATGCTGACAAAGGAGGAAAGGACAATATGTGTCTAGTGGTGGCATCCCATTGGATGTATCAGAAATGGCAGCTTAGTGTTTTGGATATGGGTGCTGATGGGATTCAGTCTTACTTGGGGCCCCTCCCTACAACTCTTTCTTTTTTCTGGTACATCAATGACATATTGCTGTTGCCCTCCTTTGCTTCTGAACTGGAAAAATTTATTAATTTTGCTCTCGCCTTCACCTGATTCATCTTCTGAATCCACCCTTTCTTTCCTTGACATTTTTGTCACCTTTTCTGGGGGTTGGCTGGCCACTGACGTCCATTCCAAGCTCACTGAGTCCCATAGTTATCTCAACTATATGTCTTCACACCCTTGGAGATAGCAAGAACTGCAGATGCTGGAGTCAGAGTCAATACAATGTAGAGCTGGAGGAACACAGCAGGTCAGGCAGCATCAGAGGAGTATGAAAGCGTTTCAGGTCGGTACCCTTCATTAGAACTCTCAAGGACTCTATCCCATTCTTCCAGTTTCTTTGTCTCTGTCACATCCATTCTGATGATATCACCTTCTGCAGGGAGCCTCAGCAATGTCGATCTTTTTTCTCAATGGGGAATTCCTCTCTGCTGTTGTTGAAAGGGCCCTTAGCCATGTCCAGTCCATCTCCCATACTTCTGCCCTCACCCCTTCTTGTTTACCACCCCACCATCCACTCCTCCATTCCCAGCACTGCCTCACACTTCCACGCTACCTTCTCAGGCAGTCGCAGAAGGTGTAACTCCTGCCTGTTTGCCTCCTCCCTCCTCACTGTCCAAGGCCCCAGACATACCAACCAGGTGAAGAAGCGATTTGTTATGGTTGATTCAATCCAGTGTACTGTAGTTCTGAGGAAGGGTCACTTGAACCGAAACATTAACTGAATTCTCTCCGCAGATGCTGCCAGACCTGAACTTTTTCAGCAATTTCTGTTTTTGTTTTTACTGTATTCGCTGTTCACGTTGTGGTCTCCTCTGTAATGGGGAGACAAAACACGGACTGGAGCACAGCTTTGCAGAATAATTCTGTCTGTAAAAATGACTGGGAACTTCCAGTCACTCGCCACTTCAACACACTACTGTTTCCATACAATCATTTCTGTTGCAGGCCTGCTCCATCGATCCTCAACGCAAGTTTGAAGAATTGCTGAGTTTTGATGCTGCCAGACCTGTTGAGTTTTGCCAGCAATTTGTGTTTTTTGTTCCAGTTCTGACAACTTGTATACCCCCACTTTTTTTTTGTTCTATCGTCATCATTGCCTTGAACTGCCTTTGACCTTAAATTTCTTCCTTACACCCCTCTGCCTCTCTAACTGTCTCTCCTCCTCTAATATGTTCTTCATAACCATACTTTTGATTAATTAAGATCATCTGTCCTAATATCTCATGATGTGCTTCAGTGGCAAATTTTTGTCAAAAATCACCACTGTGATGTTCACTAATATTTTACAGTGTTAAATGCATGTTTTCATGACATTTTTTGTCATCAATGACGTGTTTAAACATTTCATACCTTTTCCAATCGGTCTTTTTTTTTCTAACCCAGTCTTTTGAAGTTAATCTGTTACATTTCATTAAACCATTGAGGGATCAGGATATGACTGATTTGTTTATAATTCCCTCTCCACCTCAACCACTGATCACAGAGAGGTTTGCAAAAACATTCTTTGAACTAATTTCTTTGTTTCTTTTTCTTTGATTTCTTTGTTTTAAATTGACAGCTTTGACAATTGACGATTTACAGCTGTGCTTCATGTCCCATCCCATTTCAAAATCTGGTGGTGTTGTTGATCCAAAATTCTTAGAGTGCTTTAATAGATTGTATAATTTTGGAACTGTACAAGATGTGTTATGCAGAAATGTTTTCTTATTTGAAGACCAGTGATGAAATGTGGCTTTAGTAATGCATTTGGCCTAAATTGTTTTATTATTAACCAAGACTGGTAATATTTCTTCTGTTTGCCCATTGATTCATCATTTTGGGTACATCAGAATAGAATGGGTGATTTCTAAGGCAGGTGGCCTCGGAACTTGTCAACAATGGATTATTTGCTCAGTGCAAAGCAGTCCTAACTGTTGAAAGTGGAATCCTGCGAGTAAGTTGCGCAGCTGAAATAGTTAGTTTCAGAAACCAGCATCTCAATGACAGATTTGTACATATATGCTTAATTGTGAACCTGAGAATTGTTTGGATGTTTGAAAGATGAAATATGTATTTACTGAGTCACTCAATCCTCCAACCTATGCCTGATTTGGTGAATTTATGTTTAGTCAATTCAACCATTAAACCAAAAAAATTTGTTTCAATTACTTAAAGAACCAATATATATACTTGCATGTTCACCCCATTGTCTTCTGATCCTGCGTCAGCAGAACAAAATCACAACACCATTCATTTGAACATTGAACATGACAGATTTTAGCAGATCGGGCAATGTTCAAATGCAACATAATTGAACAATTAATCATCTTCACTGTTCTAAAATCAAAATTAATTCATTGTCATTTGGGGTTGGCTTTCAGTCCAACATATTCTTCCTTTTAGCTCTTTCCTGAAGGAATCACCTGTTACTACAAGAATCTGCTTTGCGTGGGTGACAGAAATAGTGCTGCCCTTAGCTATAGATGTATTACTGTGAGAACTGGGGAAGAAATGATGTTTTAAAATTGTGTTTTAAACTTCTAGTAGTTACTGCTTTAAATTTTATCACCTCTGCACTATTCTCCTTTCTGGAAGATACTTTGTAAGAATAGAATCATCCCCAACTCACTTCTTAAAAGCCCTGCTTTTTGTAAGCTCGTTCATAGAATGTGAGCATCACTGACCGGATCAGCATTATTTGCCCGTCCCTAATTTCTCTGAAGAGGGTGGTAATGAATTCTTGATCCGATGCAGTTCTTGAAGTGTACAGACACCCAGTACTATAAGGAAGGGACATTTCCAAGTCAGGAACTTATGTGGCTTGGAGATGAACTTGCAGGTGCTGACCTTATCCTTCTGGGTGATAAAGGCCGCAGGTTTGGAAGGTTCTGTTGAAGTAGCCTTGTGTCATGGTGAAAATGCAAGTTCTGAATGGGGTGCCAATCAAGCAGAATGCTTTGTCTTGGATGGTGTCAAACTTATTTAGCATTTTTGGAACTGTACCCACCTGGACAAATGGGGAGAATTCATCACACTTTTGACTTGCATCTTGTAGATGGTGGACATGCACTGGGGAGATGGGAGATGAATAGCTTGCTGCAGAATTGTCATCCTGTATCCTGCTCATGTTGTCACAATATTTGTCTGGCTGGTCCTGTTCAGTTTATGTTCAACGATAACCTGCAGAAGGTTAATAGCAGGGGCTTCAGCCTTGGTAATGCCATTGAACATCAGAGGGAGGTGGTTAAATTCTGTCTTGTTGGAAATTGAGATTGTTACAAATGTTACTTTGCTGTTTATTAGCCCAAGCCTGGATAAAGTTTCATTGCATAAAGGTATAGATAGCATCAGTATCTGGGGAATCTCGAATGGTGCTCAACATTGTGCAATAGGTGGTGAATATCTCCACTTCTGACCTCCTGAAAGAGGAAAGGTCATTGAAATATTGAAGATGTTTGGGCATAGGATACTATAGGATACCTGGAGGTGATGGCCTAGTGGTATTTTTGCTGGACTGTTAATCCAGAGACCCACACAATGTTCTGGGGACCCAGGTTCGAATCCCACCACGGTAGATGGTGGAATTTGAATTCAATAAAAATATCTAGAATTAAGAGTCTAATGATGACCATTTAATCCATTGTCGATTGTTGGAAAAACCCACCTGATTCACTAATGTCCTTTTGGGAAGGAAACTGCCATCCTTACCTGGTCTGGCCTACATGTGACTCCAGACCCACAGCAATGTGGTTGACTCTGAACTGCCCTCTGAGCAATTAGGAATAGGCAATAAATGCTGCCTAGCCAGTGACGCCCTCCTGTGAATGAATAAAGAAAAAAAAACTATCCTGAGCAACTCCTGCAATGGTGCACTGGAGTTGAGAGATTAACCTTCAACAACCAGAACTATCTGTCTTTGTGCTAGGGCCAGGGGCCGGGTTCGATTCCAGCCTGTGTTAACTGTCTGTCCGGAGTTTACACATTCTCCCCGTGTCAGTGTGGTTTTCCTCCAGGTATTCTGGTTTCTTCCTGCTGTCTGAAGATGTGCAGGTTTGGTGGATTGTCCATGCTAAATTGCCCATAGCATCCAGGAATGTGCAGGCTAGGTTGATTAACCATAGGAATTGCAGGGTTACAGGGATAGGGTAGGGGTGTGGGACTGGCTGGGATGCTCTTTGGATGGTCGGTTGGACTTGATAGGCCAAATGACCGCCTTCCATACTGTTGGGATTCTTTGATTCTTTGTATGGCTACAATCAGTGGAGAGTTTTCTCCCCAATTCCCATTGAGTTCTGTTTAGTTAGGGCTGTTTCATACCATATTTGGACAAACGATACCTTGACATCAAGGGCAGTCACTCACCTCACTTTGAGTTCACCTTCCTTGTCCACATTTTGACCAAGGCTGAAAATGTGGTTTAGAACAGCCTGGTCCAGAGTTGCATGGCGCTGGTGGAACCAAACTAAGCAACAGTGATCAGGTTATTCCTTAGCAAGTACTGCTTGATGCCATTGCAGATGACCCCTTCCATCCAATAGTCAGTGAATATCACAAATGCACGATTCTGTTTGCATCAGTCCAGGATTATGTCTGATTTTATCATGCCCTCAGCACTGAATTTTTATGTAAAGTTGGATCTACAAACGTGATTCCTTTGGTAGCCTTTTGAAGGACAGTGGAAAGCAGGCTTTGCATTTACTTTTGATCCCAAGCTGAAAATGATTATCAGCTCCATGTTGTGTAAAGTTTTGATTGCTTATGTTTTTGTTTACCTTTGCATTTTGTTCACAGTCCAGGGACATGAAGCTTGACAGTGTTCTTAGCCTTTAAGATATGAACTTGTAAGGCATAATCCAGTGGGCTGTCATGTTACTTTGCAATGATGGATGTGCTCTGGTACCTTCACTTGTCATAATTTGAGGAATCCTAATTTGTAAAAACTGAAATTCATTTTATCTTAATAAATGTTTTCACATTTCTTTTTGCATAAATAATAAATTGGGATATTGTACTCTAGCTTTTTGCTGGTAGCAATAGTTCAATTTGTACATCATCACTGAAGGGATAATTTGATTTCCCAGCCACTGAACGTTATTTTTTTGCCACTATTAGAAAGGAACTGTCTCATCTTTTTATTAAATAGAACTCAAGTTACAAAGTTTTAGAAATTAATCCAAAATGTCAGAGTGAAAGATGCAAATTGGTATTTCAGTTATGTAAACGAATCAAATGAGAATGTTTTGGAGTGTTTGTATCTTTTCAAAGGCATTGTGCCAAAAGAGAAGATTTAACCTCTGAAATTGCTTGTATCTGTTTCCTCTCTCCCGTTTCTTTGTGAAAGTGTAGTGGACATCCTGTTTGTTGAAATAATACTGGTGAAGTAGGAGCCTTTATATATAAAAAAAAATTGCTGCTAGTCTTTGCTTTTGCTTTGTCAAGACTCCAAAGTACTATGGATGCTGTAAATTTGAAATAAAACACAAGTAAAATGCTGGAAATGCAGCACAGCAGGTCTGGAAGTGTGGAGAGAGGAAGTTAACGTTTCAGATCTATGAACTTTAATCAGAATTCTAAGAAAGAATAATCCCTTTTCCATGCATAAACCTTGTTGGGCAAGAGAGATGCAGCGTTTCCTTGGTTACTGTGAAATTATCAATGGTATTTTTTTCTAGCTCCAGTGTTATCATCTACATATTAGCTTATTAGTCATCCTCATAGAAGAAATGCAGCTTGCATTATTAATGCTGTGCCTACCTGTTTTACTAGATAGAGAACTGAGTCATGACAATTGGTCTTATCGGTTTATTTTCTGTATTAAAATGTCATATTTGAACAGTTTTATGTGGAAATTTAATTGGTGAAATTGCAAATCAGTTCGTTGGTTGAATAATTCATTGTCAAGCCAAATGAATAAACTTTGTAAATTGGCTCAATTTATTCATAAATGATATAGATCAAATGACCAATTAAACAATTAGCAAGCACTTTGTTATTAAATGATTGATTTGTCAATTAATTAATTAAAATTCATAATTCAAAATAGCACATTTTAGAAACGTCCAGACACACAAATAGCTGTATAATATTTCACGTCTTCATAATGTCTTCACTGGCATAGTCATGCCGCTATCATATGCAAGGTCTTTGGATGAACAGAAGATATATACAGTTGTGAATATTAATTTAAGTAATTCCAACAATATTATTATAGCATGAAAATGTGCAAGTTTATCATGTCAAATTAAACTTTGCATTTTGAGGCCCTGCATTCAAATGTACATTTTCTAAAGTTCAGAGTTATATACTTTGACTGTAAACTTGACCAACTATAGTTAAATTTTCAGGCCTGGGCTGTGTAAAATAAATAGCAAATGTAATTTTCAAGGAGTGTGCTTTTAAGAATTGTTTTAAGCCAAATGAAATACTACGGTTCTTCATGAATTAGCAATGACTTTTTAATGATGGTTTAATTTATTGTATGTACCTGTAAATAGATTATAGATCCAAAGCTTATTGGTGCCGGCAGAAGAGTGGTCCAAACTACAGAGATTTCTATGCTTTAGTCAAGTTTGTTACCAGACTCCTGTGTTCATTTTTGCAGGTATCACTTTGCATCATTAAAGAGGTATGACTATTTCCTGATCTTTGTTTTTAGAATAGCAAGACATTTGGAGTATTTCAGTTATGCGGCTTGAGGTGGTGGCGTGTATGAAGGCTTTGGATAATTATACCTCATGTTGATTACGCTGCAGAAGTCAGTAACATTTTCATCTTTATATCAATGGAGGGAATCTCCATTAATGACAACAACTTGTATTAAATTAAGTACTTTTAACATATTCATCATCATAGAATCCCTACAGTTTGGGAACAGGCCCTTTGGCCCAACAAGTCCACACTGACATTCAGAGCATTCTACTCAGACCCATGCCCCTATAACCCACCTAATCTACACATCGCTGAACACTACGGACAATTCAGTATGGCCAATCCACCTGGCCTGCACATCTTTGGACTGTGGGAGGAAACCCATGCAGACACGGGGAGAATGTGCAAACTCCACACTGACAGTCGCCCAAAGCTGGGATCGAACCCAGGTCCCTGGCACTGTGAGCTAGCAGTGCTAACCACTGAGCCACCGTGCCACCCGTGAAATTGGCCAAAGGGCTTCACAGGAGTGTAAACTCCCTGGTCTAAGTTTCTGAACGTAATGTAAAATCACTACACTTATTACCAATGAGGAAAGAGAATTGAAAGATAATTTCAGTTGGTACATCCAGATATTTCCCTTTTCATGAAAAAAAACTCATCCCTGCTACCCATTTCAGTATATAGTTGTTCCCTAAATCATTCCAAGGTTCCTCAATAGTTATGATCTTTGTAGATGGTCATAGAATCCCTACAATTTGGAATCAGGGCATTTGGCCCATCGAGTCCACACTGACCGTCAAAAAAGCATTCCACCCACTTTCTCTTTTTCTCTCCCTTCGTCTCTTCCACTCCACCTCTGTCCCCCTCTCTCTCTCTGTGCCCACACCACACCTCTGTCCCCC
>NC_063359.1:24862785-24864888 GCF_021869965.1 Rhincodon typus | reverse complement strand
TCTGTCCCCCTCTCTCTCTCTGTGCCCACACCACACCTCTGTCCCCCCTGTCTTTCTCTGTGCCCACCCCTCTGTCTCTGTCTCTGTCTCTGTGTTTCTCTCTCTCTCTGTCCCCACCCACCTCTTCTCTCCACACACCGCCCCCCCCCCCCCCCCCCAAACACACACACACCACCTCCCCCCACCCGACTCTGTCCCGTTTTCTCGGCCCAAGCCGCCTCCCTCTCTGTCTGTTCTCCCCCTCTCCCTCTCTCTTTCTGCCTGTCCCTCTGCCTCACTTCACCACTGTTGTACGCCCTCTCCATCCCACGTTCGCATGCTCTGTCTCTCCCCTTCCACAATTAAAGCGCTCTGTTGCTTGCCTATGACCTCGCAGACTGTGAAAATAACACATACGTATATAAAAACATAATGTTGTGGCACGGTGGCAAATAGCCAAACCAAATCAACCATTTTACCTCTGTATTCCCAACACAGTAAAATAGCAGCCTTCAGTCCTGAATAGTGAGTCCAATGATTCCTAACCAGATTTTTGAATAACCAATCCCGGATTTCGCAAATAATTCATTTTAATTTTGTAACTGTATTTTTGTAAATTGTTAAGTCTTTGTTTAAGAACTTTAGCAGAGGAAAAATTAAACAACAAATGAATCTAATTAATGTCTATGCTTTAAACCTAAATTTTATTGTTTTTCATTAACGGGACAAGGGCATTGCTGGCTCGGCAGCATTTATCGCCCATCCCTAATTGCCCAGAGGACAGTTCAGAGCCAACTACATTGCTGTGGGTCTGGAATCACATGTAGCCGAGACCAGGTTAGGATGGTGGTTTCCTTCCCTGAAGGACATTAGTGAACCAGATGGGTTTTTCCAACAATTGACGATTTTCTGACAATTGACAATGGATTCATGGTCATCATTAGATTCTTAATTCCGGAGATTTATTGATTTCAAATTCCACCATCTGCCCTGGCAGAATTTGAACCCAGGTCCCCACAACATTATCTCGGTCTCTGGATTAACAGTCCAGCGATAATACCACTAGGCCACCACCTCCATGTATGTTTTCAGCCTCCATTCACACACAAGACAGACAGTTAAGGAAACACAATTTAGAGAGTGATTTTTAAAAAAAAAACAGAACTGGCCAAATTTGTTGAGTAGTTTTCAGGGTATGTTGTTTCACAGGCATAGATATGGACTCCCTGTTTTGCTTTTTTTTTTGGAGATGTTTATCAGGGTCACCTTTTCATTTCACTCAGGTAAAGGTAGTCATACTTCTAACTAAGTTTTCCATTCTTGAACTTCCAAAAGCTGTTAAGGAAGGTTAGGCAAGGAGCTTTCGAAATCTTAATGCTGTCATCAGGAGCAAAAGCTGTTCTCCCAGAAAACATGGTTCCAACAACAACATCAACTCTGGTCCCGCCTTTATCGACTGACCATCTTTTTCCGAAGCCTCACTTACCATTCAACATCTGTCATCTGCTTCAATATAATGTCTGTCCCAGACTTGCCAGGACCAATTGCCAGGTACTTGTTAATATCCAACTTCTGCAGTCTGTTTAAACAAATTTTCTTCCTGGGATCGTTGTATCTGAAGGAACCCTTTTAATCAAGAATCCTCCTACAATTAATCTCCAGGGCTGGCCTTACAAACAAATAAAGGCGTGTTTGGTCTGTTCTTTCCATTTTCCCACATGCTGGTTCTCAAAATTCGAAGGTCATCTCCAGCTCACAATTCCTAGTTCACAGCTCCAAATCAAAGTTGATAAAAGAATAAATATAAAAATAATGTAAAATCAGTACAATAGCTATATAGTAAAAGAAGAGAACCTGACACGGTCAACCCATTTTGCCACCAACATGACGTACTGTTTATTTTCAGATAGAAATGAAAATCAAGTATCCTAAATTTTAAACTTCTCCATCGATCTGAAATATATGTAGATGTTTCAAATTCTTTCAGAGATAGTAGGAACTGCAGATGCTGGAGAATCTGAGATAACAACGTGTAGAGCTGGATGAACGCAGCAGGCCAAGCAGCATCAGAGGAGCAGGAAGGCTGACGTTTCGGGCCTAGACCCTTCTTCAGAAAATGGGTCT
>NC_063359.1:24852277-24862385 GCF_021869965.1 Rhincodon typus | reverse complement strand
AGACCCATTTTCTGAAGAAGGGTCTAGGCCCGAAACGTCAGCCTTCCTGCTCCTCTGATGCTGCTTGGCCTGCTGCGTTCATCCAGCTCTACACCTTGTTGTTTCAAACTCTTCCCTGGTTTACCAGCTGCCTTCAAGCCATCTCCAATTTGTGGAATTAGATGAATAATTTAAACTCTGTGCTGAATCTTGAGTGACTCTCAATGAGGTTTCTAACGTTTCACTTTGAATACTTGATATTCACTAATATATTATGGGCATCCGTTTTGATCAGGAATTATCCCAGGCTTGTCTTAGACAAGGCATTCTTTCATTTATCCTTAGTTTAAACATTATTTCAAATAAAGACTAATTTTCAAGCAAAGTAAGGATAGGACCAACAAATACAGCCAGGGCAGACGCAATGAACCAAATGGCCGCCACTACACTGTAGTGATTCTGTAATACATGATCTCATAATATATGCATTTGTAAGTCTTTGCACTTCCCCAAAGTCCCTTTTCATAAGTTGATAACTCTTTGATGGACAATTTTTTGATATTGGCCACATAATTGCCTTTTATCGCTTTGAATTTGTTTACATCCCCTTAATGTTTGGAGTCTGCTTCGCCATTTGATGAAGTCATTGCAAATATGATAATCCTCAACTCTGCTTTTCGGCCTTTTCTCTGTAACCCTTAATTTCTTTATTGATGTATCGAGCTGAGTCTTGAATGTACTTAATGATCTAGCCTTAGCAGTCCTCTGCTGTAATGAATTCCACAGATTTCATTACCCTTTGAGTAGAAAAGAAACTTCCTAATTTCTGCCTGAAGTGGGTGACCCCTTACACTGAAGTAATGCCATCTGGCTCTCGGCTCAGCCACAAGGGGAAACAATTGCTCAGTATCTACCCTCTCGAGCACCCTAGTGATTTTACATGTTTGAGTAAGGTCTCCTCTCATTCTACTAACTATAATGACCACAGGCCTAACCTACTTAATTTCTCCTCATAAGAATCGTAGAAAGTAGGAGCAAGAGTAGGCCATTTGGTCCTTTTTTGAGCCTGCTCTGCTGTTTAATATGATCATGGCTGATTATCTAACTCAGTACCCTGTTCCTGCTTTCTCCCCATACCCTTTGATCCCTTTCACATTAAGAACTAAATCTATCCACCTGCTTGAAAACATTCAATGTTCTGACGTCAGCCATTTTCTGTGCTAGAGAATTCCACAGGCATACCAGTCAATGAAGAAATTTCTTCTCATCTGAGTTTTCAGGTGGCCTATACCCTATTTTTAAACCTCCATGATTGCTGGTTCTGAAGGTCGGTGCTGGATCCTTAACTCTCCACAATTTATATAAATGATTTGATGAAGGGATAAAAGATATAGTAGCTAAATTTGCTGATGACACAAAGATAGATAGGAAAGTGAATTGTGAAGAGGGTATAAGGAGCCTACCAAGGTATATAGTTAGTTTGAGTGGACAAAGATCTGGCAAATAAAGTACAATGTGGAAAAATGTGAAACTGTTCATTTTAGCAGGAGGGAAAAAACAAGTGTATTACCTAAATGGTGAGAGGTTGCAGAGCTCAGAGATTTGGGTGTCCCAGTGCATGTATTATAGAAGGTTAGTGTGCAAGACAGCAAATAATCAGGAAAGCCAATAGAATGTTACATTTTATTGCAAGGGGAGTGAATGCAAGAAAAAGGAAGTTATATTTCAGTTATACATGGCAATGGTGAGACTGCATCTGGAGTACACTATACTGTACTGGTCACCGTACTTATGGAAGGATGTCAATGCATTGGAAGCAGTTCAGAGAAGGTTTACTAGTTTTACAAATACCTCAAAAAAACAGTTTGCCTATGCGGAAAGGCTAGGCGGACTATGCCCGTGTTTGCTTGGAGTTTAGAAGAGTCACAGCTGACTTAATTGAAACATATAAGATCCTGAGGAGACTTGTCAGGATAGATGTTGAAAGCATATTTCCTCTTGTGGGAGAATCTCGAACTAGGGGTCAAAAATAGAGGTTTGCCCATTTAAAATAGAGATGAGGAAACACCCTTGTTTTTCCTGAGGGTTGTATGTTTTTGGAATTCCCTTCCTCAAAAAGCCACTGAACGCAGAATATGTGAATATGTTGAGGGCAGAAGTAGATTGATTCTTAATTATCAAGCAAATGAAAGATGTTTGGGGATGTGCAGGAAAGTAGAGTTAAAGTAGAGGTTAAAATCCGATCTGCTATGACCTTATTGAATGGTGGAGCAGCCTTGAAAGGCTGAGTGGCCTCCTTTTGTTCCATATTTGTATGGACTTGCCAGTTCCTGTGCCTATCCTGTCTAGACCTGTTAGAATGTTATAGGTTTATATGTGTCATCTGCAGACTGAAGATGTTACATTTAGTTATCTCATCTGAATCCTTGATGTATGTTGTGAATAGCTTGGGTCCAAGTACAGCTGCCTGTGGTACCTCACTAGTCACTGCCTACCACTTGGGGACAAAGATCTGTTTATTCCTCATCTTTGCTCCCTGTCTGTCAGCCAGTTTTCTATGTCAGTTCATTAGCCCAGTTTATGCGCTTTAATTTTACACACTGATATCTCCAGAGAGATCTTCTTGAAAGCCATCTGAAAGACAAAGTAAACCATTCACTGGCTCCTCACTGATCAATTCTGCTAGTTACATTCTGGAAAGGTTTCAGTAGATTGGTCAAGAATGAGTTCCCTTTTGTAAATCCATGCTCACTCTGTCTAATTTTGGCACTGTCACTGATTTTCAAGTGCCTTGCTGTTAAATCTTTTATAATGGACTCTAGCATTTCCCAACTGCCGATGTCAGGCTAACCGGTCTATTCCCTGTTTTCTCTCTACCTCCTTTTTTAAATAGTGGTGTTACATTAACTGGCCTCCAGTCCATAGGAATTGTTTTGGAGTGTGTATAATGTGGAAAGATAATCACCAATGCATACACTATTTCTAGGGCTGCATTCAGTACCATGGGATGTAGATTATCGGACCCTGGGGATTTATTGGCCTTTAATCCCATTAATTTCTCCAACACCATTTCCCTGATACTGATTTCCTTCAGTTCATCCCTCTTACAAGACCCTGGGTTCTTCAATGTTTTTGGGATGTTATTTGTGACACAAACTTTTTTGTGAAGCCAGAATCAGAACATGTATTTAATTTGGTCTGCCATTTCTTTGTTCTCCATTATAACTTTCATTTCTCGTGTAAGGGGCCTACATTTATCTTTGCTAATCACCTCCTCCTCAGATACCTGTAGAAGCATTTACAATCAGTTTGCATGTTCCCTGCAAGCATACCTCAGTATTGCTTTCCCCTCTTAATCAAGTCACTCTAAAGTAAAAATTAACTTAGTGAACCTTATTGCTGACTGCCTCCAATGCCAGTATATCTTTATTTGTACAAGAGCACCAAAACTTTACACAGTTATCTGGGTACGGTGTGACTAGTGCCTTGGGTAGTTTTGGCAAGATGACCCTGATTTTATACTCCATTCCCTTTGAAAGAAAGGCCGACAGACCACTTGCATTCCCTATTACCCGCTGAAATGGATGCTAGCTTTTTGTGATTAATGCATGAGGACCTGCAAATCCCTGTGTGCTGCAGCTTTCTGTAATCTTTCTGTATGTAAATATTATTCAGCTCTTCTATGCTTCTTGCCGAAGTGTATACCTTCTTATCTTCTCATACTATGTTCCATCTGCTGAGTTTTTGCTCACTCAGTTAATGAATCTCTATCACTCTGTGGACTCTGTCATCCTTACCACTTGCCTTCCCACCTGTTTTTTGTTCATTCACAAACTTGGCGATAGTGTAACACCTGAGTCTTCACACACATTCTGAATAATTCTGACCCCAGCACTGATCTCTATGGCACTCCATTAGTTACAGGTTGCCATCCTGAAAATATCTCCCTTATCCCACCTCTGACTTCTGTTAGTTTTCCAATCCACTGTCCATGCCCCCACCATATCGGGTTGTTGCCTTAAGTAATCTGATGTAATCAAATTCCAAATATATCACATCTATTGGTTCCCCTTTATCCATCCTGTGTGTTACCACCTCAGAGAGCTCCAACAAATTTGTCAAGCATGGTTTTCCCCTTCATTAAGCCATTCTGATTCTGCTTGATTATATTATGTACTTATAAATGCTCAGCTGTTACATCCTTTTGTAATAATTACATATCAGCTATCTTTGTGGCTACTCCCTTCAATATCCTAGGATGCAGCTCATCAGGTCCAGAGATATATTGGCTTATCTTCACTTTGACCCCCCTCTTAATTATATAATTAAAGAACTTCTTACCATCTGTTTTTGTAATACTAGCCAGGTTTACCCTCTGTTTATTTTCTCCCTCTTGATTCTTTTTTTGATCATAGAACAAAGCCAACTTTTGTTGGCTTTTAAAACTTTCCTAATCCTCTGGTTTGCCACTAATCTTTGTTACATTGTATGTTTTCATTCTTTCAGTTTGACACTATCCTTAACTTACTTTGTTAACCACGATTGGTTTACCCCTTCCTAGAATGTTTCTCCCTCACTAGAATGTATTTTTACTGTTAACTGTTAACTATTTTCTTAAATGTCTACCATTGTCCCTCAACTGTAAATTCTGCTAAATTCCTTTCCCAATCCACCCCAATCAACTGTGCTGTCATGTCCATATAATTACCCTTACTTAATTTTAACACAATTTTTTCTGACCCAGGTTTTCCCACTTGAGCGCAACGCACTAAATTCTGCCATAATTTGGTCATTGTTTCCTAGGATGTCTCTTTGTCGGAGATTATTAAACCTGCCTCGTTACACATTACCAAACTATCCTGATCCTGGGTTGGATCAACGATATCTTGTTCCAGAAAACTGCCCAAATACATTCTGAATTCTTCCTCTTGGCCACCTCCGCTAATTTGATTTTCCCAATTGATGTGAAGATTTAAGTCACTGATGATTAATGTACTTCTTTTTTTTGCACACCCTTATTTACTTTGCTCTGTGGAACAGCTACTGTTAGAGGGCCTATACACTAGTCTCACCAGTGTCGTCTTCTCATTGTTATTTTTGATCTCCATCAATATGGATTCTACATCATCCAATCCGAGATCGTTTCTTGCTAAGGTACTTATTCCATCCCATGCTAACAAAGCTATTCTACCGCCCGTCCCTTCCTGCCTATCCTCTTGAAAATCACATCCATGAATATTTAGTTCCCAGCTTTGATCTCCTCCTAGCCAGAATAAGGTGGGTGAAGGCAATGTTTTCATCTGTCTGTTTGTCTATAAGCCATATTTCTGATAAACTAATGCATGGTACATAGTGAAACTTTTTAAAAACAGAGTGTTACCCAAGGTACATTGATTAGGTTTTGTTAGAGATACAGATCCAGATCCTGGAATTTTTTGTAAAGCATCTGTTAGATTTGGGAGATGTGGCAAATCGATATTTTTCTGGAATCGTTTGGGTTTTATTTCCAATGATATGGATTGTCTCCAGTGCTTTGCCATAGATGTCAAAATGTGAGCAGGGCTTTTGGAGCTGATTGGTGATATGGATTTGCCTGAAGTCACCTCGGTGAGATGGAAGCCCCTAATAGAAAGTTTAATTGTTTCAGTTTTGAAGTTTCAGTCCATTAACCAAGAGGGAAGAACTACCTGATTGCAGTGAGATTTACTGCAGCTTGGGACACCCAGGTTGAAGACCCACTTGCTACAGAGGTTTGTAATGCCATTTCTCAGCAGGGTTGATGAGAAAATACCTAGCACTGTCCGGAGTTCATCTTAGAACATAGAACATAGAACAAAGAACATTACAGCGCAGTCCAGGCCCTTCGGCCCTCGATGTTGCGCCGACCTGTGAAACCAATCTGAAGCCCATCTAACCTAAACTATTCCATTATCGTCCATATGTTTCTTCATTTGTTTCTGTGATACTTCTCTTGAAAAGCCACCTCGTGGATCTTTTATGTATTGCATTTGGTAACTTGAGTTGTCTTCTCACTTTTTATCAATAAGAATTGGACTCAGAATCTGTGATCTTTACAAATGAGTTTAATCATTACTTTCTTCAACTAGACTCTACTCCTTTGACTATGTAGTTCATTGATCTGTTTGTTTGGTAACTGTTCTGCATTTGCTTGCTATGCTGAGCATTAAGTCAATTCAGATTCCTACATTTTTTTCAAGTTTATCCATGGCTATTTCAAGACCATTCATGACATGCATTTTTGCATGTTTTTCCTTCCAGTGCACAGCATTTGAAATTTAATTCAGACAAATGTAATCAACATCTGTACTGCCTACTTGCACCTTGTAATTTTTCCACATGTTTCTCAGTGGTTTTTGTAACATTTCCGATTTGTACCTAGGTCCTTATTGAACTATTCTCCTTGTAATTAAGTTGAATGTTTTTAATAACGCCCTTATCTTGTTTAACTGTATAATCAGTAGATACAGATGTGATGAAACTGATGTTTATACATGCATGTTTTGCTGTCGTCTGCTATTGAGAGTTCAGGGTTGGATATATTGGTTTGCCTGTGTATTTGGAGTTGAGAGTTGGCATTTGAGGAAAGACCTACAATACCCATAATTCCAAGTGAGGGGCAGTTACCCAGAGTTCCTAGGGAATAACCTAAAAGGCTCAAGGAGAGAACATTTCTGATTTTTTGTGCTATGACTTGGTTGAGAGAAAACATGTATTAGGATGGAGAAGTTTTTTTTACATGAAGTAACATACCACACAGATTTCTTTTCTTTTTAAAAATAAGCGTTTGATGTAATAAAATTATTTCAGAATAAGTTTTTGTATGTCCTAGACCAAAGTGTGGGGATACCTCTAGCCAAAAGGGTGAAGAATGGAGATCCTTCATTTATTCCTTTATTCATTCATGGGATATGGGCGTAGCTGGCTAGGCAGCATTTATTGCCCATCCTTAATTGCCCAGAGGGCAGATCAGAGTCAACCAAGTTGGTGTGGGTCTGGAGTCACATGTAGGCCAGACTTTGATTTCTAGTCTAATCAAAGTATAGTTGATCGGTACAAATTTTTGCAACCAAGTTATTACATTCAAATAAGAAATGCATAACATTGTAATTTTCTGATCTTGTTGCTTTTGTATATTATTTTGTAGATTTTCTGTTGAACTGATCTTTATTGATCAATAATAAATGTCAACATATTAACGGCAAGGTAAAGATCATGATTTGAAGCTTAAATTCTGAGTACAAAATATTGTGCAATTTTCTGGCAGAATTTCATGCTTTTGTGCCACTTAGGCATTGTCACAGATCAACAAAGAAATCTCCCCACGATTCCTTAATGCGTCTTATGGATTAATCAATTGAATGTGTGCTTTGCTGTACTCTAATACAGTTTTACCATATGAAGGAAACAGTGCAAGTATTGTTTTAGTTTTGGGCAGCATTGCAGTTTAGCAAGCTTCTAATTTTTAATCTTGGAAGCTTCTCTGAGTAGTAAAAATGCTGAGTTTCTGAAATTTTGTACGTTCGGCTACAAGACCTATGTAATGTTGAATAGTTTCTTTGTACCCCACTTACCAATTAGTAAAGAACTAACTTGCATTTCATGATTCCTTACACTTCAGGACGTGAGTGCTTCAGGACCGTTGTCGGCAAATGGAGCAGCCACTTTGCATAACAATGTTCCATTAATAGTTGTAAGACAAATAACCTAATGAATTATGATTAAAGAATAATTATTGGCTCGAGCACTAAGAAGAACTCCCTGATCATCATCAAATAACGCCATGGGATTATTTTATGTGCATGTAGAGAGAATGAGGTTTTGCCTTAGCATTTCATATGAATGAGGTATATCCAACAAATCAGCACTACTTCAGCACTGCATTGATTATATTGGGCTAGATTATTTCTTTAGGTCTGTAGAATGAGGTGAGTCTGGATAAATACGCCTCTTCTTTATTTTTGTGCCCTCTTGAAATGTACTTGATGCATTGTTGAGATAAGCAAGCCTACACTGCAAGGATTAAAATATTAACCATCATGACATTTAAAGCATGAAACAGAAAAAGTTGGAGTTGTTAACTAGCATTTGTTAGTTTTTCAAACCTGATCTGCAATATTTTCCTTGTTTGGAAATCTATGGACCTTCCAGGTAATGTAAGTGGGAATTGGTTTGCAATATTATGGCATTCCATTTTATTGAAATCTGTCAACTGAAAAAAGTTGATGCAATGAGGTGTGCTGACACATTGATCTCCTGTACGTTTGAGTAATCAGATGCAAATGAGAGTGATCACTTCAGTTTTATAAGACTTTTCTTTCTTTTTCACATATTTTAAATTTTTTTGGCTTCATCAATTGATGAGACTTTCTACTGTTGAAGTTGAGAATATGATAGTGTCATGTCAACAGAGTATTTCCACTTCCCGATCTGCTGGCCAAGACAATCTTGTCATGAAAATAACAGTGATAGAGGTTCACTGATAGGGGTAAGGGGTCCCTGTTCTTGGATTCTCTATGTATCCTTATTGTACAACAATTTAATACATTTATTTTCTCAGGAGCCCTTTTGAAGATTGGTCACCCTAAGGATAATTGTAATTTGTCTTGCATATCCCTAAAATGATAAACAAACGTAAGTGTAATTTTCAAAAATGTTTTAAATTTATAATGTTTAAACATTGTAAAAAGCATGATAAAATACTTTAGGATGGTTTTGGCACATAGATTTGTAGGCACCTCATTCCAGTTACAACCAAAATTGGAGGAATACATTCTCTTTTCTAGTTTCACTACTCTACTGGCTACACGGTGTATATATAAATTAAAAATGTTTTGCCCAGTTATTTGTATGGCCGATTAATATATATCAAGCTATCCATGTAAGAATATTAATCCACCAACCAGATTTATTTAATAAACAACAAAACTATTGATTTATTATAAAACAAGACTTATTAAATAAAGAATGCAAAGGTTGTTGCTCTGTTTCAAAATATGACAGTGAAAACATATATCCTTCTCAGTAACCAAACACTTGCATCCATCAATTTAAAAAAACACTTTCTCAGAGATTAGCTATTTTAATTCTTGAAGAAAAAAGGATAAGTTTTTAAATGCTCTTCAATTTAGGAAAAGTTGCAAAGAAATTTTCTGGAAGCCTCTTTGGAGAATGGCTGCATGGGTTTTCAGCTGTTTCGGTGAACTGTCCAAAAGGGCTTATCAGAATATTGAAAATGCTTCTCTTTTGGCAGGCATCAACCAAATGAACACAAATCATCAAATAATCTGAAAAAGCCACACTCCTGACAACCATAAACTCAGACGTGTGACTTCCAGTAAACAAGTGCAAGCAGTTAGCTTAATTCATGTGTCTTGACTTCAGTAAGCATCGTTGTTTTAAAAAAAAAGTGTCCTGCAGCGTCCTGTCAGTGAGTACTTCCAACAGAAAACAGGTCCAGATATCCTGCCAGTACTTCAAATGAAGCAATTTTCACATTTATTTAGGCACATGTCCTCAAAAAATATCAACACTGGAAACACCTCCATAACAATTTCAACTAATAGGAGATAAATTATGTTAGATGTATGAAATAAAACATGAGAAATGGTATGAGAACGTGGAGAGAAAACGTTTGCGAATTGGCCAGCCGCATCTGTTGGCAAGATACTACACTACTCTCATCTGCTTGCTCAATTTGAATCCATAGACACTACTCTTGGGTATTATTCAAACGTCTGTTGAATGTTCAGTACACCAACCGATAGGCACTGCAGTAGGAGCAGGAAGAAGTCTGAGACAAATGGAAATTTAGGAAGAAGTTGAAAGGAGTAATATGTCTGAAATGTTGTTAATACTTACTATTCAAGCTATTCCAAAGTTTTTGAGATTTGTAAAGTGAACACAGTTAAGTGATTTTGGTAAGTTGCACTCAAAACAACAGCTTTAGTTTATTTCTGTAATGCTTAAAGTGATCTGTATTCCTAATGCAAAAACAGCAGCTTGTGCAGTATCTTGTATCTATATTGTGCAATTCTGAACGTGTTTTTAATATAGAAATGTAGAAGTCTATTATGAAAACAATTGTTTTCTCTTGTGCTCTCGCGCTCTC
>NC_063359.1:24823676-24852267 GCF_021869965.1 Rhincodon typus | reverse complement strand
TCTCTCTCTCGCGCTCTCTCTCTCGCGCTCTCTCTCTCGCGCTCTCTGTCTCGCGCTCTCTGTCTCTCACACACACACACTGTCTTTCTCTCTCAACTGTAAATTCCTCATTCATCCAACAGCTACTGCTTGTTTCTACCACCAGCCAGAGCATTCTAAGTGTGTCTTCTGGCTGAAATGTGGTTCATCTGTCAGCATGTTTCTGAAAAGCTCATGAGTTTTTGTAGTCTGCTGAGAGAAATTATTAGTCGTGAAAATAATATGCTGTTGAACTGCTAAATAAGCATATTTTAGAAGTATTTTCTTCATGTTCAATAGGCTATTAGTTAAAAATACTCTCGCTCTGCCAAACATTATGTTTTCTTATTTTTGCATCCTGGCAATACAAATCTGAGAGCCATGATGCAGTTTGCTTCGACAAGAATGGGAATAACGCCAGTTGCATAGTGGGTTTGCACTTGTTTTCTGCCAAAGTCTGTGATCTGCTCACAAACATTAATGTGAGGTTAATGTGTTAAAATTTACGCTATTGAATACAATATTTATTTATTTTAAGCTTTTCATTTTAAAAACCAGTTAGTCTGTGTTATTATTTAAAAACAAACCATTTCTGGCGTTTGTTTTACTGCACAGAGCACTCTGTTGCCCAATCAGGCTTTCCTTTGTCAGCAGGAGGTTACTGCAGCTAGACTTACACCACTGCAGTAACTTGACCATTTGTCGATTTGATTTTTTTCTTAAGTGCTTGCTATTTCTTTACTGCAGTGAAAATGTGGATGTCTACTGCCTTCATATCGCGGAGGATGATGGGGAAGTCGATGGTGATTTTCCACCACTAGATTCCAATGAGCCTATTCACAAGTTCGGCTTCAGCACATTGGCACTAGTTGAGAAGTACTCACCGCCTGGGCTGGCAACGAAACAGTCTCTCTTTGTTCGGATGTAAGTTTTAAAAAAAAATTAACCTTTTCACTTTGAACCCACCCTTCATTTTGTCATACTGTGTTTTCTTAAGAGAATGTTGAAAAATACAAGTCTCTATTAATAGGTTTGATAAGTTTAATCAGTTCTATGTGGAAAATTTTCTTTCTTAAAATGGAACTAATTCATTGTATACCCTTATTCTCAGCTGTGCAATTTCTCAACTTGATCAAAATAAACCAATACAAAAACACAAAATACCTCATTTTTAAAAACCATATAGTCTGGGGTTGACATTCCATGCAGGACTGATTTGTGTGTTATTTCGCTATGAATCATATTTACATAGCTTTCCTTTGCAGTGTTTATTTTAACATTCTTGTTTCCCGAAGTACTGGAAAATTCTCATGAGGGTCTCTGCAGTTGATATTTTTGATATTTACTGGTAAGCAAACAACTGCACGATTATGTAATTTTCTTTTCTTAAAGACGTTATAGTCACCCTTCTGATTTGATTCTCAATCACGATCACAAAACTAAGATAAACATTTGTTGCATTTGATTTTAAATGTCATATTATTGGTAATTATATAAAACCATCACCCATGTATTCATGCCAGTTTTACTTCTACATAGGTGTTTGGAATGCATTGAATAGAACTACACTGCTGATATTAAATGTGAAATAAAAACTGCAGTGCTACTGGCAAGTTAAATAAATTAGCCAAGAAAGACGACTAAAGCACTCACCAAATAACACTCCTATTCAATTAACCATTTCCTGTCAAGAATTATATTTAGAATTGAAAAAAAATGTTTTCTAGATGGTATTAGCTTAGTATTTTTAATGCTGCTGTTCTCTTGCTCTTACCTATGGAATATTCTAAGCAAGACAAATCTGAAATAATTATAAACCAATATAAATGTTCACTTGTTTGTACAATTGACTGTAATCAATAAAGGCAGCTTTATCTTTCACCTTTGAGGATGAAGTGGTAACATTGTTAAGCAAGTAGAATCCTTTGAAAATGGGGCAAAAAACTGCAATACATCCAGTAGTTAGTGGAGTTAGCTTAAAAATGTGGATTTGGAAAATTACTTATTGAAACTTTGACAAAGTTGAAACTGATTTTTACTGATACAACCAAGAAGACTGGATATATCCTATTATAACATTAATAATGTTGAAGATACTTGTGGTAAGTTTGTTTGCCACTAAATTGTGAACAAGTAGGGAGGTGCTTTAGGGTGAATAGATTTACTGAACAATTTATTTACTTCATACCCTTGGGATTAACTGAACATGTTTTGCTGCCTTACCTTTTTGCTTTATACTATTGTTGGTCTTTGCTTGCTTTTGAGAAATCAGATACTATAGCTGTAATGTCTTTTTATGAGCCAAAGTGCTTTGTTGTTGCCTTTTACTGTGTTCTGGTATTTGATCTGGCTGTGTGCCAGCCGCAGATCTTGCCCTTTACATTTTTGGAGCATTACAATAGTTTGTTATTTTAAGTGCGGGTTGTTGTTCCAGTTCAGAAATGTTACATATGGGCTTAACATATATTTAGTAGGAGTAAAACTGACATGGTTTCCTCTTTGGCAGGAGATTCTGTCTGGGAAAGGAACATTTTTTTCAGATTGTAACATGTATAGAAATTCGAAGGACAACGCGCCATTGCATCTATGTTATACTTTTTGAAATGAGAAAAAAGACCAGTCTTCTTCTGAATTTGAAAATAGTGGCTCAAATTGTGGCAAACAATGTGTCTGCAAATCTTAAAAGAAAGCTTTCGATCTTGAAGTGTCAGGATCAAAATTTGAGAAGAACATTGCTTACCCTATCATGATCTAAATAACGCTTCTATGAAAAATAGGAAAAGTAATAATCTCTTTCGCACTTTGCTGGCACAGTTCAATTACTGTTCTTTAAATGAAATATCTAAAAATGGTATTTGGGTTCTACTGCCACAATTTTGTTCATATAGATCTCAGAAATTAAAAGGATGTGAGGTTCATTGTTCATTTTCTAAGCTTGACTTTCATGTGTTTGAATGGGGTTCATGTGCTCCCTCACTAATTTTCAGTTAATATCTGCATGTTCTAAAGTTGCACTTTAGTTATTTACATATATTGCATAAATCTGATTTGACTTTTAAAGTTATGTATGCCAATAATAAGATTCAGAAGCTGCATACGTATTAAATTTATTCAATTCATTTTTATTTCACTCTGGTTTTCTGTAAAAGAAAGGTCTGAATTAAATTCATCTGGTGTGGCTCTTGATGAATTTCAGCATTGTAGTGCCAGGAGAGCTGACAGAAAATTATCCTCACCTGCAGTTTAATGCAAACTGAGGAAGAAAGGCAAGAGGAAAGTGGTTGCCAACTGAACTAAAATTAAAGGCTGATTTTTGAAGGTAGACATCCGGATCAATGCACTTGGGCAGGACAAATGAGACAAGGGAATACATGATGAGTGGTGGGTCCCTGGGAAGCATAGAGGGTCAGAAGGACCTTAGTGTGCGTGTAAACCAGTCCCTAAAGGTATCAGAACAGGTGGATAAAGTGGTATAGAAGACACATGGGATTCTTGCTTTGTTAGCTGAGGCATAGAGCAGGGAGGTTATGCTGGAGCATATAAAATGTCGGTTAGGCCATACCTAGAGTATTATGTGCAGTTCTGGAATCCACATTTATAGGAGGGATGTGATAGCACTGGAGACGGTGAAGAGGTGATTTACGATAATGTTGTCTGGGCTGTAGAGTTTCAGTTATGAAGGGAGATTGGATCGACTGAGGTTGTTTCGCTTCGAGCAAATGAGATTGAGAGGGAGTATCATAACATGTAAAAAAAATTGAGGGGTATAGATAGGGTAGACAAGAAACTTTCTCCCTTGATGGAGAGGTCAGTGGCTAGGTGGCATAGATTTAAGGTAAGGGCAGAAGGCTTAGAAGAGATGGGAGGAGAAGCATTTTCATCTATATGGTGGTGGGAATCTGGAACTCGTTGTATGCAAGGGTGGTAGAACCAAACACCTTTAGAAGATTTAAGTATTTAGATGAGCTGTCATGATGCCAAGGTATAAAAGGCTGTGGGCCAAGTGCTGGAAAATGGGATCAGAATAGTTAGGTGGTTGTTTTTGACTGGTGAGGATGCAGTTGGTCAAAGGGCCTTTTTCTGTGCTGTAGATCTCATAAACTCTAGGATGTCATACAGTCATACAGCACGGAAACAGACCCTTCGGTCCAACTCGTCCATGCTGACCAAGTTTCCCAACTAGTCCCACTTGACTGCATTTGTCCCTTTATCCCTCTTCACCTTGGCTATTCATGTCCAACTCTTTTTTAAATGTTGTAACTGTACCTGCATCGATGTGTTGAGATTTTTTATGTAAGTGATATTAATGAAAGTCTGATTTTTGGGAAAGCATTGTGATCAGGCACAAGATAGAGTTGTTGCTTAATGTGCACTCCAGAAATTCGTGGCTTTTGATAAAATATCCGGTGAATCTATTTGTGTGTACACTGGAGGTTTTTCCTCCTTTACGGAACTAAGAGAGGAACGTTGCTGACCCCAATTTGGGCAATTACCTACCTTAACTGTTAGAGCGCTGGAGTTCTAGTTGGTGGTTTTATTTTGAAGTGGCAGATCAAGTACACGACTTACTCATCTTGGATCATTTAAGTATCCAGTTCCTGGAATGTTGCAATATTAATTTTCCACTGCATCCTTCCAGACCTTAACTGTGATCACAAAACATTATAAAATCTTTAAAATCGACTCTGCTCAATCTTATAGACGAAGTGCTCAGTAGTGTGTTAACAAAATTGTGCTATTTGGCTGTTACAAGTTTCAAAACAGCAATTCTGGAGCAGAACATTTTTTTTAAATCATTAGGGCCTTGGAGGTACGTCTTTCAACTGATGTTGGGTTATCCATATACAGAACGAAATAAAATTTAAATGATAATTAATTTACAATTATGAAAGATTAGTATTTCAAAAATTTACAAATTTAAACGTGAAGCAAAAGGATTTTGATCTTTGACAAGCAAAAATTATTTTGTGTTAAGCTAAAGGATGCAGTTTCCTTTTTTATGTTCATTTGTTCTTGGTGGCTTGTGCTTTTTTGCGTCATTCTACTTTCCTTCTAAGGGTTTCCTTAGCAATTGACTCCAAATAAATGTAGCTCAATTATAGTTGTTTCCACAACATAATCTATATTCTCTCATTTCTAAACTGTCAAGAGTTATATGGGTAATTTTACTTCACATTGAAGATGTGTGGAATAGTTATAGAATTGCAGAATTTGGCTACTTTGTGAATACAAGTGGGAAAGGAGTACTAAAAGGAATGACATAAACATTTAAGTCAGCTTGTTTCTTGGATATTATTTCAGTAGGAATTATTTCAGTAAGAAGCTATTGGGGAAAATGTTGGTCAAATTTGTACCAATTAAAACTATTATGCACTTCAGTTTATAAACAAAGCTCAGTAGTTGTCAGCAGAGGTAGTTCTTGGTGTGTGTTTGATGCCTAGCTTAATGTGGTTGGCTGTGCAAGATGTTGGTTATCATGACTGGTAAATAATTGAGTTTGAATAGGGAAAGAACCCTCATTATCCTCCACCTGTGCCCAGCTGGAGGGGAGGGTTGAGATAAAGCCATTAACTGTCCTTTACTGGCATCACAAAGAATTCAAATACATCTGTGTCTTATTTTCTTTTCTGGCACAATCAGCTGAGCAAGCTAAGCAGGCATGACCAAATTTGGCAACTTCTCTGGACTTTGGCAAAGTAATGCAGCAGTGTATTTAAGGAACAGTCTGAGGACAGTTACTTTGGCTCCTATATACCATCATTAGTGTTTGAATGCTCAGTTTAAAACTAGTCATTTTGCAGAGGGAAATCGATTGAATAAAGTGTAGATTTTCCTGGCAAAATGTGTTCTAGTTTTAACTTCCATCTTACTTTCTAAATAGCTTGTTAAAACCACATTTTCCATTATAATTGCAATACTAACTGGAACTGGCATTGATTATTTAATATATTTGTAGCGTTAGCTTTAAAATACCTTAGAATAGGCACTTTCTATAATTAGTTCATATTTCTGTTAACTTAATCTGATCGCTTTTTAAGTAGAAATAGAGTGCAGAATTATACTTTTGAACAAAAGTAAAATATTTGCCCTTTGATACACATGTAAAGAAGATTGAAAGTATTATTAGCCCTGAACAGAACCAGTATGTATAGTTCATGTTTGCTTCAGTAAATAGTTTATTACAAAAATAAGCCCAGTAATTTTTTTAAGTAAAATAAAAATATATTAATTAGTTTGCCTATATTTTGAATTGTATTCTAAATTATCAGAGTCATATGGATAATTTTATTTCAGATTGATGAAATGTGGAATCGTAATAGAATTGCAGAATTTGGTTACTTTGTGAATACAAGTAGGAAAGGAGTACTAAAAGGAACAACATAAATGTTTAAGTCAGCTTGTTTCATGGATATTATTTCAGTAGGAAGTATTTCAATAAGAAACTATATTGGGGAAAATGGTAGTCAAATTTGTGCCAAATAAAATGATTGCACACTTCAGTTTATAAGCAAAGCTCAATAGTTGTCGACAGTGGTAATTCTTGGGAGTGTATTTGATGCCTAGCTTAATGTGGTTGGCTGTGCAAGATGACTGGTAAATAATTGAGTTTGAATAATGAAAGAACCCTTATTATCCTCCACCTGTGCCTTAGGAAAAATAACTTCTTTACTGATTAATATTAATCTTGTGAACCTAATTACTGGTAGTGTATATCTGTAAATGTATACATTTTCTCGAATAAAATCAAGTAAGCCTCTAAGTCCAGTGTCTCAGCTGAAAATTCTGAAGTGTAAAGGCTAGCATTCACAACAGAATAGTCAGTATTTGAAGAGAAATGTAACTTAAATGTTTCAATGGAAAGTCCTATCCAAAGTCTTGATGTAGTTTCTCTTCCAGATGCTGTTCGGCTTCTGTATTTCTAGCCTTTTCTTCTAGAATCCATTTTTGTCGTGATTCTAAACAATATTACTGTGGCATAATATTTGTTTGGCTTCTGTGTGTTTTTTCTGCTTTACAAATAACTTGATAGCTAGTAATAAGAGTGAGATGTTCCAGAGTTGACTTGAATGCAAATTTATGCCTTTACCACAAGTAGTCGTTCCTGGAATTGTTCACCAATGACTGATCATTTTGAGAATATTTTGATTCATGTGGGAGTGGGTGGGAGGTTTGGTGGTGATGGTTACAAGAAGAAAAATTAGAACTGAATTAACACTCATCTGGCAAACTCGGTAATCTGATCTGATACCTTCACCAGGCAGAATGTCATTACTTTTGGACTATATTGATCAGTCAGTTTAGCTTGTGAAGATGACCTAGATGGTAGACATGTTACAGGTACGGAGATTTTTTCCCACGTATTTCCAGATTACTACAAGTCATTGCACTAATGAGTAACCTACTCCTTGGAAAATTATCTGAAGCTTAGCAAATTTTTAATTTTTAATTTCATAAATATACTTTATTCATAACAATCATCGAGAAGTACATACCAAGGTTCTCAATCAGTTCAGTACAGGCTTTGCAGAGAAAGAAACAAATAAAATATTGGATTTTTGACATTTCCCGGGGGTTCTTCACAGTTGAAAAAAGCAAAGGCATTTTCTGCTTATGTAAGAAACTATTTATCCAATTTCCAACGTTTTGTGTGCCTTTAGCTGATTACTATTGCAAACAGTTTGAAGCAGGGTGGCTTCTTAAGCAGTGATCCTTGCCAATTTCAATTTGGTTGTGTTGCTTATTCCTGTTGTTATCCAGAGGCTGCAAAAATTTAGAGAGAGAGAGGAACCAGCCACTGACATTGCTAACAGGAGGTACTGAATGCAATGGCTCTGACACAGAGAGAGAAGCAGCTTGTGAAATAAAAACGACCAATGCCCAGGTGCTAGTTTGAGCCGATTTAAATCGGTTTGAATTAACTAAGCTCTACAAAAAGTAAGAAAGATGAGGTAATGTAAAAGCCATATTCGGACGGGAAGTAATGAGGTAATGCTACTTAAGTCTCTGGGCCAGGGCCAATAAGGTGAAGGCATGTGATAAGTGAATTAGCCTGAGCCAATGGGAAGATTCTTTCTGTCGTTAGAAGTGTAAGAACCTTTTCAACAAATGATTAGGACTTTTGTGGTGCAGTGGTAGTGTCCCTACCTTTTGGGCCAAGAGGTGTGGGTTTTAATCTCTTCTACCCCAGAGGTGCTCACAATACATCTGAACAAATTGCTTTAGAGACAGCAAGAACTGCAGATGCTGGAGTCAGAGATAACACAGTGTGGCGCTGGAGGAACACAGCAGACCAGGCAGCATCAGAGGAGCAGGAAAGTTGGTGTTTTGGGATGGGATCCTTCTCTGTGATGAGATAGCTGAGAGGTTAAGGCGGTGGCCTGCTAATTTATATCTGAACAAATTGATTAAAAATTCTTAAACTGAAAATTGAGTATTACAAGTGGGGACAGGTCTGTTGTGGTGCAGTGATGGTCTCCTTGCCTCAAACCACTCTCTTTCATTCCCTCTCCTTATTTCTTTCTGTGCCATATTTAACCTTAAATTCATGTTCTTAAATTCATCCTCATCATTATTTTCTCTGCTTATCTCCCAGCCTTTCAATCTTGTTGGCTATCCTCTGTCTCAGCCTCTGCTCACTCTTCTTGGTTTTAATCTCCAACTCAACTTATCACGGTCTCTTTTCTTAGTTCACTGCTCTCTCACCTTCTTTCATCTCCCCCTCCCCGCCCCCTCTCCTATCCATATTTACAACTATGCTCTTTACCTCTGCACTCAAATTACATTTACAAGAGATGGCAGATTAATTAAAATAAAAGCATTTAAAAACATTTTTGAGCAGCCAGTTCAGATATTTTATGATCCACCTCTGGAGCACCACGAGAGCTCTTAAAAGCATTTGTATCATATTTTCAATGTTCTGAAGGATTTCACAGCCAATTGTAAATAAGTCATAAGAGTATGTGCAAGTATGCTAGTAAAGTTCCTTAAAGTGAGATAAATGAAAGGTCAGTGAGTATTTGGGTATAAGTTTCAAAACCTCATTATGTTGATTGTCGGATTTTACTTTGTTACACTTCTGCTTCAATTCTGACTTCATTTCCAAACAGTAAGTGATTCAAAATAGTAGATATGGTTCAAATATGGTGTTCCAAGCTCCTAAAGAAGCCTCAGTGCATCTACAGTAAATCAAAAATGAGATTAACCTCAAATGCATCTAGTTTTGTAGTAATTTTAAGAAAACAAATGAAGAACACGTTTGAAGTTTATTATTTGATTGATTATCACTTAACAGTATTCAGTTAATTTGAACAGATGTGAGCAGGCTTTCTGTTTTTTTAATGATAGCATCGAACCTTTTCATGTTTGTTTTCATAATCGTAACTTTGCTGTTGTATTTTGTGGCAATTTCCTTGAATGTTATATTTTCATTTTACTCCAATAAACTCTGCCACCCTGAATCTGCTGCTGAAGCTGTAGAAGAAGATGGAGAGCACAGTTACCTCAGAATGATCACTATCATTAACATTCACGGGTGGTTCACTTATCATTTCTGACTGCAGAGACATGGCAGCCTTTATGAAATGTCTGCAGGTGTAGCAAGATGATACATGTAACATTGTGCCACAATGGATTTATGCATTCAGTTACAAAAGAAAAGTCTAATGAAAAAATACAGAAGGTAATTTTTATTCCTGCATCGTACAGTTTGTCAGTAATGTCCTTAGAAGATAAGCACTTTTTTTGCCTGTTTTAGTCTGGGCTCCTGAAAAATTTTAACTAGGATTGCATTTTTTGGTGTTGGAGTTACTGGTTTGTCCACGCTGTTGTTCAAACACCAGGAAATACATACATCTAATGAATTTGTAAACTATTGTCAGGAATCAAAAGAAAAATTCAGGGTGCGCAGGATTAATATTGACAGAAGGCACACATGATACTATTTCCCGGACAAGAGGCCACATCAACGTCCAAAGCAACGCAAATATACTTTTTACAGTCTTGACCACTTGAGTCTTTATATTGCCCACAAATTAAAACAAATAATGTAAACCTGTGAAGATAAATCATTATTTAAATGTTTCAGTTAACCATCAAAGATGATATTTACTGAGAAAAGTTACCAGCAATGATTATCTCTTCTCCTGAGGTCAGTTGCATCCATCCACTGATGGAGATCCCTTCTATCTTCAATTAGCTTGTTGAAATAGAATTACATTCTGAAGGTGAAATCTGCCTAGATGTTTGAACCCATAACCTAGGCTGGTGCTCCTGTGCATGATTGTGGGAATCCACATTGTCTGTTTCAGCCAAGGCATATTTGATTGTTTCAATGCTTTAGGTAGTATTAAAATGTGTAAGGACACTATTCAAAGAAAGCAGTAGGTTGTTTTGGTGTCTTCATTAACATTCGTTCGTCAACTGTGACCAAAAATAAATTATTCATTTCGTTGCTGTATGTAGAATGTGTCTGTGCCAAGAAAATCCAGCACATGCACCCATAAGTTACTGCATTTCAAAGTAATTCTGTGTCTGAGATTTGATTATTAGTTAAAGACAAATCTCTGTAAATATTCGTCCCACTCTGAATTTGAATTTGGGTTTAAATCCCAAACCCATTGTTTTTCCCAGTCTCGAGTTGTCAATCTGCAGCTGTTAATGTTTGCATAGTTATGTTCATAGCTATATGGCTAAAATCACGAGCTTTCAGACTTTGATCCACCTCCTTTTTTTAGTTTTGTTAGCAGCATGTTAGGATTTCAACGCACTAATTGTGTTCCTAGATAATATGGTTTTAGAAACATAGGTTTGTACAGCAGTACAACTCAAATGTTATTTCTACTTTGTGAGTGATCACATGGGCCTTCAATCAATCCGAAATAACTTCTGAAATCATCTGTAATCAATGCAACTCAACCTGTGATCATCTGTGCATGTATTATTAGTATTAAGTAGCCTTGAATAATAGGATCATGACAAATATTCGGCGCAAGAGCCTTGATGCTGAAAATATTCCTGTCATCAATGTTGCTAGTGACTTGGCAGGAAGTATTTGTAATGAGGGATGTTATAATCCATATAATGATGATGACAACCCATAAGTAATCTGATTAAGAGGTTCAGATGACCTCATAATCTCAGAACAATGCTTTTGTCAAGTGTTAGTTATCTGAACCCTGTTTTAGAATTACAGCCTTATATTCACCTGCAGATGCCAGATATGCGTAATGAAAAAGTTATAAAGTAACATGCAGCAGCTGAATAAAATCAAATCTGCCTTATCGCAACAGTGTTATTACTTCCAGAGATTACCTGTGTAACTTGAAGCAAAAGACATTACAAGTTTTCTGACTCACTACTTGGAAGTTGAATTAGACATGATGGTGCATGAATTTTATTTTGCATGCCAGAGTGGTGTGTGCAGCACACTTGTTCTGATAGACTGGAGAAAATGTGGCTATTAGCTGTATTCCAAAATTATGACACTGAATCCACAGGTTTTGTAATGGTGATTGTGAATTGTTCTGGAAGAGGCTATGTAGAAATGCCCAATTATTAGTATGAAAACTTGCATCTTTGCGGCTGTGTGACTCATAAAATGTACTGTAAATCTTTACGCGCTGTCTGAATATTTAGTTTACAGGATTCTTGTGTTTTTTATGATAGTCTATTACATTTAACCGGTAAAATAGAAAGCTGAAACTTCACGATTTGAATGACTTGGACTTGCATGAGCATTTAAATTTGCAGTTTGTCTACAGGTGTTAGTATTATGTGGTTAAAAATAATTTATGGCTTCCACACATTTTGTTTCCATTGTCTGTTCGAAGATTCTTTTCTGTAATTTGTGTGGAAAGGTTTATAACATAGCAACATATGCACTAACTGCATTTTTAAAATATGACACTAATGTAAAGTGAAGTTTAAAAATAAATGTTTCCAAATGCCTGTGTAACTCTGGCAAGGAGAATTCTGATGGTGGTTTGGCTTGTAAACCTGTCTCCAATGAGCAGTCTGGGATCAGCTCCAGATCTTGATGTAAATGATGGCAGTGGTGCAGCATACATTCAGTGACAGAGTGTAACGTATGATTGGTTTGACAGTTCTCAGCCGGCTGCTTGGTGGGAAGGATTTGACCATGGTAAACTAGCCCAACATTTGGCAAAATGAGAGGATATTTTTGCTTGGGCTCACCAAGCTGGTTGTGAATGTGATGTTTCTCCTGTTGGTTTAGTCTGTGAGGGCGTATTCAGATTCTGTTGGAAAGTTTGCAGCTCATTGATTACATTTCCATCTTGAGTGTGTTTGAGGATGCTTGAATTGAAAAACCCACTTGGAATTAGAGCAAGAATGAAGAATAGAAGGAATAGGAAGTTGAAAAATCCAAATGAAGACTCTTGGCTGAAAGTAATTCACAGCTTAGCATAAATCTCTCCCAATATTAATACGTGTAATATTAATACTTAAAGTATTCTCAATTGGGGTGGGACTTGTTAAGTGGGAAATGGGCAGTTTTCATCTAGTTATTACAAGATGATCTTTTGAAATTTTCTATTTTCCTTTGCATTGTTAAAAATAGCACGTCATACAAAAACTAGGGTACACAATATCTGCAGGCAGCAAGGCAATAGTTTAAAATTTCTTTTGAATTTAAAACTGAACTTGAAAACTGCTCGGTGAGAGGAGAAAGATTTTAAGAAAACATGAGGGACAGCATTTTTTTTTTTGAGTGGCTCGTGTGGAATGAACTTCCAGACAAAGTTTTGGAAGACATTTGAATAAGTACATGAATAAGAAATGTTTGGAGGGATATGGGCCAAGCACAGGTAAGTGGGACTAGTTTAGTTTTGGATTATGGTTGGCACGGACTGGTTGGACTAAAGGGTCTGTTTCCGTGCTCTATGACTCTGACTCTATGAATAGTTAGCCACATGTAGAGTAAGAAGACATCAGAATTTCAAAATGCTCATTGTGTACAGCAGAACAATTGTATTGAAAATTGGCTATCAATATTCAACTTCCATCATTTGACTTTAACATTTGAGACTTTGATGGACTGAAGATGGCTTTTAAAAAGATACTGCTGACCTGAAATAGCTGCTGTGATCCCCTGACAAGTCCAGGCAACTTGTATGGAATATACAATATCTGCTACCTTTGAATTACCATTTTAATCGAATGGCGTTGAGACTGAGGTGTCAAGAAATTTGCATTTCTTATTTTGCTCAGACTTGCATGAAAACAGCATGATTAGAGATGAAAGGTTGCCTACAGCTATACAGCTTGAAATGGAACAATGACACAGACAGCAGAATCCGCAAAGGAACAGTAAATATATCACAGTAGCCTTAGCGCAAAAAGAGGGAAAGCAGTTTGGACTGATAACTTGCTCTCTTCTCTGCCTCAGAGTCGATTGCAGAAACCATGGCTGATGTAAAACAAATGGGAAAAATCAACATTCGCTGAAAACTCAAGATCTGCAAACTTCATCACTAGTAAAATAGTGAAATAAAACCAAGAACTGCAGATGCAGGAAATCTGAAACAAAAAGAGCACTCTGGCACTTTGTTTTTGCAACAGTTGGGCCCCCAGGTTTTACATTTCACCAAAACCAGCCTCTTTTATTGAAGAAAAACTTGTAATTGGCTCTCCTTCATTTTTGATCTGGTTAACAAAGGTTAATTAAGTGTGAAAGCTTTATGCTAAAAAAGGAAAATTTAAAAAAGAAAAGTTGTTGGAACTGACCAAAGCAGGGTTTAAAAATAAGGGAGCCTTGATTCCCCTCCCATAAAACTGTAAACTTATTTTGACTCTAGTTCATTTTAGTAGTTCAGAGTAGATTTATTCCCACATTAATGAGGACCTTGCATTAAGCTACAGTTTCTGGCTAAGTGAAAAAAAATTGGCATTTTATTTGTAATCTCTGTTTTATTTCTATAGCATTTCGTCCAAAGTACAGATTGCTATTGGGGATCTTTTGGGCTGTGAGTTGATTTGTAATGGGTGTGTGAAAGACAGAGGGTTGTTGACATTTAACTGTCATTCGTCCTCTGAAACTGACCCCTGTCTAAAAATGTTGGGCATATATATGTTTGTGTGGAAGCCCTGACCTCGCACTTTGTCATTCTGGATTCTGACACAGACAATGCAATAACTCCTCCCAAAACTGATGATTAAGGAAATTGACAGGATTTTCAATTTTGTAGCGACCACGATGTTTGAAACCCCCTTTTTGAAACATTAATTACACCTTGAATTGAGTGCCACAAGTTACTTAATGACAACATGATGGAATAAAACTTGAACAACTACTGACATGTAAAAAAATCATAATTGTGTATTGTTACATGAATTAATCACCTTTTTTAGCTAAGTTTTAAAGAAGTGTTTTCAAAATTATTTTGCCACATTTGTCAACTTTCCCTTCATCCCATATTTATCGTCAATGTTGGCATGTAAGTTGACACCTGCAACCTTGAAAAATTCCTCCAGAAACGGGTGTTGACATACACGTTGAATGTAAAAGTGAATGGCTGGCATGGGTTGTCATCTTTGTTGTTTGCCATGAAGGTTCAGTTTTATGTGGTTTACCTTAAACATTTGCACGTCTTTGCAAGGCAGCCTGTATTGCCTTAGTTATAAGGTACCAGTAAGTGAAGCATGTTGAAACCGGTTGAAAATTCGAGGCTGATGCACGATGAGTTTAGCATGTCAAGGGTAGGAAAGTGTGGGCATGTGCTCAGAGGGGTTTGCCCCACGCATCAAGTATATGCAAAAATCTGATGTTACCAGCTTAAAAAAGGGTAATTTTTTTTAAAAGAAACGTTTGTTCATGAGAATGTTTAAGGGTATCGCTGAGTAGGCCAACATGTATTTCCCAATTCTAATTACCCTAGCGGAGGTGACGGTGAGTTCCTTTCCTGAACTGCTATAGTCCTTCGGGTATGGATACAACCTAAGTCCTGTTAGTAAGGAGTTCCACAATTTTGACCCAGTGAAGGAATGGCAATATAGTCGAGGATGGTGTGTGTGGCTTGGAGGAAGTTTGCAAGTGATGGTGTTCCCAGGCATCTGCTGCCCCTGTCCTTGTCCCTGTGCTGAATGTCACAGATTGTGAAGGTGCTGTCTTTTGTTGGTTCAGTTGAGTTTCTGGTGAATAGTAACCCTCAGGATATTATTAGTAATGGCATTGTTTGTCAAGGGTCAGTGCTTAGATTCTCACTTATTGGAGATGGTCATTGCCTGGCACAAATGTGATGTGATTGTTAATTGCCACTTACTATCTCAATCCTGGGTGTTCTGCAGGTCTTGTTGCATATGGACACAGGCTTCTTCAGCATCTCAGGAGTTGCAAGTCGTGTTGAACATGGTGCAGTTGTCGATGAACATCCCTGCTTCTAGTCTTATGATGGAGTGAACATCATTGATCAAGTAGCTTAGAATGGTTCAGCTGAGGACACTATCTTGAGATGTCCTGCGAGTTTGGTAATCGACCTACAGCAACCACAGCCATTATCTTTTGTGCATGTATGAATCCAGCCAGCAAAAGGTTTTCCCCTGATTCCCATTGACTTCAGTTTGCAACAGTTCCTTGAAGGCATACTTTGTCAAATGATACCTTGATATGAAGGGCAGTATTAATAACTTCACTTCTCGAGTTGAGCTCTTCTGTCATGTTTGGACAAGAGCTATGATGAGCTCAGGAACTGAGTGGCCTTGGAGGAAACTAAACAGCATCTCAGTGAAGAGGTAATTTTGGCACAAGTGATACAGTGGCACTGTGGATGATCCATTCCAAAACTTTGCTGATGACCGACAGTAGATTGATGAGATGAAAGGACTCAGGTTAAGGTTATCTTCTTTTTTTGTGTACAGCATATACCTGGACAATTTTCCAAATTGCCTGGAAGATCCCAGTGTTGCAACTCTACTGAAATAGTTTGGCTAAGGGTTCGGCTAGTTCTGGTGCACAGTTCTTTAGTACTGTTGCTGCCTTGTTGTCAAGATTGTAGCCTTTGCGACATCTACTGTCTTTGGCCATTTTCTTGATAACATGTGGAACGAATCTAATTGATTGAAGATTGACATCAGGGGTTCTTAGAAGGAGATTGAAATGGGTCATCTACTGAATATACTTAAGGTTTTTCTTTTGCACTTTTACACTATACTCCTCTAATTTTAAAGATGGAGATATTTGTGGAATCCCACCTCATGATTGTCATTTATTTGTCCACCACCACTCATGAAAAGATGTGACAGAACTGCAGAGCTTAGATCTGATCCATCAGTTGTGGGATTGTTGAATCCTGTCTGTTGCAAGCTACTTCTGCTGTTTGGCATGTAAGTAGTCTTGTGTTAATGGCTTCATCAGACTGATACCTCATTTTAGGTGTGCCTGGGTCTCATTTTGGTATGCCCCCCGCACTTCATGGTTGATCTTCTGGTGAGATGGTGAGGATATAGTAGGCCATGAGATTGCAGATTGTGGTTACGGTTCACACTGTCTGATGGAAGCCCAGTTTGAAGTTGCAATATCTGTCCAAAGTCTAATCCATTTAGCATAGTTATAGTACTAAACAACATGATGTGGGGTATTCTAAATTTGAAAACAGGACTTTGTTTCCACAAGAACTGTGGAGTGGCCATTTCTACTCATACCGTCGTGGACAAGTGCATCTGAAGACAGGTAGATTGGTGAGGACAACACAGTTAAGTTTTTTTTTCCACTTGTTGATTTCCTTACCATCTGCCACAGACCTAGCTTGGCAGTTATAAACTTTACGACTCAACTAGCTCGATCAATAGTGGTACTACCAAGCCACTTTTTGTGATGGAGTTGAAGACGACCTCACATGGTATGCCCTTGCCACCTCCAGTATATCCTCCCAAGTGCTGTTCAACGTGAAATAATATCTATTTTATCAGCCAAAGAGTCACAATAGATGGTATTCCCTTGTATGTTTTCTTCTCTGTTTGACTGGATGCCATGATACTTTTGGCGTTTGATGTTGACAACTCCCAGGGCAAATCTTCCTGATTGCACACCACTGTGCCACCACCTGTAGTGTCCTCTTGATGACACAGGGTATACCCATGGATTGATGTTGTTTGGCACGTTGCGTATAAGATATGATTCTGTGAGTATGACTGTTGCTTGACTAGTTTGGGACAGCTCTCCTAATTTTGGTAGAGGTTTGCAGATGTTGGTGGGGAGGACTTTGCAGAGTTGATGGACCTGTGTTGGGTATCATCTTTCAAGTGCCCCAGTTGATGTAGAGTGTTCTTTGGAGAGACTTCATAGTTGTTTGGTACAACTTAGTGGCTTGCAAGGCAGCTTCAAGACAATTAAGAGTCAACTGCATTGCTGTGTCAGAGTAGGTCAGAGTAGGTAAGGATGACAGATTTCCTTCCCTAAAGTAGGTTAGTGAACCAGATGGATTTGTTATGACAATCAACAGTCTTTAAACAGTCATCGAAGGGATTACTTCTAATTCCGGATCTTTGCTGAATTCAAATTTCACTTCATAGAATCATTGAGTACAAAAGAAGGCTGTTCAACCCGCAAAGGCTACACCACCAAACTTGTACTGCGACCTCCACCAGTTCCACTTTCCTGCACTTGGTCCATAGTCTCAGTGTAGGCCAGACCAGGTGAGGGCGTCAGTTTCCTTCCCTAAAGGCCATTAGTGAACCAGATAGGTTTTTCTGACAATTAGCAACGGAGAATTCCAGGTTTTTTAAAATTAAATTCAAATTCCACCATCTGCCATGGCAGGATTCGAACCCAGGTGCCCAGAACATTACCTGGGTCTCTGGATTAATAGTCCAGTGACATTATCACGGGGCCATTTCCTACCCTAACCTAAGCTCTGCAGTCTTGCACATCCAGTCGTGAATGGTAGTGGACAATTTAAAAACTCACTGGAGGAGGCTCCACGAATATCCCCATCCTCAAGATGGGAGAAACCAACACTTCAGTGCAAAGGATAAGCATTTGCAGCAGTCTTCAACGGAAGCACTGAGTGGATGATTGACCGTAGCCGCCTCCAGTGGTCCCCAATATCACAGATCCCAGTCTTCAGCCAATTCAATTCACTCCACGTGATATCAAAAAATGGTTGGAGACACTAGATACTGCAAAGGCTATGAGCCCTGACAATGTTCCGGCAATAGTACTGAAGACTTGTCGTCCAGAACATGCCACTCCCCCAGCAAAGCAATTCCAGTACAGTTACAACACTGGCATCGCACCAATAATGTGGGAAATTGTCCAGGTATGTCTTGTACATTTTAAAAAAAAGGACAAATCCAACCCAGCCATTTACCGCCCCACCAGTCTATTCTTGATCATCAGTAAAGTGATAGAAGGTGTCATCAACAGTCTATCAAGCAGCACCTGCTCAATGAGGACGAGTTTGGGTTCTGCCAGGGCCATTCAGCTCCTGACCTTGTTGCAGCCTTGTTTAAACAGAGTTGAGATGAAAGCGACAGCCTTTGATATCAAAGCCTCATTCGACTGAGTAGGGCATCGTAGAGCTGTAGCAAAACTCGGGGCAAATTCTCCGCTGGTTGGAGTCATACCTGGCACAAAGGAAGATGGTCATTGTCGTTGGAGATAAGTCATCTCAGCTCCAGGACATCTCTGCAGGAGTTCCTGAGGATAGTATCCTAGGCCAAACTGTCTCCAAACGCTTCTTCAATTACCTTGCCTCCATCATAAGTCAAAAGTAGGAATGTTTGCTGATGACTCATCAGATACTGAAGCAGTCCATATTCAAATGCAATGAGATCTGGACAATATCCAGGCTTGGGCTGACAAGTGGCAAGTAACATTTGTGCCATATTAAATGCCAGGCTGTGACCATCACCAGTGAGAGACGATCTAACCATTGCCCCTTGACATTCAGTGGTGTTACCATCACTGAATGCCCCCACTGTCAACGTCCTTGGGGTTTCCATAGACCGGAAACTCACCGCATAAACAGTGGCTCCAGAAGTAGGTCAGAGGCTAGGAATACTGCGGCGAGTAACACACCTCTTGATTTCCGCACAAAGTCTGTCCATCATCTACAAGGCACAAGTCAGAAGTGTGATGGAATACTCCACACTTGTGTGGATAGTGCAGCTCCAACAGCATGCAAGAAGCTTGACGACATGCAGGCCAAAGCAGCTTGTTTGAATGGCACCATATCCACAAGCATCCATTCTCTCCACCACCGATATTCAATAACAGCAGTGTGTACTATCTGCAAGATGCACTGCAGAAATTCCCCAAAGCAACTTCCAAACAAGGGAAACAGATACATGGGAACACCACCACCTGCAAGTTCGCCACTGAGCCACTCACCATCCTGACTTGGAAATATATCTCCTTTCCTTCAGTGTCACTGGGTCAAAATCCTGGAATTTCCTCCCTAATAGCATTGTGGGTCAACCCACAGCACATGGACTGCAGCAGTTCACTACTACCTTCTCAAGGGCAACCATGGACAGGCAATGAATGCTGGCCAGCCAGCAATGCCCATATTGCACAAATAAATAAAAAAGAGCCAAGTTGCAATCTTAAGTGGGTGTCAAGAACGGCTGATCTGACAAATTCCCAGTCTTGTTCACTTTTTTTGTTCTGTTTTAAATTCTGGAGTGGATGGGAGGGCTGACAACCGCATGAGTGTCAAACCACAAATGATTGCTGTTTCAGCTATCCAAGATCCCAAACAGCTTTTTTGGCTACAATTTAAAATAGAATATTGTAATCTAACAATTTAGTAATGACATGCCAATTTTTCTTAGTATTGTTCAAATAACTTGATGCAATTTTTGACTCTTGACATCCTAATTACTTCCTTTTCATTATGGATGTCCAATTCCTCTATACCAGCACCTTCCACAAGAATGATAAGTGCTCTTTCCATTTCTTTCGCATAAAAACTGCAACACAAGGGACTGAGGGGTACTTGTACATGAAACACCAAAAGCTAACACATGGGTGAAACAGGTAATCAGGAAGGTTAATGGACTTTTGGCCCTTATTTCAATGAGTATTAGATTAAGGAAGTCTTACTTCAACTGTACAAGGTGCTGATGAGACCATATCTGGAGTACTATGAACAGTTTTGGTCCCCTTATTCTAGAAAAGAATTTTCTTATTCGAGGCCATTCAGTGAAATAATGCGACATGCAGTAATTTGATGGTTTTGAAAACTGAATTTGTTTCTTGAAAACACAACTTTTTACTTTGTTTTAAATCCTGGTATTTATCAGCCTGGGTTACCAGTCTCAGGATAAGCACTATCCGGTGCCACTAAACCAAGCATGGCTATCCAATTGATTAGAATTCTAATACCTATATTAATAAACCGAATTGAAATATAAAAATCAATGCCGAGAAAATGTTGCCCCCCTCACTTGGCAATCTAGAACATGGGTCAGAGCCTCATTATGAGGAATTGGCAATTTTGGACAGTTATAAAGCAGAGATTGACCCCCCCCACCCCGGAGAACTAAAACCAAAATACCCAAAGAGAAGCACCTCGCCCCATAATCTGTAAAAGGCGTATGAAAAGTGGTGTAACCTGCCTTTCAGCAACTTCTAGTCATTAAATAGAATAAATTCCTGCCATTCTCTTTAAAATCAGCAAGTATCAATTTATTTATCTAACTCTAACAAGTGAACAAATTAACTGAACAATTAACTAACTGAATAAATCCTTCTGACTACTGACTATTCCCAAATAAAGCAATATTCTAATGGTATGCTGTTCCAATAAATACAAGTCTCACACATATAAAGAAGAATAAAATTTAGTCTCTCAAAATTACAGCCAGGTTATGTGTCATCCAGAATATTCTGTGCCTTCTCCATTGACTCTTCTGTCAGGAATGCCTTCTCCATCGATTCTTCTGTCAGGAATATTAACTAGTTATGCTGTTGGCTCTGTTGTTATTTAGATGGTGCTTTCTCTAAGACCTAGAGAAGATTGTGAGAACCAGCGATTCTCTCTCGAGAGCGGAGGGCCATTTGCTTTGGTGGATGGCAGCCAGCTCTGGGGCTTTGTCCATCTGCCCCTTTCTTTTTATACTCTTGATGACATATTAATATTTCATACAATAGGATTGGTCCTATGTTATCAAACCATCAGACTTAAATTTAAGATAACAAGGTATAGAGCTGGATGAACACAGCAGGCCAAGCAGCATCAGAGGAGCAGGAAAGCTGACGTTTCGGGTCTAGACCCTTCTTCAGAAAATCTTAATATAGACTTAAATTTAATAGGTTTTTGGTATCTATAACCTGGTTCAAATTGATTGGCTAAATTCAGAAGCCTGTTGTTTTGTTACAAAACTGCTGCTTGGTCTGCTAACTGTATGGTCTTTTGATACAGATGTTTCAATTTGGGCACTCTGTGTGCTTGCAAACTTGTAAGCTGCTACTCACAGACATCCATTTTTAAATCTCGGAGCACAGAAAAAGCGCATGATCTTTTAAATGGACCATGCAATGCTTTCTCCCCTAGCATTTTACAAACACCAAATTCTAATTTCCTGCCTCCTGATCCACAAGTACTGTACCCAACTTCGCAACAGGACTTTGATCAGGTGAGGGGCGGCACGGTGGCTCAGGGACCTGAGTTCAAATCCATCCTTGGGCAACTGTCTGTGCGGAGTTTGCACATTCCCCCTGTGCCTGTGTGGGTTTCCTCTGGGTGTTCCGTTTTCCTCCCACAGTCCAAAGATGTGTAGGTTAGGTAAATTGGCCATGCTAAATTGCCCCAAGTGTGTCCAGGGTCATGCAGTCTAGGTGGATTAGCCATGGGAAATTCAGGGCTACAGGGAAGAGGGTGGGTAGATATGTGTGGGATGCTCTTTGGAGGGATGGTGTGGACTCAATGGACAGAATGGCCTGCTTCCATACTGTAGAGATTCTGTGATTTCTGTGATATTTTTCATGTGGAATTGTGGATCGTGGAATTCGTAGATGCTCAGTCATTGAGCCTTTGGGTACTATGGGAATTGAGTGATGTAAGTATCGTGTGGAAAGTGGAGTCAAGGTAAAATATCAGGCCTGATTTTAGTAAATGCCAAAGCAGGCTTGAGCGATCAATTGGTCAACTTCTCCTATTCCTTGTGTTATTTTGGTAATCCATTGCTGCAGTAGTAGCCACAAACATGTGGTCTATGGTCTTCGACATCTTAGCTAGACTTCTAAATACAAGAAATATTCGTAGCACTTGTAAAGTTTAAAGGAATATATGTAAAAGGTATCTAACACTGAGCTATTACATGGCATACATCGTATTTCATAACAGGTGATGAGAAATATTTTTTGAAGACCTTTTCTTGGGCTGTCTGTCCTGGAACCTGAAATTTACGTTTGATGTTGAATTCTAATTGTAGCCAGGGCCTGTTGATCCCACTGACAGTAGGTACATCATCAGAGTGCTGAAACAGATGTGCCGGTTTCAAACCTCCTCTCGACTGTCTCTACTTTAATGAGACCTAGCTCAGCATCTCCAGTGAAGTATAAAAAATGGTTATTTAAAATGCCTTGGTCACATACCATCTTTGTGTCTTTACTTGGCCTGATATTCAGCCTGTATCTGCAGCAAGTACTGACTGCCACTGAAGACTTTTTGTGAACTCTAGATTTACGAGAATTGTTCCGGAGATAGGGAACTTCAGCTAGACAGATTGGTTGGTGATGTTGCAACTGTTTTCCTTGCAGAAGAAAACTTGGAGAGGAGAATTGGTAATACCTCAAATCATGAGAATCTGGACAGAGTAGATGGGAAATACAGTTCCCATTGGTGTAAAGATTGAGGAGAGAGCATAGATTTAAGGTAATTAGGAAAGAAAAGCATTGGATGCACAACAAGAAAAACATTTTCATTTGCTGAGTGGTTAAGATCTGAAATGCACTTACTACGATGTGGTGAAGGCAGATTCAGGTGAGGCATTCAAGACAGAAAAGGAAGGATGTGTTTGCCTATGACAAGGTAGTACTAGATCAGTTGCACAATCAGAGAGCTGACATACACGACGGGCCAACTGGCGGTGTCTTACATGGTGATCATTCTTTGATTTTGTAATAAATGTGTTCTCTATAAAAACAAATAATAATTAACTGTTCTGATCAGCTTTTTTAAGCCAGATGTAGCTCTTTAAGTGCAATCGATATAATGTAGAAATTAATAAACTTAAAGTTCCTCACTTTGTTCAGCTGACTTAGAGTTGATTTATTATTTTTCTCTTATTGCAGTAATGCACCACAAAGTGGATTTTCTCTTATTCAAGTTGACAGTATGAATGTCACCATGAAGGAGATTCTGCAGAAGGCTCTAAAAAGGAGAAAAGGTTCACAAAAGGCTGCAGGTAAAAATGAGAAACCATGAATTTTAAGGTCATTAATTTGAGTTATGCCTACTGTGGTGATTTAATGCACGTTGATGTAATGCAACTAGTGACGTTTATGTATGCGCTTTTACAAATTTTGGTACACTTGTGTTTTTTAAGCTTCAAACTTAGAACTACCATTCCCATTTTTAACACTTTGTTTGCTCAGAGGATCAGAGAACCTTCTGCTACTGAGCTGTCCAGATTTATACATTTTCACCTAATACGCTAATGCTGTAAATCTGTGATCCAGTTATCAGAAATAATAATTCAAATCTACAAAGCGACATTGCAAAATCTAAAATAGCACACACCAAATAATGCTGATGCGATTTTTCCATACGTTTGTAGAAAGGCATTGCCTGTTTTCATCGTAGTTCCTCCTTTCCTTACTTTTGCAACCAAAGATGATTTCAATTTCATTCCATTCTAGCCATTTCTCCTATTTTTACACTTCTAGGTTTCCTGTCTCCCCTGTTTTCTTTTCCCAGCTTTTCTTTTCAAGTTGGGAGCAACTTCTTTGAAGAGATTGTCCCGTGATTTCCTAAAACCAGAAACTGCTTATTCAGTTAGCATCTGTGTTAAACAGATTGGCCAAGAGATGAGTCTTGTCATCGATGCCCCTTGAAGGCAATGAATAAACTTTGATTTGCTATGCTTTTACTTTTTCTTTCCATTTTAAATATCTGTCAACAAAAACCGTTGTTATAGATTTGATGCAAGGGAATTTGATTGTTGGATGCAATCTCAAAGCATTTGCTTTAGTAAAACAGATGTATCTGTATCTTCATGAGACTTAATCTCAAGACATACACATTATTCCTAATTGATATATATCCTTGACCCCCTCCTGTTTGTCATGTTCATGCCATTCCCCTTCCCATTATATAAAACAAAGCATCATTTTATCTAGCCCAGCAACCCTCCAAGGTATTCGGTCTTGCTTGTTTTTCGTTTCATGATCATCTCCAATTTTAATTAGTTCACCATGGCTTCACCTGCCAAGAGTAAAAGCTGGGAATGTTCCTTTCTCAACTTTGTTGTCTCTCTTACCTCTCTTTTCCTCCTTTATGCTCCTTAAAAGCTACTTCTTTGACTGAACTTGATATCCCAAAAATATCTTAATACCTTAATATTGCCTTATTCGGCTTGCTGTCAAATTTAAACTTCATAATCCAATTGTAAACATCCTCTTTAAATGTTTAATTACGTTAAATCATTATATAAATGAAAGTTCTTGTTGAATGTCAGAAAGCTAGTCAATCATAAAGCATCACAACTGCAGCAGCATCTTGTATAATGCCTTTATGTAATGCCTTTGACGTACTAAATTGTCTCATGGTACTTCACATGACAAAAAACTGACCCTGAGAAGATGATACTAAGATGTGTAACTAAGAGCTCAATCATGGAGGTAGATTCAAAGGAGCACTTTGTCTCCATTAAAAGAGGTGGTGATGTTGGTGGAGGAATTACAGAGCTTGGTGCCTGTTCCAACAGACAGCATGACCATCAATGTTGGGGCAAAGGGAGAGGTGAATACCTAGCATAAGCTTGGAGGACTGCAGAAATCTTGGAGGTGACAATGAAACCATAGAGGAAACTGAACAGAAGAATGAGGGTACTTAATTTAAGGTGTTGGTGGAGAAGGAGACAGAGTGTGGGTTAGCAATTACAGATGTAATGAATGGGACTTGGTGTAGTTTTGGATATAGGGAGCAGAGCTTGGTGAGATCAGGTTATGGTTGGTGGAAGATGGGAAGCCAGCCTGGGGAGCATTAGAATTGACCTATGGACTTCAGCAGCAAGATGGATGATGTCGTAAAGGTGGGGACCAGGTGTTCTTTGAGATAAAGTGGTTAAGGGGCCGGAAGCTGAGCTTCGAGTCGAATAAATTGCTGAGATTGTGAATAGTGTGATTGAAACTTTACTCAGTTGCAGGACGGAATTGTATTCGATATCAATATGGGTGCCAAGAAAGGAAGCTTGGTAGTCAACAGGTTAGTGGTAATAGAGTTTAGAGACTATGACACGTGTTATGGAGAAAAACACTGAGTCTAAACTTGTTTTCAGCCAGTCTTTACATAAGCTTTCCACTGGACAGGCGCTGAATACCAATTAGAGATACTCCCTTTTGTCTCTCCTCTCCTCGCTCGGAAAGTCTACAGCAATAATATCCTAGCTAACCCACTAATTCAATGATCTGATCATCATACAGAAACATGACTGCATGGAGACCAGACTGGGAACTGAATATTCCAAGATATTTGACGTTTAGTAAGGACAAACAAGAAGGAAAAGCTGCTGGTGTTACATTGATACTAAGGGATGGGATCTGTACATTGGTAAGGAGGATCTCGGATTGGAAGTAAAATGTGGAATCTGTTTCACCAGAATTAAGAAACCGTAAGGGACAGAAAACTTTAGGGGTTTAGAGTTAATTATAGTTCACCAGTAATAGTCGTAGCAGCACAGGGCATAAATCAAGACTGGAGAGAAGCTGGTAGCATAGGCTGTAATCATGGGTAAATTCAATGTGCTTAAAGATTGGACAAACAAATTGAGCACTAAAACCGTCGAGGATGAGTTTCTGGAGTGTGTTAGGGATGGTTTTATCAAGCCATAGCAAAGCCAATGAAAAAGGGATAATTAACAATCTGGTAAAAGAACCTTTAGGGATGAGTGACAATGGTATGATAGAATTTTACATTGTTTGAAAGTGAGGTAGTTCTTTCTGAAGCAAGGAGTTAAATTTGAATAAAGGTAATTACGAAGGCACAAATTGGCTAGTGGATTGGGAAAATACATTACAAGGCTTTTTGTAGAAAGGCAACGTATAGTCATTTAAGAACAATTACATGACTTACAGCAGCTATACATTGCTTCAAGGTGCTAGAACAAAAAAAATGTCAATCAACATATGGATTGCAGAGGAAATTCAGGATTCTATGAGATTAAAAAAGGTTTAAAAAGCTGCCAGAAGTAGCAGTAATTCTGAAGATTGGGAGATTTACAGAATACAACAAAAGATGACCAAGAAACTGATAAGGAAATGGAGAATAAAATATGAATTCAACCTAGCAAAAAACTTAAATGGACTGTAAAAAGTGCTGTTGGTAAATAAAAAGCAAATGCTTGGCTAAAATTAATGTAGGTCCAAAACAACCAGAGTCAGGAAAATTTATAATGGGGAATAGTGAAATGGTAGAGAAGCCAAATGTTTACTTTGTCTGTTTTCACTGAGGAGCATATCAGAAACTTGCAAAACTAGAGGTCAAGTGGTTAATGATGGTGAGGAGTTGAAGGGAATGTTCACTAATAAGAAGGTAGCAGTAGAGAAGTCATCAGGGTTTAAAGTTAATCAATCCATAAGACCTGATGATCTGTATCTGAGTGTTGAAGGAGATGGCTGTAGAAGAAATTAACTCCCAAAATTCCATAGATTTGGTAATGATTCCTGTGGATTTGAAGGTAACAAATGTCACACACTATTTTAAAAAGTAGCAAAAGAGAAAACAGAACTACAGCCCTGTTAGTCATATATGAGTAGTAGGAGAAATGCTAGAATCTATTATGAAGGATTAAGTAAACAGACATCCGATAATGATGATGATCTCATTGGGCATAGTCATCATGCAAATATTTTTGAATCAACTTGTAAGAGGTGTTACCACACACTTCTGGAGCAGGTGGGACTTGAACCCAGGCCCCCTGGGTCAAAGATAGGGACACTGCCATTCTACCAGACGACCCCTTGTGGTCAGCATGGGTTTGAGACTGGCAAATCTTGTTTAATAAGCTTGTTGAAGTTTTTTTGAAGTTCTTACCGACAAAGTCGATGAAGATTCAAAAGAAATTTTATCCTTAGTTTTTCAGAAGGCCTTTGGTAAAGTTCCCCACAAGAGGCTGATTAGAAAAAATTTAAGCACATGGGATGAGTGGTACTGTATTGGCATCGATTAATAATTGGCTGACAGATACAAAACAGCAGGAATAAATGGGTCATTCTCATGTTGTCAAGTTGTGAGTTGAGGGATACTGCAAGGATTAGTATTTGGGCTCCAGCTGTTCACAGTATGCATCACTGAATTGGAGGTGAAGGTGAAATGTAATTTTTCCAAATTTGCAGATGATCCAAGCTAAGCAGGAATGTGTGTCATAAGCAGGATGTAAAGCAGCTTCATGAGAACTTGGACAGGTTAATGAATGGGCAAGAACAGAATAGATGGAATATCAAGTGGAAAAATGTGAGTTGTCCACTTTGATAGGAGAAATAAATGTGCAGAGAATTTCTGTGATAAGAGATTGGAAAGTATAGAAGTTCAAAGGTGTCCTCGTCAACAAGTCACTAAAATATAGTTGCAGCAAACCATTAGGCTAACATTTCATTAGTCTTCCTTTCTTGCAAGAGGATTTGAATACAGAAGTAGTGAAGTCTTGTTTCAGTTGTTTAGGGAGCTTAATTACACCACACCTCGAGTACTGTGTGCAGTGATATATTATTGCCGTAGAGGGAGTGCAATAAAGGTTCAACAGACTTGTTCGTAGGATGGCTGGACTGTCCTTTGAAGAGAGATTGGGCAAGCTCTATTCTCTAGAGTTTCAAAGAATGAGAGGTGATCTGATGGAAACTTACAAAATGCTTCCTGGGATAGACAGTAGATGCAGGTTGAACGTTTTCCCTAGTTGAGAAGTCTAGAATCAGAGGCACAATGTAAAAATAATGGGGGGTGGTACTTAAGCCTGAGATGTGGAGAATTTTCTTTGCTTAGAGAGTTGTGAACCTTTGGAATTCTCTACCACATTCATCTGTGGAAGTTCTGTCTTTGAGTATGTTTAAGGCAGAGATTGTTAAATTTCTAATGACCAGTGGTGTGCAGGGTTATGGGATGGGGGCGGATGAAAGGCATTGAAGTGTTTAGTTAGCCGCGGTCATATTAAATGGCAGGGCTGTCTTGATGAGCTACTCTGTTCCTATGTTGCTAAACCAGGGAAAACTGAACTAACAGACTGACAATTGAACTTGAGACCTTCTCTGCCTAATAGCTTCAGAGATAGCAGGAACTGTCGATGCTGGAGAATCTGAGATAACAAGGTGTAGAGCTGGATGAACACAGCAGGCCAAGCAGCATCAGAGGAGCAGGAAGGCTGACGTTTCGGGCCTAGACCCTTCTTCAGAAATCTG
>NC_063359.1:24790426-24823276 GCF_021869965.1 Rhincodon typus | reverse complement strand
CTTCCTGCTCCTCTGATGCTGCTTGGCCGCCTAATAGCTTGTTGTCTTCTGATATGTAACCAATAAATATACTTGGGATTTAAGACTTTTAAATTCTGAAAAGTTCCTGGGGAATAAATAATGGAAGATTGATTGATTGATTGATTGATTGATTGATTGATTGTTAGCAATGGTTTATAGTTACAGATTATTACCAAATAATAAAGGGGAAAATTGAAGTTTTTTTTCCCAAGTCATCAAATGCTTTACCACAGTTCATTGCTGAGACAGAGATTGTCGCACTGAAAGGAAATTGGATAAACATTTAGAAAGGAAAGATATAAAATTATATGAGGAAAGGAGAAATTAAGTTAGATTTGGCAATCTTGGTGTAAGATCTAACGAGATGCAGCAGTCACAATGTGTACTATTAATCCTATGACTTTCTACTGGACTGGTACTGAAACACTGTCATTTACAACTCTTTCCGGCAATACCGGCAGTGCAGGTACTATTTAGTACTTAAAATACAGATCCATTACCAGTGATGACTGTTGCAAAATGGGAAAATAATCTTGAAGTTGGGATAATGGGACCTATAATGTAATAAGCCTCTCATGAGGCTATCTAGGAAATAGATAGGTTCATTAGAAAACTGGTTCCTTTTTAACATTAATAAAGGCCCACCAATATATTCCAAACATTGATTGTAGTACTGTGAAATTAGAATCTCATTCATTATGCTGTGATCTTCAGTTCACATTTGAAAGTAAATGTAAAATTGGGGAAAACTATTCATTTTTTTGTTTGAAAGATCTTCCAAGCTGTTCTGCAGATCTTTTATGGATGTATTTAAAAAGGCAAACCGGCTTGCTCTGACATCCATCAAGGGGATTCCAATAGACCATGTCAACAAGCTGGCATTGTTGGTGGCATAGTTGGTTCATTTCAAGACTAATTGGTATCTTTCTCTTTCAAAAAAAGTACCCCTACAAAAGTGTAATCCCTGCAGTGAATTTACAAAGACTTATTAAAATCTCTGTGGGGATTGAGTTTAAAAGACAACTCCTCATTGGTCCGGAAACATACCAACTGCAGTGTTATTAGTGCTCGCTAGTGGATGCATTCCATGGGGATCCCCTAGTCAATGTCATTGGAGCATGTCAGCTTGACTTTTTAATGCAGCAGATGGATAGCCTTCAGGGCTGTATGTTAGGATTTGAAAACATGAACTTTGAATTCAGATTTTTATTAAAAATAAAGATTTGCTCAGCATCTAAAATGTCGCCTTGAACTCCTTTAGCCTTTTTGGTGTGTAATCCAGAATTTAGTGCATGTTTTAAAATCAATAACTAATAATAATCTTGATTTGAAGATGAAAAAGTAAAATATCATCACCTGCTGTGAAATATAAAACTGTGCAGTTATGAACAGACCACTCCATTTATTTTTGAGCTTTTTGTCATAAATTTCAGTTTTTAAATTCTGTATATCAGTGAAGTTCCAAGTAAAGCACTAACCCACCCCACCCCCGCAAAATGAAAGTCTAAAACTTACATCTCCATTCTTGCTTGAGTTAATAATTCCCAATATATTTAAGTTTGTCTGTTTTTGTACTAAAGAGGTTAACATTGACATCTCATCCACACAAAATGAGGAGAGTGTAGAGGCAATTCCAGCATTTTGAAAAATCTTTCTTGAATTACAATCTGCCAAATATTTAATTAACTATCTGGGGATGAAATATGAAGTTTTATTAAAACTTTGAATAGTTAAAATCTCGAAGGACAAGGATGAGCTGTCTCAAGGCCATATTCCGTGGGATCGATAAGAGTTGTAAAAAGAAAATGGCAGAGGAGCATTTAACAATCTGAAATCTGATTCACATAAAAGCCATTGGGGTGGTTGTGGATCAAACCTTCTAGCGTCTGTAAGCAATTTGGCCATTTGCCAAGAGCCAGTGTTCACCCTCAGCTGTGGCATTGCAGTCCAGATGTGCCAACTGCACGTTCTGATTTTGCCAGCTGACTGCGCCGTTTGATAACCAGCTCTCTGGATGCCCATCACTGGCCGCAGAGATAGAATTAAATGATGATGATCTTCCCACAAGTTGCAGGAGGAAGCAATGCATATAAATCTTGATTTCATCTCAGCATGAGAAGTCTTTATCCATCATCACTCATAATGAACAAGTCGTTAGCTTCGATGAATGGTTCTGTGTTTTTGAGAGCTGCTTTTGTCCGCTTTTTAGGTGACTTTATGCATTCTGGGGGTCATATTATCTTACTAGCAAGGGAGAGATTAGTTCATTGTGCCAGGGAAATATTTAAACAGTTTTTGCCTACATTAGAGGGCTTGCAGCGATGACCAGAAAAACATAACCTGTGCATTTCAATCCACTTCGAAATTTCAGGGTTTTTTTAATTTGCTGGTTACTATTTCTGGAATTGTAGTACATCACAAACAGCTTTAATGGCCACAGAAAGTATAAGAAGCCATTTTTCAGTAAGTTCTGTATTCTGCTATACTATTTAAATTAAATGAAAATATTTTTTCCCATACAGAAATAATTCCTTAATTTGTTAAAAAATTTAGATATTGACAAATGCTAATTCTGGTATGTGGTGAAAGCACTGGTAATGTTTTTCAAGTGCAAAATCGGATGGATTAATGGAAATATTTTATTTTTGTTTTTAAAAGTATAATTTGTATCTAGTGACAATAATTGTCTCAAAATATTGGCACACAAGCGAATGAATAATTCCTGTTATTTATCAATACGTTAGATTAGTGCCTCATGTACATCATAGAACTGAAAAGCAAGCTGTATTTTCAAAAGATTTTGCATTCTTGCAAATAAAATGGGTAAGGTCCCAGATTGGAATATGATGTCAACATGCTGTAAAATCAGGAGAGAAACAAACTTGAGTCGGATAGTTTTGAAACTTACTATCTCAGATGACTTATTGCTGACTTGTTAAGAAATGGATATTTAACATCTTTAGAAAAGCCATTTAAGCATTAAGAAAAAAAATCAAATCAGAGGGCTCTTGGGATGCAGTCATAGTGTCCCTACCTCTGGCTCAGAAAGCACAAGATCCAATCCCACCTGCTCCAGAGATGTCATAACATCTTCAGGCAGGCTAATTTAAGAAAATATGGAAAAATCAAATCAGTCAGTCACATTCATGGTAAGTTTCATCAGCCTTGGGCAAAGAGAAGTCTGAAACCAGCAGTTTTTAGCAATGGCATATGTGTTTTCTGTTGTAGAAATGAGATATGGGTTTTTCAATGATCTTCAGCTGAAAGAAAGAAAGTGATACCAAGTGTAGAAAATATTGTAAATCCCGCTTGATTCATCTACAGTAAGAGTTTCTTTAGTTTAAGTACTTAAACTAATTCAAATTTTTAAGAAAAGCCACACTAGCGTTATAAATAATCTCCTATAATGTTTCATGTAAACTGAGTCACCTGCATACATCTCACACATGAAAAAAATACTAAATGTTATTGGCATGAGACATGTTATTGCGTGAAAAATCATTGTGTTTGATTAAACTGAGTTGAATGTTCTCTGTGGTTTCAAAGTTTTCTTTTGTGCCTTTTGGTAATCATGAATACGAAATGGGAAAATATTTAGTAATAATTAAATAATTAAAATAGCCCATTGTCAGGGACTTTTCTCGACACTACTGTATTGATCTCTGGTTAACAATGTGAATTTGTTCACTTTGTCTTATCTATAATGAGGGGGACGTTTTCTTTCTTGTTTCTTAACTTCTGTGTTTGAATACACTTAATTGCAAGCCAATCCCATGTAACAAATGGCAGATTTGTTGTTCTTGTAAAATAACTTATCAATTTCTTGTGTACTTGGCCTGTGATTGTCTCAAAAAATTTTCATCTCATTGCCAGCTTTTATGCTGTCAGTACTCTGTGTCACTGAACTTACTGCAGAAGCAAATTACTGCAGATGCTGAAACCTGCACTGAAAACAACAATTGCTGGAGATCACAGTGGATCAGGCAGCATCCATGGAGAGAAAGCAAACTTAAGTTTCGAGTCTAGATGACACTTCTTCAGAGCTGATGTGAAGCGTGGAGGAGGCATAATTTATGCTATCATGTCAACTCTGATGAAGACGCATCTGGACTCAACGTTAGCTTGTTCTGTCTCCATGGATGTGCCTGACCTGCTGTGTTCTCTAGCATTTGTTGTTCTCAGAACTTTATGCAGAGTTTGTTTATGTAGGAGCTAAGTTTCATTGAAAATATTGATAAGTTTGGAATTCTACTAGTTTTTTAAAGAAATTATAATTGCATTTGTTGTAACTATTGATTGACGACATCAGATTGCCCTGTTAAAAATATTTTAATTGTCGGCCTCTAGATTTTGGATTTTACTTCCTTTCTTTGACTATCAATTATCATGCCCCAACTTTGGAGCTACTAAAACTGGAAGGAAAGAAGAGAGTCTAAAGGCAGGAAATTTCATTGCTTAGTCTTCAGACTTGGTTATGGCAGCTGTTGTACAAATATGCTGGCATTGGAGGCATTATATTAATTGTGTATGTAAATTTCCAGAAGATACACAACATAACTATAACGTGAAGGTTTTTTAAATTTTAATGTACACTGTTTGGAAAAAGGAATATCTTACTGAAATAGTATGCCATCTCAGCTTGGTAAGGGCCAACAAATCATCTTTTCATTTTCATGTTCGGTAAAGTGGAAGTGTTCCACATTGCTTGGTCTATTATCATACAAATTTACCAGTTGATGTGAGTTAGAAGTCAGGATAACTGATCAAAAAGTATCCTTTAATAATTGTGATTCAGCAGCAAAGCACAGCAAACTTGGAAACTGTAAGAATGCAACTGTACTCCTCCATGTAATGAGAAGTAGACATACTGATTTACAGTGTTTAAACGATAGAGTTCTGATAACCTGTGCATCTTCTGGAAAAATTACTACTAGCCAAACATTGATGCAAAACCGTTGTAGGTGATGAATTGTTATTGAAGATTTCAAGTGCAGCAATTTTACTAAAAATTGTACAAGTAATTACAGCATTATTAAACATATTTATTTAAGTAGGGGTTCAGTTCATTCCGTTGGCTGGTTTGCGATGCTGAATGATGCCAACAGCACATTTCTCATAGTGGCTGAAATTACCATGAAGGTCACGCTTCTCAACCTCTCCCCTTGTCTGATGAGTGGTGACCCTCAGGTTAAACTCACTACCTGTCATGTCTCTCTAACGAGAGAGAAACTGTATGGCCCTCTGGGACTGTGGTGACTGTATTTACTTCATTAACCACATATATATTTTTAATTTTTATAGCTATAGTTACAACTAGTAAACACTCCAACATTTTTATATCTGTAGCTCAATGGTAGGTTTGTGTAAGGTGGGTTAGTCATTACATTGCCTTTCCTTCAAGCAGTGAAGCGTTTGAGAAAGAACTGTTCCATTTTGGAAGAGTGAGGCATGATTGATCTGCTGAAAGCAAAATGGAGTGTGCCTGCTAAGATTTTCATATCTCTGTTGCTGCTGAGGTGTTTGATCTATTTTTTAATCTTTTGGAATCTCCATGTTGTATCCCTTAGGGTTTGTTATTTCAGATAGTCAATGGCTTGCTATAAGCGGAGCCCCTGCGCATGTTTTGATTTGGATATCAAATTAAATCAGCCTGCATATCAAATCCAGTCTGGAAACATGTCAGACATGATGTCAACAAAAGTAACTTTATTTCTAAAGTACATTTAATATGGTGAAATAGTCCAAGGCTGTTCACAGGAACAATATCAAGCAAAATTTGATGTGTCATCACATAGAGAAATTGAAGCAGGTGACCAGAAGTTTTGTTTTAAGGAGAAACTTAAAGTAGAAATTGAGAGAAGTTCAGAGTTTAGAACATTTGTAGACAAACGCAAAACCACCATTGATGGACCAAGTAAAGTTGGGGTTGCTGCAGGGGCTAGAATTGTGGAAATACAGATACATGTGGCTACCAACACTGAATGACCTGGGATTTGAGGAATTCAACAGCTTGTTATTGTTATATGACTAGGAGATTATAGAGGTCGGGGAGGTCAAGTTCATGGAAGTTTTTGGAAAAAATGGGTTTTGAAATTGAAATATCGCCAGATCAAGAGCATGTACGGGCCAGTGAACACAGGAATGATGAGTGAACAGGGCTTGGTGTGAGTTAAGACACAGGCAGTTGAAGTCTGGATGATCTCAAACTTTATGAAAGATAGAATGTGGGAGTGTATTGGAATAGTTAAATCTAGAGGTAACAAAAGCATTGGTGAAAGTTTCCGCAGCAAATGAACTAAAACAGATGGAGTTGAGCAATATTATGGGATAGACATAGGCAGCCTTGGTGTTGGTGATTGGGAGTTTATAGCTTGTAGTTGGGACTGAAGGCAATGAGCACAATTTTACCGTATTTTGTTGTAGGATAAATGGTTTGTCGTCACGTCATAAGAATAGAGTAGAAGGCCTTACTGCCATTGGTGCCTGCTTCACCACTCAATAATATCAGCTGATCTTTGACTTCAACTTCCATTTCCTTTGATTTTCTTCAAGTCAAAGTTTACTGGTTCGATCTTGAATATGTTTAACAACTTAACATTCGCAGCCCTCTGAGGTAAAGAATTTGTGATTCCCAACTCTGAAGAAATTTCTTCTCTTCCTCTGTTTTAAATGGCCAGCTGCTTATCTGAGAGTGCCACTGAGTTCTTGATTCTCCATGCATGGGAAATAGCCTCTCAGCATCTCAAAAATCCCAAGGAGTGGTAGTGCAGTAAGATCACCTCTCATTCTTCTAAACTGCAAAGGTTATCAGCCCATTCTGCTCTTCTCTTAGAAATCAATCCAGTGAGCCTTTGTTGCACCGGTGCTAAGGTAACTAGAGTTTTACTTGTATATGGTTTTGGCCTTTGTATCTTGTCATCCAGGTATATGCAGCAAAATCACAGACTTCCTTTTTCTTCTGCTCCAAACCCCATTTCAGTATCGTTAACCTTCCTAATTATGTGCTGTACCCTCATGTTAATTTCATGGTTTTGTGTACGTCCACAAATACCTCTGAAACCAGCATTTGATGTAGTTGCTTACTGTTTAATTTTAATGATCCTTCCTACTCGGGCGAGTTGGCAGTGTAACGGCAATATCACTAAACTAGTAATCCAGAACCCAAGTTAATCACTCAGGGAAACATTGGTTCAGGTCCCACAATGCAATTGGTAAAATGTGAATTCAGTAAAATCTCGGATTAAAACCTCGGCTATTGTAGTCCAGAAAACCTTAATCGATGTTGGAAGATCATAGCCAATGTATTAACATCTCAAAAGATTCATTCGTAACAACATTGCCTCCATTAAATGAAAATATTCTGATTTGAGGTGATGGTCAGAAGCAGTTAAGTCAAAAGTCTATATTGAAAGTACTTATTGCTGCAAAACTCAATTTCTCAAAGATTGTACTTTTGTTTAACTTGAAATTAAAATGGGTGTACCTATATAATGAATAAACTCTCAAGCTGAGTAAGCCTTATGGGGTTCTATCTACCATGACCCCTTGGGAACAATGCAAAAAGCTTGATCACAGTGTGAGATCCAATTCCCAACCACGGGCCATGTCATATATTCTTTGCTTTGAGGGGTGTACTTTGTACATGGATAGTGCAGAAGCATCATTGCAGAAAATGTTTTTCTTCTCAATCTTAATTTTGTTATAATCTTGAAAACTTCATTACACTTCTAAGTGTTAACATTGTGCTGAATCACATTATTTTAAAACTCAAGCTTAAACTATGTTCAAGGTGCTTAGTTATGATTCTGTGATTTCTTAGCCCTGCATATTTTTTAATATACCTTAATTCTGAAGAAAATGACAAAGAAATAATCTGAAAACTACCATTGCTATAAACAACTAGTTTACGAACAACAACAGCATCAACAGGGAAGCAGTGGGGGGTTAATGGAAGTACTGTATCATTGTAGGTTATGTGTCTAGTGCCAGAATTTTGGAAGTTTCAATAAAAAGTGAACACTGCTACCTGATTCCAGTGATCTCTTTTCTCAAGCATAAGATGAATGTGCAAAGGAAGCTGTTACGGCAGACATTTAATTAGAATCAGTCACGTTGGATAAGTCCAAAGAGGCTTGTCTCAATGGACATGTTCAGATTTTTGGTTGATAGCTTTCCTGGCAGTCACGGGTGGAAAATGGTTTACCACGTAAACAGAAGTGCTTTCCTTACATAGTGATGAGCAGAATAGTGCATGATGGAAAGATACAAATGTGATCCAGACTCATAAATGAAGAACGTAAGGGTTGATGAACTGTTTTCTCTTTTTTATCGTATTTAGGAGTATTTCTATACACAAACAAAATAAGACTAATTCCTAGGATTTTAAAAAGCATTTTAAAAACAAGTGCAGTAAAAGATCTTAAAATGTAGTTCAAGTGCTTGTTTCAAATTTTGGGAGAATGAAATGTCTAAATGTAGCATATAGTATTTGGCAATGACTTGTGCTAATGCGTGGTGATGCATACTGAAATCTTTAGCTTTAGATTTGAAAAGATGTCATAACTTTGATTCTTGTTACACACTCTGTTTTGGAAGAGAGGGGTTAATGAACTGCCCCAGTACCCCCAGGGGTACCTTTACAGCTACCTGTTTAGAGGTGTGCAAGTGTCACCTAGAAAAACTAATGTTCTTTCATACCCTAAGACCCTTGCCACCTGCCTTCCACAAATACAAAGGATAAAAATTAACATTGAATTATCATTGTTGAGAAAAGTATTATGGAAATGAATTTAACAGTATGCAGGGAAATAGTAGCATGATGCCAAGTAAGTAAAACATAATTTGGAGCAATAACAGATGTCTTCTAATTATTTTAGGACCTTTTTTCAAATGTTGATCCGAGAGATGAGGTGCCCCCAACTGGCTGGAGACACTTCAGTTGAGACTTGGAGTTTTATGGGATTGCATTCACCGCAGTGAGAAAATCCACTCGCCTTCAATAATTTCTGTTGTCCATAAGTCCCGATAGAGTTTAGAAGAATGACGGGTGATCTTATTGAACTATAAAAGATTTTGAGGGGTGGGTGCTGCTTTGTTGGATGTTGCAAAGATGTTTCTACTAATGGATGAGTAATGGTTGAGCAGGGGACATTTTTTTAAACTGAGATGGAAAGGATTTTCTTCTCACAGTGGGTAATGAACGGCTCTGCCCTACAGAATTGTGCATGCTCGATCCCTCTAAGTATTTAAGGAAAAGGATAAATAGATTTTTGAAATATTGAGGAGTCTGTGAGGAGCCAGTTGGGGTGGAGGAATGTCCTACTCCTGCTCCTATTTCTTAAGTTCTTTGACCAGTGATTTTTCTTTTTAACCAGTTCTATTTTCCCCGACTCCCCAGCATTCTTAAAAACATTATAGGGCTGACGTTTTGGCATGGTATGAATATTTTTTAATTTGTACATCAGTTGTGGCCATTGCTGGCTGGGCCAGCATTTTTTTTGCCTATCCCTGATTGCCCTAAAGAATGTGGTGGTAATCTGGCTTCTTGAACTAGTGCAGTCCTTGATAAGTACAGACACAAAGGAGAGGAGTTAGGAAAGAAATTCCAGGGAATATCGTCAATGTGTTCCACGATAATCTTTCTGGTTTTTGCTTTAGTTTAAAAGGCTGGAAAGGCACTTCTAAATGAAAATACTCAGTAAGTCATGCAGTATTTTTAGAGAGACAGAGTTTCACATAAAGGTAACTACAAAGACATGAGAGAGGGGCTGGGCAGAGTTGCTTGGAAGGAGGGCCTAGCAGAGAAGACCGTGTAGCAACAATAGTAGGAGTTTCTGAGGGTAATTTGGGAGATACAGCAGAAATTCATCCCAAGGAAGAAACAACATCGGAAAGGGAGGATGAGGCAACCATGATGACAAGGGAAGTTGTGGTGCACTGGTGGTAGCCCTACCTTTGAGCCAGGAGGCCCATGCTCAAGTCCTACCTGTTCAAGAAGTGGGTAATGACATCTCTAGACAGGTTGGTGAGAAAATAGTTTCTTAAAAGAAAAAGCGTGCAGTTGAAAATCAGTGAAAAGCCGGAGGATTAAGAAGCTTTAAAAGCCAGCGGAGAGCAAATAAAAATACAGTAAGGGGCAGAAGATGAAATATGAGGGTAAGCTAGCTAGTAGCATAAAAGAAGACTAAGAATTTTTTTAGATATATAAAAGGTAAGAGAGAGACTCAAGGGTGGGCATTAGACCACTTGGAAATGAGGTTGGAGAAGTAGTAATGGGGGAAAAAAGAAATTGCAGAAGAGCTGAATGGGTACTTTCCATCAGTTTTTCACAGTGGAAGACACCAGCAACATGCCATTTGGGGGCAGAGGTGTGTATAGTGACCATCACTAAGGAGAAGATATTAGGGAAGCTGAAAGGTCTGAATGTAGACAAATCACCCAGAGCACATGGACTACAGTTCAGAGTTGTGAAAGGGATAGTCGAAATTGTGGAGGCATTGGTGGTGATCTTTCAGGAATCACTGGAGTCAGGGAGGGTCCCAGAGAACTGGAAAATGGCTAATGTCACACCCCTGTTTAAGAAGGGAGGGAGGCAGAAGATGGGAGATTATAGGCCGGTTAGCCTGACCTTCATAAGATTTGATAAGATTTTAAGAGTCCATTGTTGAGACTGTGGAGTACTTGGAAGTGCAAGTAAAATAGGGCTGAGTCAGCACCGCTTCGTCGAGGGGAAGTCATAGCTGACAAATCTGTTAGAATTCTTTGAGGAAGGAATGAGCAAGTTAAACAAAGGAGAGTCGGTGGGCATGATCTATTGGGATTTTTGAGAGGGCTTTGACAAGGTGCTACACAGGAGGCTGCTAAATAAGAGCCCATGGAGTTAGGGGCGAGGTATAGGCATGGATAGAGGATTGGCTGACTGTCGGAAGGCAGATAGTGGAGATAAAGAGGTCTTTTTCAGGATGGCAGCTGGTGACTCGTGGAGTTGCGCAGTGGTCAGTATTGGGACCGCAACAATTCACATTTTGCGTTACCAATCTGGACGAAGGAACTAAGGGCATTGTTGCTAAGTTTGCAAATGACGCAAAGGTGGAGGGACAGGTAGTGTCGAGGAGGTGGGGAGGCTGCAGAAGGACTTGGAGAGGCTAGGAAATTGTATTCCATCTGCCACTTCTTTGCCCAATGCAGAAAAGTGTGAGGTTATTAATTTGGATAGGAATAATAGAGGCACAGACTATTTTCTAAAAGGGGAAGGGCTTTGGAACTTTGAAGCACAAAGGGATTTAGTAATCCAAGTTTAGGAGTCTCTCTTCAGGTTTAACATGAAGGTAACATGACTGTTAGGATGGCAGAAACAACATTAGAATTCATTTTGAGAGAGCTAGAGTATGAAATCAGGAATGTACTGCTAAGGCTCTTATGAGGCTTTGGTCAGACCACATTTAGACTATTGCGAGCAGGTTAGGGCCCTGTATGGAAGGAAGGATGTGCTGACCTTGGAGGGAGAATCAAGAGGAGATTCACAAGAATGATTGTGAGGACAAAGGGCTTATCGTATGAGGAGCAGTTGAGGACTCTGTCTGTACTCGATGGCGGTTAAAAGGATGAGGGGGTGGAACTTAGAATTCTGAGAGGCCTGGATAGAGTGGATGAGGAGAAGGTGCTTCCACTGGAAGGACAAACTACGCCCCGAGGGCACAGCCTCAGAGTGAAGGGATGACCCTTTAGAACTGAGATGAGGAGGAATTTCTTCAGCCAGAGAGTGGTGAATTGATGGAACTCATTGCTGCAGAAGGTTGTTGAACCCAAGTCATTGAGTCTCATAAGTACAGTGTGAGATAGATAGGTTCTTCATTAGTAGGGGTCATAGAGTCATACAGCATGGAAACAGACCCTTTGTTCCAACCAGTCCATGCTGACCATAATATCAAACGAAACTAGTCCCACCTGCCTGCAATTGACCCATATCCCTTCAAACACTTCTTATTCATATACTTAACCAGATGTTGTCTTAACATTGTAACTGTATGCACATCCACCACTTCCTCTGGAAGTTCGTTCCACACAAGAACCCGTGTTTTAAAACAAAAAGTTGCCCCTCATGTCTTTTTTAAATCTTTCTGCTCTTACCTTAAAAATATGTCCCCTAGTCTTGAAATCCCCACCTAGGGAAGGGACACCTGCCATTCAACTTATCTATGCCCCTCATGATTTTATAAACCTCTAAGGTCACTCCTCAACCTCCTACAATCCAGTGAAAAAGTCCCAGCCTCCTCTTATAACTCAAACCCTCCGTTCCTGGCTACATCTTGGTAAATCTTTTCTGAACTCTCCAGCTTAATAGTATCCTTCCTATAATAGGATGACCATACTGAGATTGTACTCCAGAAGAGGCCTCACCAGCATCCTGTACGACCTCAACATTATGGCCCAACTCCTATTCGCAAAGGTCTGAGCAATGAAGGTGTGCGTGCTAACTGCCTTCTTAATCACGCTGACCACACGTGACGCAAATTTCAAAGAATTCTGTACCTGAACCCCTACACAATACCCCATTAATTGTATAAGTCCCATCCTTGTTTGTTTTCCCAAAATGTAATATCTCGCATTTATCAAAATTAAACTCCATCTGCCACTCCTCAGCCCATTCACTCAATTGATCAAGATCCATTTGTAATCTTAGATAACCTTTTCACTGTCTACTATACCACTAATTTAGGTGTCATCTGCAAATTTACTAATCATGCCTCTATATTCTCATCTAAATCATTTATATAAGTGACAAACAAAAGTGAACCCAGCACCAATCCCTGTGGAACACTGCTGTAACGGGCCTCCAGTCCAAAAAAACAACCCTTCACCACTATGCTCCATCTCCTACTGTTAAGTCAATTTTTAAAATCCAATTTGCGAGCTCACCCTGGATCCCATGTGATCTAACTTCACTAATCAGTCTACTGTGCAGAACCCTGGTTACTTCCTCAAAAAACTCAATTAAGTTTGTGAGACACAATTTCTGTTACATAAAACCATGCTGATCATCCCTAATCATTTCTTGCACCTCCAAATGCACATAAATTCTATCTTTTAGGATCACCTCCAACAGCTTACTCATCACCAAAGTCAGATTCACAGGTCAATAGTTTCCAGACTTCTCCTTACATCCCTTCTTAAACAAGGGCACAACATTAGCCACTCACCAGTCTGTGTCACCTCACCTGTCGTTACAGATGATATTTTTGCAATTTCCGCTCTAACTTCCCACAATGTCCAAGGGTACACTTGATCAGGTCTTGGAGCTTTATTCACCTTTATTTTCTAAAGCCTCCAGCACATCCTCTTCTGTAATGTGAACTGTTTTCAAAACATTATTATTTATTTCCCTGAGTTCTCTAACCACCATTTCTTCCTCCACAGTAAAAACTGACATGGAATATTCATTTAATATCTCTCCCATCTCCTGAGGTTCAACACAAAGTTGACCTCTTTGATCTTTAAACGGCCTACTCTCTCCCTAGTTGCTCTCTTGCTCTTAATGTACTTGTAGAATCTGTTTGGATTATCTTTGACTTTATCTGCCAAGGCTATCTCATCCCCTCTTTGCCTCCCTGATCCCCGTCTTAAGAATGCCCCTACACTGTTTATGCTGTTCAAGAGACTCATTTGAACCAAGTTGTCTGCATTTAATGTACGATTCATTTTTATTCTTGACTAGAACTTCAATATCTTTATTCATCCATTGTTCCCTAATCCTACCAGCCTTACCTTTTACTCTAACAGGAACATGACTCTGAAATCTCATTATCGTACTTTTGAAAGCCTCCTACTTAGCGACTGTTCCTTTACCTGTGAACAGACTACACCAGTCAACTTCTGAAAGTTTTTGTTTCATATCCTTAAAATTTGCTTTTCTCCAGTTAAAAGCTTTTACTTTTATGGAAGGCTTTTCTATAATTATTTTAAAACTTATAGAATTATGATCACTAGACCCAAAGTGTTCCACTACTATCAATTCAGTCACTTTGTCCTGCCTTCTTATCCAAGAGAAGGTCAGGTTTTTCTCCTTGTCTAGTGGGAGTATTTTCATATTGATTTTAAAAAAAGATTCTTGAACACATTAAACAAATTGTTCACCATCCAAACCTTTTACACTATGGTAGTCCAAGTCAGTGTTTGGAAAACTAAAATCGCCTACTATTACAATCTTATTATTCTTACATTTTTCTGAGATCTCTGTACATATTTGTTCTCAATTTCCTTCGGACTATTGAGGATCCTGTAGTTCAGTCCCATCAATGTGGTCATTCCTTTCTTATTTCTAATTTCAATACATATATTTTTACTGGATGATTTTTCAGAAATAATTTCTCTCGTTACAGCAGCGAAGTTTTCCTTAATCAAAAACACCACTCCCTCTCCTTTCTTGCCTCCTTTTCTATCCTTCTCATAGCATCTAAAACCCAGAACATTGAGCTGCCAGTCTTGTTCATCCTTCAACCAAGTTTCTGTAATAGCTATGACATCCCAATCCCATGTTGCCAAACATGTCCTAAGTTCATCAGCCTTACCAATAAGACCCCTTGCATTGAAATAAATGCAGCTTAATTCTTCAGAGTTATTTTGTTTAATCATAGAATCCCTACAGTGTGGAAGCAGGCCATTTGGTACATCAAGTACTATCCTAGATTCACACTCACTGCCGCAGAATCTTCCTTCTGTGCCCCTGACAGGAGAGTCCCCTGTAGCAATTATTCTTTTAAATTTTGTCAAATATTGCCTAACATAAGATTCATTCTTAGTGCCCAAGATCTGACTGCCTCTTCCATTTTACTCTAAGACTATCCCTTTCAGCAGTACCCAAAGTTGAAAATCTGTTAGAGGAATAGCCGCAGGAGACTTCTGAACTACTTCTTACCTTTCCTGACAATCACCGGTCCATCTGACTGATCCTGCTGTGTAATCAGTTCTCTAAATCTACTATCCATCCCCACTGTGTTTCTTGTATGCCCTCAATGACATTAAGCCTAAAAAGAAGCACCTTTCAATAACACTTTTATATATAAAATAAACTACCTTTCCTTACCCAAAGAATTAACATTAAGCATGCAAAAAACAAAAAAAAGTTAAATTTTTTTTTAAAATCAACCATTTTTAAAATCAACCAGTCAAATTAAAAACAACTCCTCGGGTAGTTCAGAGACAGCTTTCAATCCTGTTACTCAACAAAAAATTTGATTCCAGAGCCATCCACACATAGGCCTGTCCAAAAACTCCTTTAAACAACTGTTTTTTTTTTAAAAAAAATCCTCTCTGCGATTTAAGAAAAATCTCTTTAGCTATGTTGAAGAAAAACTCTCCTCCTCTGCATATAACTTTTTTAGTGTATAATTATCGGAGAAAAATTGAGCCATCCAAGTGTAGGCCTCTTCAAAAGATCAGTAAACACAGCTCTATTTGGGGCAAAAAACATTTTTTTTTTGCTTTTTGTCTATAAAAGAACCAGAATGAATCAAAACAAAAATCTTATACTACTGAAATGTAATAACGATTAGAAATCTAGTTATAAGCTTGCAATCTCAGGAGCAGCTGCAAGATCCATGCTACCCAGTTTACCATCTTATTCAAAATATCAAAGTTTATAGGGAAAAGGCAAGAGAATCAGTTTGTGAAACATATCAATTGTGATTGAATGGCAGAGCAGACTCAATGGACCAAATGGCCTAATTCTGCTCTAATACCATATGCTGTTATAGCGTTCATGTTTCAGGTCAATTATCTTTCATAAAACATGAATTACAGTTTTTATCTCAAATTTCCATAATCTTCAGTATATTGCCTTGGAGTCAAAAAGTACTTGTTTTTGAGTCAATTTCTTCACCAGGCAGGTGTGCAGAGTTTCCTTGTTTGAGAAGAAAGAGTGCATACATTTGCAGTTAATTTCATTTTTCTGTTGATTATATAATAGTAAGTTTATTTTCCAATAGCCATAAGAAAGGCCGTTCAACTCATTTGGGCATTAAGGACTTGGACCCTGAGGACATGGTGTAGTGTAGGATACGTACATTGTCTTTTGTCTTCCTAGTGTCTAACTGGAGGAATTAGCTGTTTTTGTAAGACCAAATGTGAATGAAGTAGTCTGACAAAGAAGCAGAGGAGGAGCCAGAAGGGTAATATACAAGTAAAGCTGGGTGTACACAGAAAGTTGAACGATTTCCAAAGTTTTGATGCAGTGGTAGGAAGACAAGTAATTAATAAAATTTCCTGGCTTTAATTGCAACATAAGAAATGGAACAAATGAGCTAAGCACCTCCAGCTTTCTCCATGTCTTCTCCTAAGCTCATTCAGAACATGTGAACAGATGAGATTTGAGAATATGCTGTTGAAGTGGGGTTAATCAATGCATCACATGGTGATAAGAATTTTGGTTCTACTGGGGGAGTTTGGTTGGATAAGCTGGTGCAAGTTTTACTCTTTTGAGAGCTTCAGCAAGAGTCAAGATATTACCACTTGTGAGTTGGGTGTTGTCAGGATGTGACTTCTGCCAACAGTATGGCTGTGGATAGCAATCAACATGTTTGTGGATGTCCGAGGAATATCATGGATTGGGTTAAGATTGAGGGAGTGAAGGAAACAAAAGAACTGGGGAGAACTTAAAAGTGACTGAATTGGTGAAACAGCAAGGATAGGATCGGGCAAAAGGTGGGGTAGGGTTTGCAAAGGGGGGAAAGAAACAAGTGGGTTGGGTCTGGAATGGCAGCCATTATGTACAGAAATGGACCCAATGGAGCTTTAAGGAACCTGTTCAGTAAGAGTGGTGAAAACATTCCAAAAGAAGAGTAGAATCGGCAGTGACAAGAAACCCATGGAACTACTTAGTGCTTGGAGTAATCATAGTGAAAATTGATAAAATTGCGTGTCAAGAGGCAACTGCAGTTTATTTCTGGCAGTACTTGATCTGGCACTCTCCCAGGTTAACGACATGCCACTCAAAATAAATGTGTTGATGATTTTAGTAAAGTAAATACCCAGGGGTAGAAGTTTTTGCATTTTTTGATAGGATCAATGATTTGTACCTCTTGGATGGGAGACAACCAACTCTGTTTCCAAATGAAAATATGGGAATATGCACTATTATTAAAATTCACTGCTACAGTTTTTTCATGATAGACATGCTAGTTTATTTGTACAGTATTCCCAGCAAAGAACTGGTCTTCAGTCATCATGAGCCTTCTACATTTAAAGCAGATGCAAAACTTTTGAACTGCTCGTTTTTCTTCCTTAATACTTACCACATTAATTTGTAACGTAAAATTGAAAATCTAGAATAACAGCAATTTTTCCTTTTTATAAAGCACTTCCAATGTTACAAAATATTACATGCCTCACATAGAGGAAAGCAGTCACAGATTAATATTAACAGGAAGGAATGTTGATCAAAAACATGGTCAGAAAGGTAAGTTTCCAAGAAGCATTTAAAACCAAGCAAATACATAGCATTGTGCCGATAAGGATCTCTGTATCTTTGGGAGACAGAGGTATCTCCCTCCTGTCCATAGCAGGAAAGATCTTTCCTAACATCACTCTGAACTGACTAATCATTGCGGTAAAAACAAATCTACCTGATGTGCAGTGTGGCTTTTGCCCTAGTTACAGCATTGTGGATGTGATGTTCACAGTGAAACAAATAGAGGAAAAATAGCTCAAACAGAACAAAGCTCTTTGTTTAACTTGCTTTAACCTTGCAAAGACCTTTGACACAGTCAATATGATGACCATAAGGCCAGTCCTAGAATGGCGCGGTTGTTTGGAAAAAAATTTTGTCATGATCTTACAACAGTCCCATCAGGGAATGACCGATGAGGTCCTTTGACATGGCGAATTATAGCTCCTTTGAAGCCTTGAATAAAATGAAGCAAGGCTATATTTCTAGCACCAGTCCTCTTTAACCTGTATCCTCAACCATGCTGTCAAGGATTCTCTGAGGAGGAGTGTATCTCCAATATGATCTTCACATGATCAGTGGTATCTCAGTACACCAGCTAAAATTCAGCCAGTAAGTCCTTTTCTTTTCTTTCACTCATATGAGGTGTGGACTTGGTTGGAGAATCAGAAAAATGTTACAAAAAACCTTTTTTGGGATTTTTCTCACCTGAGAGTTTATCTGGCAAAAATGGACTGGTTACACTTACTTGAAGGAAAATCAGTGACAAATTAGTAGGAGACATTCAAAAGTGGGATTCTCTGAGCGCAGTGTAGACATGTCCCCACAAAGGGAAAAAAAAGATGATACTGCCAAATCTAGAGCTCTGTCAATATCCAGAAGTGTGTAGGGTAGGATAGGACAGAAAAATAGAAGTTCGGACAATCTCACAAAGGAATACTTTTGGAAGATTAGAAGTATTTTGGAAATACCGGATTAAAGGGGAAAAAGAGAATGCAAAAAAAAAAAATTGGCTTGTACAATTAAGGAAAATGCAAAAATGTTTTGGGTCAGGTCTATCAGATGGTCGTGGAAATTGTGCATACCTGTCGAAGACATGGAATAGGTTCTAAATGAGCATTTTGTTTAGGCCTTCATAAATGAGAGTGCTGATGCAAACATTCCAGTTAAAAAAGAAGAGTGTAAAATATTAGGCAAAATAGGCATAATAAGAATAGAATGGTCAGTGCATTAAGTATAGGCATTGGGAGGTCATGTTGAGGCTGTACAGGATATTGGTTAGGCCTCTTTTGGAATACTGCATTCAGTTCTGGTCTCCCTGCTGTAGGAAAGAAAACTTGAAAGGATCCAGAAAAGATTTACAAAGATGTTTGCCAGGGTTGGAGGGATTGAGCTATAGGGAGAGGCTGAATAGGCTAAGGCTGAGGCTATTTTCCCTAGAGCATCAGAGGCTGAGGGGTGACCTTGTAGAAGTTTATAAAATCATAAGGGATGTAGATTGGATGAATAGCCAGGGTCTTCTCCCTGGGTGGGGAGTCCAAAACTAGAGGGCGTAAGTTTAAGGTGAGAGGGGAAAAGGGACTGAAGGGGCTACTTTTTCATTTGGAGGGCGGTGCATGTATGGAATGAGCTGCCAAAGGAAGTGGTGGAGGCTGGTACAATTACAAGATTTAAAAGATATCTGGATGGGTATGTGAATAGGAAGGGTTTAGAGGGATATGGGCCAACTGCTGGCAAATGGGATTAAGATTAATATAGGATATCTGGTTGGTATGGACCAGTTGGACCGAAGGGTCTGTTTCCATGCTGTACGTCTCTATGACTCTGTAATACTGGAGGAACTAATCTCCTTCAGACAAGATAAATAACCAGGGCCAGATGAATTGTTTCTGCCCTGTTAAAGGAAGCCAAGCATGTAATAGTCCAAGTTTAAGGATCATTTTCTAGTCCTCACCAAATACAGATGGAGGTCTGTAGACATTGTACCATTATTCACAAAGTCTGCAAAGATTAAGCCACATTACAGGCTGGTGAGTCTGACTTTAGCGGGGAGCAGTTTACTAGAATCAGTGTTGAGAGAGAGATTAACAGCTACTTAGCAAGGTATTGATTATTCAGGGATAGTCAGCGTTGTTTTGTTAAGGGAAGGTTTTCTCTCATTAACTTTGTTTTTTTTAAGAAATTAACGATGAAGAGGATTGATGAGAATAGTGCAGTGGATGTTATCTACATGGATCTTAATAAGGCATTTAACAAAGTCATACACTGTTTAAAATTACAGTGCATGGGATACAGTGGAGTGTGCTGAATTGGATCCAAAATTGGCTCAGTGACAAGGAACAAAGTGTAATGGACGATGGATATTTTTTGCAAATGAAATTTGTATTGTATTGCTATTTGTAATGTGTGATAATGATTTAGACTTAGGCACACAGTCAATACAAAAATTGGCCTGATAGCTTATCGTGAAGAGGATGACTGTTGACTGCAGGAAGATATCAACTGTTTGGCTGAGTGGGTGGAAAAGTGGAAAATAGAATTCAATCTAGCGAAGTACAAGGTTATGCATTTGGGGAGCAAAATGTACACTATACATGGGAGGGCATTGAGAAGGGTAGGGGAAATGAGAAACCTTGGAGTGTGTGTCCATAGGTTCCTGAAGGTGGCAGGACGGTTAGATAAGATGGAAAGGAAGGCAGATGTGTTGTGACTATAATGAGGTCGGCTAGGTGGACCTCCTAGAATGGGTTTCCAATCAGAAAGCCCTGGCTGACAGATATAAACGGGAATTCAGAGGTTCGGTTCACTCAGCAGGCTCTGACGAATCTGGACCAGCGTCAAGTACTAAGCACATGTAAATCCAGGGTGACTTAGTGACAGATACCAGCCTGAATGGAGTTATTTCGGATAGAATGCGTTTCCATAATGAGGCAAGATATTGAATACAAGAACAGGGGTTTTGTATACAATTCTAGTTACCACATTAGAGGAAGAATGGGATAACTGTGGAGCTGGAAGAGCATAGCAGGCCAGGCAGCATCAGAGGAGCAGGAAAGTTGATGTTTCGGATCAGGGCACTTCTTCAACTTTCCTGCTCCTCTGCTGCCTGGCCTGCTGTGTTTCTCCGGTTCCACATTGTGTATCTCTGACTCCAGCATTGGCAGTTCTTACTATCTCAGAGGAAGAATGGAATTGTTCTCGAGAGGCTACAGGAGAGACTTGCAATGTTGCCAACATTTCAAAATGCTAGCTATGAGTGAAGATTGTATAACGTTAACTAACGTTTTTCTTGGAGGTTGAGGGGTGACTTCTTCATGGGGTACAGAATAATGAGGGTTGGATAGAGTGGGCAGTGGAGACAGAAAGCTGAGAGTTCCATTACCACGGAGCACAGATTTAAGGTAAAGAATAGGAATTGGGTAGATATGACGGAAATCTTTTTCGCATAGTGAATGGTGGTGTGCCTGGAATTTACTGCCCAGTTTGCTGCTTGAGGCAGTAATCAAATTATTAAAAGGAATTTGGATGAAGTGTTGTAATCTGCACAACTGCTGACAAGGCGCTAATAAGTGGGATTAGAATGTGCAGTTAGTTTTTTCACTGGAGCAGGCACAATGTCTTGAATGACATCTTTCTTTGATATAACTTTTCTCTGGTTTGATGGTTCAGTAGTTCATTGGAGAGTGCTGTGGCATTCAATCAGAATGATGCAGCATGCAAGGAGGCTATTTGGCCATTGTATCTATGCCAAATAATTGCAAGAGCATTGCAACTATTCCCAATCCCTACTTTACCCGATTACATTGCAATTTTTTATTTCTCTTTAGGTATTTACTCAATTACCTTTTGCAAGCTGCAGTCAAATCTGTTTCCAACATCCTTTCAGGTAGTGCATTACAGATCTCAATATATTCCTATTTATTATAAATGTAAGCTTTCTTGTGTCTTCTCTGCTTCTTTTGCTCAATACCTCATCATCTGTGTCCTTTTTACCAACACTTTTGCCACTGAAAATTTTCTCCTCATTTGCTGTATCAAGAGCATTCATGATTTTGAGCACTTGTATCAAATGCTTCTCTGCTGAAGGAGAACGAGCACAATTTCTCTTGGCTGTCCCCATAACTGACGATCCTCATCCCTGGCACCATTCTGTGTCACATCTTCTGACAACATAGGATTGGTTATGGAATTAAGAAATCTCTTCATGATCAGGCTTGGTTTGATTGGCACGCAAATAGAAACTGAGACTGTGCCTTCAAGTAGAGCCTTTGAAAGATGGTTTGTAATTAAACAAAGAACTGTGTGAGCTTTGCTGACCATATAATCTTTGGGAGGGTGGCTGTTGTTTGCAGTTGAAGTGCCCTTACCTCTGAGTCAGAAGGTCCATATTCACATCCCACCTGCACCAGACGTGTGTCATAAATATCTGAACAGGTTGCTTAAAAATATCGAAAGTCTTTAGTTTGCGGCATGGTCAGAATAACTTTGCTTTTTTTGAGGGATCCTCTTCAGATATTATCAGACTACTTTGTATAATGGATTGAACAAAAACAATGCAATATAATGCAACTCAATACAGCACAGGAGCTGGCTGTTCAGCCCACCAAGCCTGTGCCGATTCCTAGTTCTTACTTAGACCCACTACATATCGCCCGTGCACCACATGTGCATGATTTAAATCCCTCTGTTTGCCTCCCCTATGTGTGTCTATCAAAATGCGCTTTAAACATTGCTAACATGCCTGCTTCCACCATTTCCACTGCCAGTGTTTTCCAGGCATGGTCAGCATGGACGAGTTGGACCAAAGGGTCTGTTTCTGTGCTATACATCTGTATGATTCTATGACTGTATTTTAAAAAAAAGCTGAAACACAATCCATCATTGTTCTGCCATCCCCTCCGTGAGTTCTGAGCCCTGAGCTGGCTCACCAGTGACACCTGTGCCACCACCACTTTGCCAACACCTGTGCTGAAACCTACCAACATCGGAGTCGCCACTCTTCAGGAATTATCTTTTCGTTGCTGGGCCCACCTCACCAATGGGCCACCAATGCTGGGTCCCATGCTGAACTTCCACTCGCCTTGCAACCAGGAGCCCATGGCTCCTTGTTGCCGCCACCTCACCAATAATAAGGGAGTCCCCAGCTCCATGCTTACCACAACCAGGAGCTGCTGTTGCTGCCTCGTTGATAACCAGGAGGCCACAGCTCTGGGCCTACCGCAACCCAGAGGTCCTCGCTTCATGCGTGGTTTCTGTTGGGGAAGTGTTTACCTACACACTTATAATGAAGTCGGTCATAGTGGTGGCATCCTTGTCTAGGTTGGCTGCTGAATTCTTGAATATGGACCAGTCCACCAACTTAAGCAGTCCTGTAGAAGTCCTTCCATTGCTTCAGACAAACACTGCACTGGTTTCTGTACTGGATCCTTGTGGGAGGAGGGACACAGTATTGTGATCTGATTTTCCAAAATGCAGAAGGGAGATGGCGCAGTAGGCATCTTTGATATTTGTATAGCAATGGCCAAGGATGTTCGGACCTCTGGTTGGACAGGACAAGACATGTTGATGGCATTTTGGTCGCACGTTCTTGAGGTTGGCCCGTTGAAGCCATCAGCTGCGATGAGCAAGGCATCAGGTTATTCTGTCCCAAGATGGTTTTGTAGCATTGTATGCCACATCAAGTGTACTCTTCACTCCCGAAAAGGGTCGGATGTAGACCACTATCAGGATAGCGGACATGAACTCACTGGACAGGTAATAGGGACGGTACTTCATTGTAAGATGTTCTGAGTCCAGGGAGCAGTAATTTGCCAGGGTCACTGCGTCTGAATATCAGGGGGTGTTGATCAGGAAGCAGACTCTACTGCCTTTTGCCTTGCCCGACAAAGCTGAGCAGTCCATTTAGTGAATTGAGAAACCTTCAGGTTGTAAGGCACGGGTGGGTGTAGCAGGAGTGCGCCATGTCTGTGAAGCAGAGCATGCAGCAGTCCCTCAATTCCCTTTGGAAGGTGAGTCTAGATCTGAGGTCATCCATCTTGTTATCAATGGCTTGGACGTTTGCCAGGAGCATGCTGGGAGGGGGGGGTCTTGAAACCCTGATGTTACAGTCTCACCTGAAGTCCAGTGCAACTCCCACATTACCTGGATAGGTGGCTTCTCCTAGTCGATCCCGGGCATCGGTAAGGAAAATTTGCTGCTCAGGAGGTAAGTGTGTGCTCCTGATGGGGTCCTGGGCACCATTTGTGGCCTTGAGCATTCCTGGGGGTCTTATGGCCAGTTCGGTTGGGTCACTGTGGGGTCAGGTCTTGTTCCTGCGCTGGTCAGACCTTGGTTCAGGGTTTCCATGCGCTCAGGCCTGCAAGAGGCTGGCTGTCTTCTGATCCATCTGGGCTTACAGTTCCAGCATCAGCAATGAAAGGTACATCTGATGGGGTCCTGGGCAGTAGTTGCATTCACGAGCGCTTGGGGGGTCCTTGCACTTGGTCTGGTTGGGCCTCCTTGATGTCGGATCACAGTAGGGCCAAGTCTCATTCCCATGCTGGTCGGATCTCTGTTCCAGGTTTCAGGGTTGGGCCTGCGAGAGGCTAGATGGCCTCTGATTTTCCTGGGCTTGCCTCCAGCGTTGGTAATCGAGCCACATGGGTTGGAGGATCCACAAATCTGAAAGTAGACTTAAGAAAACATGGATAATAATTCTGATAGACTTAGAATTGTGGTTGAGAAGAACAGAACAATTGCAGATCAGAAGAAAATCTGCTGTAGACAGCTGGCAAAATGTTCTAAGCTCCAGTGCCATCTTGGTAAAACATGCTCAGATTTTTACTGTAGGAAATAAACTCTGCCCTCTCAGGAAAGGAGAAAATGCTGACAAAGAAGATTGAGGGAAAAATAAGTTCCATTTCAAGAATATTTTGAATGACTTGCATCAGGTCACTCCTGATATCAGTCGTGCTTACACTGCTGCAAACTTGGAATCATTCACATGCAGTTGTGTAGGAGTGCTGGTGTATGACCTTTAGGTTATCTGCTAAAACCATTTTTTGTTAGAAGAACTAGGGAGTCATCAAAGTCTTATTTGTGTCGTTAAATTGCATCCTTGCATCCATTCCACTAAAATTTGTAACTGGAGCGGTATGCTTTTATGTCAAAGGTTGCACTGCTTATATTGTTACTAAGTGAGGTTAGGTTTTGGCTTTACACTATGAATATATTTGTATATATTTTTCAAGCTGGTTTAAGAATTGCAGTACCTTTATAATTGGAGGTGGAGGAAAACAACTGCAAGGAATTGACAAAGAATATGTAGCCGATCTTTCACATAAAGAATTTATTCCTGCTTCAAGTAATTTTCTTGGAGAGAAAGATTATCAATTTTTTTGTTTTCCTTCAGAAACCTGTCAATTTTTTCTCCTTCTGTCTCTGCAATTTCCTTCTTGCGTTTTTAATTTGTTGCTCGTAATGAGGTCTTGCTTTGTCCTTCAAACACCCATCTGCATTTACCTTCCCCTCTGCCTTCCTTAACGAGCATCAACATGGGCGACAAAGATCTTACAGAACTGAAATATTGAAGATGATGGAAACCTGAAATAAATACAGAAAATAATCAGATTAGGCAGCACGAATGGAGAGATTTAAGGTTAACGTTTCATTCAGCTTGGTATTTTCACAAAAAATTATCTAGCAAAATTTTTTGATTCCAGATTTTGCATTTTGCTCAGAATGGTAAATGTTATATGCCTTTTTTGTTCTCCATACTCCCTTGCACCTCAGAAACACTTGCGACCATCCATGAGAATATTCTTCTGTCACTACTGACATTGGCAGTCAGAATTTCAAGATCTTGAAAAGATATGGCTAGAATTCTCTCGTTTTTTGAGCGAGAACCTGTCATTTGTAGACCTTTTAAGAATGAGTCCATTATTTAAGATGGACTGCTACATAGCATAAGCATTAAGTATGTTTCTTTCTAAACCAGGAGGTTGTCTCATAATTCGTTTGCCTCATGGATAGTTCTGAATGTGTTTAAACTCTTAACAGAGGGAATGACGTGTATTTGCCATTTTCCTCTCCAAAATCAACAATTAATAGTAAAATGTAATAATTTCTTTTGAAACAGACATGAATTTTGTCTCCAACAAATGAAACACTGTAAAGTTGTTATGTTAATATTTCCACCCTTTGCTTGACATTTGCGGTTGAAGGTATTGCCACAAGCAATAGTCTTTTTGGATGGTTATGATTTCTGAATAAGTTATGTTACAATGCAAACATTTTGTCGATGTGTAGCCTATATTTTTCATTGAACAGTTAATTTCCTCTTTTCTGTAGCCAATTTTTACTGTAACGGACAAGCTTTGAGTTACAAACATCTATATACAAACTTACTGAATTGAAATAGACACAAGCATGATGCCAGATTTATATTTACATATGGAAGCAAATGCTGGCTTTGTGGCTTATTGAATATGTGTAATATGTCCTATGTGAAGGTATTGCTTTTCTTCATTTAGTCACACTTCTTCAGAGAGAAGTATGCATTCAGCTATTACATCTTTAGATTTGTTGGATTTGTGTAAAGGCCATTGTGACCTCGCCTTTCTCACTCTGCAGCTCAATTTAGCTATTGGTAGGGCAGCTGTACAGAAGCATTTTTGTATTACTTCCCAAACAAAGTCATGTGTGTTATTTTAGCCTTGTCTCTTGTACATCCTGTCAAATTCTTTTAGCAGTTGAGCCTAACCAATGTATGTTCATGGTGACCAGAAATCAATTCCACAAGAGAGAGGTGGAATTCTGTTTTCCAAAATTTGTTTTTTATTTACATGTGATCCCATGAAATGTTTCTTTTTAGCTGCAAAAATCCAGAAGAAATTTCCTTGGGAAAAGAACGTTGCATTTGCTTTGCATAGATTCAACAATACTGCGTGGCAATCAACCCGTTATTTTCACTTTTTCTAAACAAAAACTCTGTGCTTATAAAAGTAATCTCTCAAATGTTCACTTTATTTTGAACAAATTGTTCCTAGAAGCTTTGTTTTGATATAAACTACATAGTTTCAAACTTGGATATGGTTAGAATAGTGATAGATGACACATGGGTGAAATAGATTGGAAAACAGAAACAGACTATCGTGAATATATTTGATTTGGCAGTGAAAGCTATTTCTTTTTCCGTGGATATTAGCATAGTGAGTATAAGTGTTTACAGCATGAAATGTATCTATCCCAAGGCAATGTAATGTATATTAAAAATATTCATTATATTAGATTTAGTAAGAGTTAGATTTTCAGCCGAGATCATTTCAACTGTCACTTGAACTTTAGCTGGAATTGGTTTAAAGTGGAGTTGTTTTACTGCACGAGAGCAGGTGTCAGAAACCCCTGACACAACTGGAAATCCTGTCACTCTGCATTTTGTTTCCATGACATACAACTGAATTTGGAAAGTGGAGCACCAAAAGCTAAGGATATTAAATGCAAATTCAGATTCCTGTAGAAATTAGAAAGAAAATAAACTGGCCAAACTTCTCTTTTGGAACTATCATGAGGTCTTGTTGAAGTCTAATGCATTTCTTGGAGCCAAAATAGATGATGCATTGACTGTTTCCCCATGCTGCCTCCTTGCAAATATTCTTTATAGAACAGTTGTGAATCTCTTGACATGCATTTGGCTACCATTGATTCCAGGCAGCACTGAGACTGAACCACAGGAAATTTAGCTGTGTTTCCCCAGGGAAAAGCTTGTAATTTACACTGGAATTCTTTCCTAAATTTCATTCATTCATGATAATTTGAGAATTGAAATAACATTTGAATTAATGGAATTGAGTCAAAAGCATGATTTAAGTGAAAATATTTTGTTTGCTTTACTGCATGGGTTTACAGGGTTAGTTTATGGTTTCTGCACTTAGTAGTTGAAGTACTGCCCAATCCAAACCTGATGCACAGATTTTGTGCTTATGTAATTATTTTTCCAGTGAACTTGAACTAGTAAATTTACTTGTACGTAATTTGGTCTCACTCCAAGTTTGAAATGATGGCAGTTTGGGAATCAAAGTCAAGTGGTGAAAACAAGAGCCTTTTTCCAAGTTTAACATTAATTTAATATTGTTCCATATGTAGCGGGTACATGGTACTCTGCTACTGATGGCATATTACAAGTATTGAGGACATGTGGTGCCTGTCTTGAATCCAGAATTAGACTGTTCGTGAGTCCAAGAACAGCTGACTGAGACAGCACAAACTTAGAAATCAGCCCATGTATTTGAAATGTGTCCCCCTGATTGATCTTAGAGCTGTGTTCCTTGTCATACCGACCACTGATACTGAAATGCTATACGTCTCTGAGCAATTGAAGAGCAACCCTGAGCTGTTTTTTAATGAATATTGTCTTGCATCATATTTACAAACTATGTTAACAGCATGTAGTGACAGGACATTATTTTAAGCTTATTGACAAAACATCATCTTGGCTTTGTTGACTTCTTGAATCTAATATTAGGCTCCAGAATTATAAATACCAGAGTATATATGGACTCAAATTTGATGCTTTTGTTTCCTGTCATTTTCCACAGAGCATGCACTTTGCTGTTTTTAATTACCGAGATGTGTACTTACATTACAGAGTAACTCCCGACGTTAACACGTACACCTTTGGCTATTGTATTTCTAAGTAATATTTTTAGCATGTGGCAAGATTACTGCATCCCATTTTAATGATTCAAATTGGAAAATGCTGGCCAAAAGAGCTTATAGAATGACTGATAGCCAATCCAGGTAAATGTGAAGTGGCTAAAGCCTGAAACTTAGTTGATCTCTGGTGATCTGCTCAGTTAAGTTACAATTTTTATCCATTAGTATAAAACTGGACGATAGTGATTTGGCTGTATCCAACTGTCTGGAGAAAATTGGATCTCTGATAAGCGTCCTGTTATCAGACAGGGCTGCTTTCTCATTTACATTTAGATGAGTATTGATTATTTATTTACTCAACTGAAGTGGGGTTCTTTTCCAATTTTAAATGAATTGTTTGTGTTGTCAGTTGAGAGATAAAGCACCTGACACCACCACAAGATGATAACACTTTGTAGTGAAGATAGAAGTTGGAAGGGACTTTTTTCTGTTGCTGACTGAAAGTGAAATTTTTAAAAATTAGAATTGATTGGTTGTGTTTTCAAATGTTTTTACAATTTTCTTTAGTGAAGTTTAAAGTTCAACCTCAGTCTTCTCCCTGTGTGAAGAATCGTATAAACTGTATGCCCAAACAGAAATAGTAGGAACTGCAGATGCTGGAGAATCCGAGACCACAAGGTGCAGGGCTGGATGAACACAGCAGGCCAAGCAGCATCATAGGAGCAGAGAGGCTGACGTTTCGGGCCTAGACCCTTCATCAGAAAAGGGGGAGGGGAAGGGGGTTTTGAAATAAATAGGGAGAGAGTGGGAGGCGGATAGAAGAGGGATAGAGGAGAGGATAGGTGGAGAGGAAACAAACAGGTCGAAGAGGCGGGGATGGAGCCAGGAAAGGTGAGTGTAGGTAGGGAGTTAGGAAGGGGATAGGTCAGTCCAGGGAGGACGGACAGGTCAAGGGGGCGGGATGAGGTTGGTCGGTAGGAGATGGAGGTGCGGCTTGAGGTGGGAGGAGGGGATAGGTGGGAGGAAGAACAGGTTAGGGAGGCAGGGACGAGCTGGACTGGTTTTGGGATGCGGTGGGGGGAGGGGAGATTTTGAAACTTGTGAAATCCACATTGATACCATTGGGCTGCAGGGTTCCCAAGCGGAATATGAGTTGCTGTTCCTGCAACCTTCGGGTGGCATCGTTGTGGCACTGCAGGAGGCCCAGGATGGACATGTCGTCTGAGGAATGGGAGGGGGAGTTGAAATGGTTCGCGACTGGGAGGTGCAGTTGTTTGTTGCGAACCGAGCGTAAACAGAAAGTTCATTAGTGCAAAGCTAATGTAAGCAGCATCTTATTCCATTTTGTAATCAACATGTTAAATGTGAGTGCCTCAGGGAAAATCCTTTAATGTACAAGGAATATGCTTTTAGATTTCTTTAATTAATTGACGGGATATTGGTGTCACGAGCTAGTCATCATTTATTGCCCATCCCCTGATTGAGCAGTTGCTGTTCACCCACATTGCTGTGTCTGGAGCCACAAATAAGCCAAACCAGGTAAAGATGGCAGATTTCCCTCCATAAAGGATGTGAACCAGGTAGATTTTTACAACAATTAGCAATGTTTAAAAGGTCTCCATTAGGCTAGCTTTTTATTTAAGTTCCAGCTTGTTATTGAGTTCAAATTTCTCTACCTGCCATGGTGGGATTCGACCTCATGCCCCCAGAACAGTTGCTTGGGATTCTGTATCACTAGCCTAGTAACATTACGGCTACGTCACCACCTTCCATTTGCAGCTTTACGTGTGTGTTACGGTAAATGTGTCCAGTAATCGTACATAGCCATGACCAATTACCTTGTTTTTAAGGCAAGACCTTTGGAAATTGCGCATATTTAAGTTACTGCAAAGAGTGGGCATCGTTTCAGCCTGAATCTTTTTAATTGTCTACAAGCACCTGTACACTGTTAGTTCCATGCTGTAGCATGTTAACCATACACAGGTTTTTTTTTATATTCGCAATAATGTGTCTACTGTCGCGTATGGTAAAACCCCTAGTTGACATGTAATATCTTAAAGTGTCTCACAGATTATGATCTGTCACTTTTCAGAATTTATATTGATCTATAAAGACAGCTTCCTGTAGCTATCAAAGATTAAAGCAATGCTGTTAGACTACACAAATAAAACAGAGTGGGTAATATTTGGGTTATTTAGCAATTAAGGAATCATAAATAATTTCAATATAATAGTTTATGTTAAATACTTAATCTTGAAATTAAAGAATTGTCCTTATTTTAAAATAGTTTGAGTAAATCATTTGGAAATAATATTTGAATCACTGAAGATCTCATTTGAACATTCTCATTTATGTCTTTAATATATGTAGGTAGCTGTAATATTAAGGCAGCATTATTTAGATATAACTGCAGTTCTTGTACCCAAGTAATAAAAAAAACAGTCGAGCTTGTTAAATAAATGGTTCTTGGGAAATGATAGTTTTAATCCATTTGATCTGAAACCATGTCGCAGGAATGTTTGCTCAGATTTAAAGAAGCATTTTCCTCCAGCAGAGAGTTGGAAAAATTTAAGAAGTGCGACGTAGTGTAGACTTGTAGTGAGAAATTTTATCTTTAATGTATTAACTTGTATTTTGGAAGTTTCTCCATGCTGAAGTCAACGTGCTGCTGATCGGAGCTTGTTCTGGCACCATTATCAAACAGGAGAGCAAAGCTCTAGAGTAAAACTTCTTTCTCATTGCCCCACCAATGCACTTCAGTATCAATAGAAGGAGGAGCACCCACTTCTATACTAATTTCTTCTTTCTAGTTCTAATTCCATCATGTTTATGGCACGTGGATGAGATTGCTCAATTTTGTGCCCCTTGGATCTGTGCTCACTGAAACGTAATTGGGACTGGTGAACTGATTTTCCTGTTGTAGAAGCAGAGACTAGAGATTTTCATCTCCTTCACTGTTGACTTAATTCTAATCTCAATGCCAAGAAGGAAAATTATTATTAACTGAACCATTCACTTAATCATTCATTCTGCTAATTTCAAAGCTTTCTGTCAAGGTAAAGTTTCAATGTTTTTTTAATGGTGCTTGCCATCTGTTTACATGAAGCCAAGTCTCTCTCTCTGACTCTTGGTTATCAGACTTCTTTATCAAGCTAACAGACTCTCTTTTAAATAGTTTAATAATTAGAGATACCCCTCCCATATCTAAATTATAATTTTTTCATCATAAGATGAAAGGATTGCATGTAAAGAGTTTTTTAATGATTCATGTAGGAAAACAAATCTTTTTAAAAGTATAGGTATCAGTGTTTCAATACTTTAAAAAATCACTCAACTCACCTGGTGCTCACCACCAGACTTGGTAACTGTGGGTTTGACCATCTTTGTACCACTCTCGGCACTTGAACAGCACAATCCTTGCAGGTGAGACAGATATTTCAATGTGAACTGCATATTTGCCATCTGTATTTGTCTCACACTGGCTCATGCACTTGCGCTCACTCTCCCCGCCTCCTAGTTCATGCCAAACTTGCCTTAGTAAGCACCTAGAGACTATCTTTTGTACCCAGGGAAGTCTCTGTTGACTACATTTGAGAATCACTGCTCTAAAACTAGCTGTCAGTCAGGTGTGGTACTCTGTGCATCACCCTCTGAGTGTAAGGCTGCAGCAGGATATCTGCCAAGACCGTAGTTTGTGGAAGTTTTTTTTGAGTTCAGGATGATTAAACGCTCATATTTTATTTTACAAATATTGACGTGTTGTAACTTGAACCTAAATTGTACTTTAATTTTCAGTATGCAACTGAAGACCCCCTCTGATGACATGTTTGTTTGAGGTATTGAGCAGCTGAGCCATTCTGACTTGCAGTAAGATACTGGGTTAATTTTGCAGTTGGTTAACCTGTTTATTAGTCACTGAAACAATGCTGTAGATGCTGTTTTAAAAACATAACGTACATTCATTACACAAAAAAAGTCAACCATATAGAGAAAGATGGATTTAGACAAAAATCTGAACACCAAACACAAAACCAAGTTTCAACCTGTTTTCCAACCCCATTCGTGACAGATTCTTGATTCCAGTAAAATATTATTCCTATCTTACCTTTTCCTCCCTAAATCCTAACTTCGTTGGCTTCCTCAGTTACTTTCGTTAAACCATGAAGATGATTTGTGATTCCTCTAAGTCTACTGGCATGAATCTAAACTTTCTCCGTTCTATCAACTTGAAATTTTGAATCCAAACTTTTCTGTCTTGGAAACTTCACAGACGAGAAGCTACTCCTGAGGTGACCGGTTTCCCTGACCTAACTTGATTCTCCTGCCAGGAGACAGATTGCGTTTTTCTGAACTGAATTTAAGTTCTTGTGAAGTAAAGTTTTGAATCTGTCGTGAAGTCAAAAGTAAGCCAATTAATGTCTTAATGTGATTTCTCTGCTTATCATAAGCCTAATAGTTACAGGCATTTTACCTATTTCTGTGACAGAGATTCTACCAGGCACTCAACTGAAATTGTATGCTTTCTTAGAACTGATATTCTTAGTTCACTGTTCCAGATTGGTTTTCAGACCTTTTCTACAAAAAAAACCTTTACAGAATTAGTCCATAGCCATCTGCCTCTGTTCTGAAATCTAAATCCGAAAATTTAATGTATACATACTTTACATTGCAGCAGAAACAGGCAATTAGTAATGTAAGACAACAAGGTGCAGGGCTGGATGAACACAGCAGGCCAAGCAGCATCATAGGAGCAGCAT
>NC_063359.1:24661477-24785426 GCF_021869965.1 Rhincodon typus | reverse complement strand
TAGAAGTAGAGAGGATGTTTCCACTGGCAGGTGAAGCTAGGACAAGAGGGCATAGCCTCAAGATTAGAGGGAGCAGATTTAGGACTGAACTGAGAAGGAATTTCTTCACCCAGAGGGTTGTTAATCTATGGAATTCCTTGCCCAGTGAAGTAGTTGACGCTACTTCAGTAAATGTTTTTAAAAAATGGTAGATTTTTTTTTTGAACAATAAAGGAATTAAGGGATACGGTGAGAACGCGGGTAAGTGGATCTGAGTCCACAAAAGGATCAGCCATGATCTTATTGAATGGCGGAGCAGGCTCGAAGGGCCAGACAGCCTAGTTCTTGTGTTCTTATGAAAGAACTCTCCGCTCCAAGTCATCTACACATTGCTGGAATCCACAGCTATACAAACGCAGTTCACAATACGTATTGAATTCCTTGCTTTCAAAACGTGCAGTCACTCTCGTAAATTCCTTGCTTTAAATAGTTTCTTAATTGCAGTCCACAGTTTTAAGAAGCACAAAATTAAAAAGACATGATCTTTACAAATATCTAACTAAGTGACCAACTGTTAAATTCTGCACAAAAATGGCTTGAGTAGATAAGTTGAGCAAGAACGGAACAAGAATGTTGATTCATTTGAAACGTCCAAGACCTTAATTTCCTGTAGACCAATAACCTGTTTTTTTATGTTGAAGCAGGAACCAGGGGAGATAAGTTCCAAATAAATTAATTAGATACCTGCAAACTACTGTAAATTGATGAACCGCACAACAGAAATGCCACTTAAGGCTGAATGTCCCTGTTGATTTAAACTTGATACACGGTGAAATGTAGTATTTTTAGGTATTTGTTTGCATTGGGTTGAGGTGGAAAATATAAACCCTTACTTTTCAAGTGTTGTATCTACAGTTTCTGCACCATTAGCATGAAGTTTCTCATTCACATTGTTTGCTGACCTTTTTTTTGTTCCAGGGCATCAGTATCGGCTTGAGAAGCAAAGTGAACCTAACGTAGCTGTAGATTTAGATCGTACCTTAGAGAGTCAGAGCACTTTGGAATTCTGTCTGGTCAGAGAGTACAGTAAGTTTGAACTTTTAACTTTTGAACAAACTTAATTTTCAAAATACACATGCCAGCAAAATACTGATTATAAATATGTATGTTTGAAATGCTTGTCTGTTGCTTTGTAAAAATACTGAAGATTTGGGATATGTACATCGTGTACTTTTTAAAATATCTGCTAATATAACAAACAATATCCAGATGTCAGCTCTTGATAACTAACATTTATATAAAATATTAAATATCCCTTGGCAACTGATAAAATTGCTAAAGGAGTGCATTCCTTGACAGGCTTTTACAAAAATGGAAAATCTGAAGAAAATGTTGGCAGGACCTAACTGCACTCCTTATCTCTTCTGTTTCAACATGTCAGGAAAAATCTAGTCTCAGCAACTTAAGTTTTGCAATAAGCAGCTTCCACTCAGTTATTTCCTAAAATTCTGTACTAAATTCCTACACTAACCATGGACAGAGCGTTGTTGCATTTATAATTTGTAATGTGAATAATTTGATTTTTAAAAAGTTAACAATCTACATTTAGCTCAAAAGCAGTGATGGTGCAAGAACATGTTATTGATTTTAGGACACATGACAGATACCATAGGTATTCTTCACATTTTAAGTAGAGACAAATCTTGAATGAGGGAGCTTGGCTTCCGTAGCCCTTTTAAAACCTAAATCTTGCAAAGAATTATGATTAACGTTGATAGTGGCTTTGTTTCTTCTCTTTTGCTTCAATCACTGAGTGCTGATTACTTCGTTGTGAAAGTGCCAAGGGGAAATTACTGAGCTTGGAATTGAAGGAATTGAATTAGGATACGTAGTTGAAAAATAAGATTTTTAAGTAGTTTTCTTTGAATTGACTGTATGTCTGTATTTCAGGCCACTGGCTTCAATTATTCTGTCTTCCTGCTTCTGGCCTCCATAAACGCAAACCAATTCCTCGGAAACAACTACAATACTTCCCATTACAATGCACATGTAATTCATATTATAAGTGAACATTAGGATTTTGAAGTTGGTATTCTTTCTGACTCGATTTGAAAAGCTGCTGGTCTCTCTACTTTCTAGTTAAATAATCTGCAGAAGCTGAGACATCTATTCTTGGAAATTTTCAATCTGATTCTTATTCAGTTTCCTTAGCTTGTTTTACCATATAACAATTCAGTCAAAGTGAGTTTGTGCTCATCTCTTCAATACTAATACTTTGGTTGTATCTTTAAATTTAATTAAATTTTATGTGGAAAAGTTGCACATTAATAGCTAATTATAAATTATGCATTATGCGTGTGAATTAAAGGATGTCTGATGCTTAGTTCAGTACCAATTGGGAATTTTAGACTTTTAAGAATTTTCTTGGCTGTGGACCTGCTATTGTAGTTTAAAATAAGAGCCTGTCTGTCTTTTCAGATGGTCATTCTAGATTAATTTATTGTCAAAAATGTCACCCCTTTCCTGGATTTTATAATCTGCAGAATATCCAGAACTTCTGACTTTTCCATATTCTGCACTTGCAATGGAATTTTTAGATTGAGCATGTGCTTTTAGATTTTATTTTCCCTGAATAAATAACCTGGTAATGATGCATGTCTTCATTTCTTCAATACATGCTTTATTTTGCACAGTTGCACAAAATTTTGGCAAACTGAGTAAACCTATTACTTACCTAGTGATTACAAAATATGAATTAATTAAACCATGTTTCTCATCAAAAAAATTAGAAATACTATAAATAATTATTGATGTACTAAATGTACGTTTTTTTTTTTATTTTTGATTTTTATTGTCTGTACCTAGGTGCAGAATCATAAGAACACAGTTGAAAGAAAGAAGAATGTTAAAAGTTAAATGTTGCAGTAATTACAGTATAGCATAAAGCGTATGAAATAAGGTTAAAAGTCACACATCGCAGACCTTCTAAGTTTTAAGTAGAAAATAAATAAAGCTGAAAGTTCAAACACAGTCTTTCTTAAGTGCTTAGCCACGGTGGGACTGCACTTCGAGCACTCACCTCGAGACCAGAAGTCCACGCTGAGGCCACACCAGGCCACTGAGAGACAGCCGGGTCGGGAGTTGGACATGCTGAATCGAGAGGTTGCCCCACCGGGTGTGCACTGAGTCCAAGGCTGGGAGTCCATTGCTGGGAGAAGAAGGGAAAAAAAACACAAAAGAGAAGAGAAAAGAAAAGGAAACGGGCCAGGCAGACACGCCCTGTCTGAAGCATCTTACTCCGCCACTGTCTTGAATTGAATGTGAAAAGATGTCCATGAAAATTTGCACAGTCAACAAGTAAAAGGACTCAAGGTTCTATTCAGTATAGAACTGGTTTGTGAATGCATGCTGCCTGAAATTGTCACTCTATTGCAAATCTTTGTGGTGGCATGCTCTTCACATTCCCCACAATGTGAATTACTTAGTCTTGGCGGAAGATACCTTGGTTGTAAAATAAAAAGAAACTTCCATTGAGAGAAGGAAGGGTAAAAATTTGGAGGACAGTTGAGGAATGGTACTCATCCTGTTTAATTCACTTCATCCTGTGTAATTCACCTTACACTGCCATCACATTTTGACTTTTATTTCCTGTTTGATGTGTCTCTTCCATTTAATAAACTGGAATAGTCTTGCCTGAGCTAATAAAGCCATGAAACTGCCAACAACAGGGTTTATTAGAGGTTTCTGCTTGACAAATTATTTCAGCTTATTTTTGGGTATTGCAAATAGTAAATCACCATATGTTCAAATGGTATTTTGCAAGTGCAAGTGTGAAAGGTTCCACTTAAAGTTACATGGTTACCAGAAGTTAGTGAAGAAAATGGTCTGAAGAATCAACAGATTGGAAAAAGAAAATCTAAGAGCAACGCCTGAGAAGTGAGACACCAAGTGAAAGAGAAAGAAAGCAATGAGTTCTTCAAAGTTAATTGCTTGCAGCCACATTGCTTCTAGTCCACTTAAATTAGTCTTGAGCCAGTTTTTCCTCAAATAACAGGAAACAGAAATTGGGACTGTTTTAGATCCTCTGCAAACCTGCAGAGTGCCTCCTGTATTGTGCTATCTTCCTTATGCAACTACTGCTGTGGGATTGTCTGCCACAAGCAGAGGACAACTGGTTCTTCCCAATCAATTTGAGGTCCCATTACCAATGGACTGACTTTGCTCTGAACCAACCATAGGCCCACCACTCGACTTCAAGTTCCAGCCCTGAACCTGGCAAGAACGGCATTTCCAGCAGGTCATGGTTTCAGTCACATCGTGATGTCAGCAGCGATCACTGCTCTGCCTTGTCTCTGGTTAAAACTACTTGTGTCCTGAGTGCTACTGAGGTACCCAGTGAAGGAAGAGGTGAAACTTCCAAGCCCAATGGAATCCGAGCTTTGCTCTTGCCCAGCATTTCGGGTCCAAGTGGTCGAGACCAAGGCAGCTCACTGATTGGGACACCAGCAGTAACTTGGAACCGAGATGATGGAGAGGAAGCTGAGTTAGAGGTCTAGGTGGAGAAATATGCAGACTTTAATTATATTGAGCTGCTGTGGTGCTATATTACTGTTTTGTTTTTGCTGTAGCCTGAGGTCACCCGAGATTTGAAGTACAATACTTTCCTAATGTTTGTGAAAAGTGGGCATTGCTGACTATGCGAATCTCTGTTGTTCATCCCTGACTGCCCTTCAGAAGGTGGTATGAGTTAAAATAAGGTTGTCAGAAAATGGTTTGCGAAGCATCGCTGTAGTCCTTTGTTTTGCTGTGCATTTGCATTATCTAACAAGGTCATGTTCTTGTTGCTTCTTGCTCTATTACACATGGCCACTACATTGAATGCTGAAATGTTGAGGTCACGTAGGTGATTTTATACAAATGCAATGATACACAGTTTTGACAGTAATAGAAGATTTAAAAAAAAGGTAAAAATAATGTTTCTACTCACTTCAAGTCCAGTATTCTACCATTTGAAGTGGCTTTGAAGTGTTTGCATTTGACTACAAGTCAAAAGAAGCATTAGACGATTTCTCACCACACAAAATTCAGACATTTTTACTTTTGATCAGTAGTTTCTAGTTCTTGTTTTTTGGGTTTTTTTTGACCTCCTTGTTGCTGGCGACATTTACCCCTGTCAGCTATGAGGAAAAATTGAATAAGTTGGAGCTGCTTCCTTGGAACAGAGGAGATTGAGGGATGACTGAGAATAGAAGAGCAATTTATTCTCATGTGTATTTTTAAAAAAAACAGTAGTGAAAAGCTTTATAAGTCCCCATGCCACGGCGTCTAAATTAATGACAGAAGTCACACATAATGAGAAAAAAGAAGTAAAAATTCATCACAGTTCAAATAACAGCTTTTGGGTTTGGGATATGCTGGAAAACTGGACCGAGACCACCTTGCCATGCCGGAACAAGACCTTGACGCTAGGCCGATGAAAGACCCGGAAGCCACCTCCAAGCCAGCATGACACCTCCACACCAAGATGAGACTCCGCAGCTGGACTAGACCTTCACACCAGGCTGTTAAGTACCCAGAAGCTGCCGAAGAAGACCTCGACACAGGGACAAGACCCCCCACTCCTTGATAAGCCTGTCACACCAGGAGGCCACTCTGCCAGGTGCCAGACCAATACCACAGTTTCTGGCTACTAGAAGCCACTTCGTCATTAGGCCAGGGCCAAGAGAAGATGCCTTCTGCCAAATTCTTTAAAAGAAGTTAAGGTATCATAATAAATGGAAACATTAAAAAATAGCATAGAAAGGAAAAAAACGTAAAGTAGACGAGCTCTGGGCTCCTGGGCTAAGGAGCCTATACATTGCGCTACTACTCCACTGCCATCTTGGATGAAACAGACTTAATTGAGATGTGTAAAATTAATGGGTTTGAAACCAACAAGAATGCAAGGCAAAGTGGGATAACCCTTGTAGATGTGATTTGCTAAGTACTCCATTGAGCCTATTAGAACCATCGGAGCGTTGGTTAACGTACCTAACATTAATATAAGTGTGAAGCAAAAATTCTTTCTAACCTCTTAAATATTGACATTTTGGAGTCAGCTCCTTGTGTTTTTACGTTCAGGCAGGCACGCATGGAGACTTTCTAAAACAGAACTGCCAAACGCTGCACAATATAGCTTGATTGCAGTAACCATTGCTGAGAGTTTTAAAAAGATAGCGCAAGTTTTTGTCTTTCAGTTTCTAACATTGTTGCTATTCAAACCAAATTAGTGTTAATTCATTAAAATTGGTCATTAGGCTTCGAATCAGTATTGGATGTAGTGGAAGTTCAGTTTGTACATAAAATTCAGTTGGGGAGTGGGTGTAGGCAATTTGTTGCATTATAGGTAATAGCTGTGCATCAATATGGTGATTTAGTTACAGTAATGTAACTGAATTATTGTGTGGGCGACATCTTTGCTAACTTAAAACGTCTATCATCATTACGTTTTAAAATATGTTAGGATCAGTGGCACAAAATAACCATAGTAAAATATGTAACACAAGGGGTCTGTCACGTGATGGGCGTTGTTTACACAGCATGAAGGGCATAATATGAATTCATTGAAATATTTCTTCAGGTTAATTGTTATACCAAAAGTGTATTGTTGGTCTGGCATGTCTCTTGAAAAGTTGCTTACTTGCTCTATTTTTGTTTATAATATGATATAACGTAACAGTACAGCAAGTCAGAGGTAGGTTTAAATTTGGCATCTCACACTTAAATCTGTATTCTGCCAACATTTATATGGGTGACATTAGCTATTAGACCTGTTGGAATACTCATTTATAATGGTGAGTAATCTAAAGATGGACTTGATTCCAAGTGAAGGAACTGAGACTGTTTTCTTTGGGAGCTTTCTCCAGAATGAGGTTGACCTTGGGAAGCAAGATTGCTGATGCGTAAGGGTTAGGTTGGAGGAGTGAAATTTACTAATTGAACCTTTATTGCCATTTCATTGTGAAGTATCTAACGAAATGAAGAACAAAAACAAAGTTGCTGGAAAAGCTCAGCAGGTCTGGCAGCATCTGTGAGGGAAAAAACAGAGTTAACGTTTTGGGTCCAGTGACCCGGAACAGGCCCTTCTGAGGAAGGGTGTGACCCGAAATGTTAACTCTGTTTTTTCCTTCACAGATGCTGCCAGACCTGCTGAGCTTTTTTAGCAACTTTTGTTTTTGTTCCTGACTTACAGTTCTTTCGGCTTTTATTTAATGAAATGGAGAGTTCACTGAAAACCATCCTCCCAGAATAGGACAGTGTGTACCTTCATTTTCCAATTTGTGTTCAGAAAAAATTTAAATTAAGTAGGCTGCCGATTATTTATACAACACTAATCATCTGATGGGTGAACCTTATTCTTGTTCCGACAATCAAGCTGTTTCTCACTCTCTTGGAATTTTTTTTTTAAAATTATCAACAGTATAGTTAGTGCTTCTCTGAAATATTTTACTTGTGTTTCTTGTCTGTTACAAATTCACCACCTTATTGGCACCTTTCCCCAATCACTGTTGTGTTAATGTCATCATCAAACATTGTTAAACTTTAAGGGTAAACTAGCAAGTAGTATTAAAACAGACAGCAAGATCTCATTTAAGTATAAAACAATTGAGCTAACAGCTGATAAGTCCCGTGGATATAATGGGTTGCATCCATGGATATTAATGGAAATAGCTACAGAAATTGTGGATGCACTGATAGTAATATCCCAAGAATTCTTAGTTTCTGAAAATGATCCAGAGGACTGAAAAACTGCAAATGTAACACCCTTACTCAAAGGGAAGAAGACAAAGATTGTAGGCCAGTTAGCTTAACATCTGTCATTGGGAAAATGTTAGAATCTATTATAAAAGACGTAATAGCGAACATCTTGAAATACATAATGTAATCTCGCAGAATCAGCATGGTTTCATGAAAGGAAATTGTGCCTGACAAATTTATTAGAATTTTTTTGAGGAATTAACAAGCAGGATAAATAAAGGACAATAGATAGACGTAATATATTTAGATTTACAAAAGGTGTTCAATAAGGTACCTCACATAAGGCTCCCTAGTAAGATAGGAACCCATGGTGATAGCAGTAGTATATTAGTAGAGTTAGAGGGATGAGGGAGATATTTACAGGATGGCAACCTGTAACTGGTAGAGTGCCATTGGGATCAGTGTTGGAACCACAGTTATTCACAGCAGATATTTATGACATGACTGAGAGAAAACAAGTAGTGAAGATGACACTGTTAATGGAGGGGTATAAATAGGTTGAATGAATAAGCAAAAATTTGGCAGATGGAAGTTAATGTAGGAAAACGTGAGATTGTGCACTTTCATAGGAAGAGTAGAATCGCTGAATATTATTTAGGTAACAAGGTGTAGAGCTGGATGAACACAGCAGGCCAAGCAGCATCAGAGGAGCAGGAAGGCTGACGTTTCAGGCCTAGACCCTTCTTGCAGAAAGCCGCAGCATGGACAGATTTGCGGTCATCATCCACGAATCACAAAAAATTAGCATACAAGTTCAACAGGTAATATGGAAGGCAATTGGAATATTGGCCTTCATTTTAAAGGAAATGGAGTTTAAAAATATGAAGTCTTGACTGAAGCTGTACAATGCATTAATTAGACTTCGCCCAGAATGAGAAGTTTTGAACCTCTTATCTAAGGCAAAGTATATTGACATTGGATGCAGTCCAGAGAAGCTTCACAAAGTTGATCCAGGGCATGGAAGGATTTACTTAAGAGGAAAAGTTGAGTAGATTGGGCCTGAGCTTATTGGAGTTTAGAGGAATGAGAGGCGAACATATTCTTCAGAGTCTTGACAGGATAGTTACGAGAGATTGTGACGTTTTATGAGCGAATCGAGGACCAGAGGGCATAATATCAGAATAAGGGGTTGCCTGTTTAAGGCAAATATGAGGAGGAATTTCTTCTCTGAGAGGGTCATGAATCTCTGGAATTCTTTACCTTGGAGGGCTGTACAGGCTAGAACTGAGATAGATTATGGATTAAGAATTATAGGGGAAAAACTGAAAATTGGAATGAAAAATATCAGATCAACCATATTCTCATTGAATGATAGACCAGACTCAATGGGCCAAATAACCTCCAGCTCCTATGTCTTAAGGTCTTATAATTTTCTAATTTTTCAGTACTTCTGTTGAACTTTATACTCTTGGCAGTGTCCTAGAGTATTAGTCTTGTCACTTTATTTCATTTTGTCACTTCAAGAAACAGTGCACTACTGAACCTGAAATACATTTTGGAAAAGAAATCTTTCTTTCGTTGTGGAAAGGCTACTTTTCTCATTTTCTTTCTGAGACTACTTGGCAACTAAAGTTGGCTGTTTCACTGTTCTTAAATTTCTTCAAGTTGCTTTCCACAGACCATTCCAAGGACAACCAGGAGATTAATCTTTCTGCTTTTGTTTTTCTTAAATGCTTCCCTGCAATGTAACTGTTGGGGAACAGAGAAATGAAGAAGATAAAACTCAAATATGTTGGATATTTTGCTGTTCCATTGAGCTGCCTAAGGCTGTTCCTTATTTTGCACAGTTTAAAGCTGGTATTAAATTCCAATTATCTGTATGTGTGCAACAACTACTTTGTAAACTGGTTAATTATTTTGGAAAGCTAACTATAAATATGAGTTTTAAAAATGTGCTGCACATTCATAATATTTTTAGTAAAAACTAAAGTACAAAGTGACTTTGGTCTAAATTAAAGTTAACCTTCATATGCATGGAAACCAAAGGCAGACTTGCTTAAACAAAATGAAATCATAGAACAGGAGTTATGTGGTTCAGAAAGGCTTTCTAGTTCTGTAAGAATACTTTTATGTGGCCAGTGATAAATAACTATATGCTGTTTTGTTGCTGCATTAAAGAAGTTGCTAGTACTGAAAACGAAGGAGCAAAAGTACAAATATGCCAACTCTTCACATTCAGACTTTAAAAAAAGAAATATAAGATCACATGAAAGATGAATACAGTATGGTACCACTTTAGTCTGCAGTATTAATGAAACGTTAGCTGGTGATTTACGCAAGTTCTACCAGCGCTTATAGAAAGATTGCATCTTCTATAATGGAGAATAGTAGTCTATTTTAATTCATTTAATGAGTATTTTCAAGGTTATAGAAGTATTCCACAACACATTAAGTGAAAATGGTATAATATATCAGTGTGCACGGACAGACTGATAATTGGTCAACTAAAAGGTTACTTTTGAGAGCAGAATAATCCTGTCAGGGTATGTCAATTTACTAGTGGCCTCAACTCAAGCTAATCTTTAGGCTATATGTTCTTATTTAAGATGATTCTGAATAACAATCTTGTGTGTGTTAAGGTGAATTCCAGTTGAAGTGACCAACTTCGATGTTGGCACCTTTCCCTATTAGGATACCGTAGTTGAATAATTGCCACATCCAAAGATGATAATCTCACAATGTTTAGTGGAGCAGTATCAACAAAGAATGGCCAACTGTCAGGATTGTTTAACAGCTAAAAAGTGCCAGGCGTATATGAAATAGGAGCAGAAGTGACCATTCATCAGACCCCATGACTCATCTATTTTGAATTGCACACTTTCACCTAGCGCCCTCCTCTTGTTTCTTTTCCCTATCTACCTCTGCCTTAAAAATATTCAATGACCCCGCTTCCACTGCCTTAGAATCATAGAGTACAGAACAGGCCCTTTAGCCCATTTGAATCTGCGCCACCAAAACTGCTCCAAGTATATACTACTCCTACTTTCGAGCATTAACCCATAGCTTGAGGTCATAGACCTGCTTGCTGAGCCGGTGGGTTTGGTTGCAAATGTTTTGTCACCCTGCTAGGTAACATCGTCAGTGCGCCTCTGCTGAAGCATCGGTGTTCTGTCCCGCTTGTTATTTATATGCCTCAGTTTGGTGGGGTGGTTGATATTACTTCCGGTTTTGTTTCTCTGTAGTTTGTACACAATGTGTTTGTTGATGGAGTTCTGGTTGGAATACCAGGCTTCCAGGAATTCTCTGGCATGTCTCTGTTTGGCTTGTGCAATTATGTTGTGTTGTCCCAGTCAAATTCATGTCCCTCGTTGTCCATGCGTAGTGAGACAAGTGAGAATTAGTCGTGTCTCTTGGCGGCTAGTTGGTGTTCATGTATCTGTACAGTCAATTTTCTTCTGGTTTGGCCTATGTAATGTTTCTCACAGTCCTTGCATGGTATTTTGTATATTACCCCAGCTTTACTGGTTTGGGTATGGGATCCTTTATGTTCATCAGTAGCTGTCGTAGGTTGGTTTTCGGTTTGTAGGCTACTCTGATACCTCGGTGTCTGAGTAGTCTTCTGGCCATCTCTGAAATGTCCTTGAAGTATGGTAGGGTAATTAGTGAGTCTGGTCTTGTTATGTTTTCCAGTTGTGGTCCCTCTCGGAGGTAGCGGCAGATTGTGCTTTTCGGATATCCATTTCTTTTGAAGACTCCGTATAAGTGTTCCTGTTCTACTTTGCGTAGTTCCGGGTTGCTGCGATGTGTTGTGGCTCATTGAAATAGTGTCCTGATGCAGCTCTGTCTGTGGGCGTTGGGGTGATTGCTAGTGTTATTGAGTATCTGGTCCGTATGTATGGTCTTTCTATATACGCGAATCTGGAGTTTCCCGTTGTTTTTGCGTTCTGCCATTATATCCAGGAACGGTAGTCGATTGTTGTTTTCTTCTTTCATGAATTTTATCCTGGTAAGGATGTTGTTTATGTGTCAGTGGGTTCCTTCTAGTTTTGTGCATTTGTAATCACAGAAGTGTCATCCACATATCAGACCCAAAGTTTGGGTTGTATAGTGGGGACTGCTTCCCCAATTAGTCCTGATATTGGGGATCCCATTGGTTTTCCGTTGATTTTGTTTGTATATGCTGTTGAAGGTGAAGTGGGTTGTGAGGCACAGGTAAATGAATATAGTGAAGGATGTACCAATCAAGCAAACTGCTTTTTCTTGGATTGTGCTGAGCTTTTTAGTTATTGTTTTGGCTGTAGTCATTCGGGCAAGTGGGAGTGTTTTATCACACACCTGATTTATGGGTGAATATGGTAAGTATTAGGATTTGAATTTCAAAATTATAGCTGTTAGAACAGTTGCCACATTTGGTGGGGGCTCTGGATTCCAGGCTGGTGCAGCAGTAAGCTGAATGATGGCTTTTCTGTGTGTGCAGTTTCATCTACCCCTAAGTATCCATAGCAAACAGTAAATTTCAGTTGGAATTGTGATTTTTTTTTTAAGCAAAGGATTCTGGGTTCTCCAACAGTGTTGTGAGATTGGTGTAATCCTTGGACATCACCTAAAGGCATCCTTAAAGTGATTTACATCTAAGTTAAAGTTCTCCTGTCTGATTCTCCTTGCTTCAGGAATGCAGCATGGTTCCCATTTTGTGGCAGCATGTGTATTTGCTCCTCCATGTATGAGCAGTCCAGTTGTAAGATTAAAAATTTTGTATACCACAGGACATGTGCCTGAAACAGTGCATGCTTGTCAAACGAGGTGGTTTGCTAGCAAACACTATTAGGAACTGGGCAAGCAGCATCATAGGAGCAGAGAGGCTGACGTTTCGGGTCTAGACCCTTCTTCAGAAATTGGGGAGGGGAAGGAGATTCTGAAATAAATAGGGAGAGAGGGGGAGGCGGATAGAAGATGGATAAAGGGGAAGATAGGTGGAGAGGAGACAGACAGGTCAAAGACACGGGGTTGGAGCCAGTAAAGATGAGTGTAGGTGGGGAGTTAGGGAAGGGATAGGTCAGTCCAGGGAGGACGGACAAGTCAAGGAGGCGGGATGAGGCTGGTAGGTAGGAGATGGGGGTGGGGCTTGAGGTGGGAGGAAGGGTTAGGCCCCTCGTCCTCACGTACCAGGCCACCAACCTCCGGATCCAACACATCATCCTCCGGCACTTCCGCCATCTGCAATCTGACCCCACTACCAAAGACACTTTTCCCTCCCCACCCTTATCTGCTTTCCGGAGGGACCACTCTCTCCATGACTCCCTTGTCCACTCCACACTCCCCACTAGCCCCACCACCCCCGGCACCTTTCCCTGCAACCGCAGGAAGTGCTACACCTGCCCCTACACCTCCCCCCTCACCCCCATCCCAGGCCCCAAGAAGACCTTCCACATCAAACAGATGTTTACATGCACATCTGCCAATGTGGTATACTGTATCCGCTGTTCCCGATGTGGCCTCCTCTACATCAGGGAAACCAAGCGAAGGCTCGGGGACCGTTTTGCGGAACACCTACCAGTCGCGAACCACTTCAACTCCCCCTCCCACTCCTTGGATGACATGTCCATCCTCGGCCTCCTGCAGTGCCACAATGATGCCGCCCGAAGTTTGCAGGAATATCATCTCATATTTCGCTTGGGAACTCTGCAGCCCAATGGTATCAATGTGGATTTCACAAACTCCAAAATCTCCCCTCCCCGACCGCATCCCAAAACCAGCACAACTCACCCCCGCCTCCTTAATCTGTCCTTCCTCCCACCTCAAGCCCCACCCCCATCTCCTACCTACCAGCCTCATCCCGCCTCCTTGACTTGTCCGTCCTCCCTGGACTGACCTATCCCTTCCCTAACTCCCCACCTACACTCATCTTTACTGGCTCCAACCCCGTGTCTTTGACCTGTCTGTCTCCTCTCCACCTATCTTTCCCTTTATCCATCTTCTATCCGCCTCCCCCTCTCTCCCTATTTATTTCAGAATCTCCTTCCCCTCCCCAATTTCTGAAGAAGGGTCTAGACCCGAAACGTCAGCCTCTCTGCTCCTATGATGCTGCTTGGCCTGCTGTGTTCATCCAGCCCTGCACCTTGTTGTCTCGGATTCTCCAGCATCTGCAGTTCCTACTATCTCTGATTCACTATTAGGAACTATTAGGTTAACAAACATATTGTAACTTTTACCATTAAACCTCTTGTAATTAAATTTTTACGAAAGTTGGTAATTCAAATTATTTTTCAACCTCTTCGATCATAAAGGTTTCTAACCAACAAGGCATCATCCCAACAAGGTGCATAATACTCAACCTGTTACTTCCAGAGTTTAGAAACTGAGAATTACTGAACTATTTCAAGCATATTTTCTGCAGAGAACCCTTGCATTGGACGGTGTGGGAGGCGAACAAGATAGAAAGGAGATATGCCAACTGCATCTTAACAGCCAGGGTCAACATTCCACTGAAAGATTGATACAGGTGCACTGTACACTATTGATTACTCAAGGTTGGATAGTATTAGAGTCTTGCAGATGGTTTTCAAGACCAGTAAAAACTTACATTGATATAGCACCTTCTATGAAAGAAAATATCCAAGAGCCCTTCATCAGAGCAAGAATTAGTGGAATGGTGCTCCAAATACTATACACTTCCAAACAGTCTGATTTTAAACCTACTTGTAATGGTTACAGTGGATTTCTTTTTGCGTTGTGGTTTATAGCTGCAAGTTACAATAGTTTGAAATTTTTTTTAGGAGGTTTATAGCGAAAGAGCAGTGAATGGATTTTCATTGAAGTGACGTGATGAAGTCAGAAGCATCTGTAAACATTCCTCCTGATTCCCCCTGGTGTTATTGATCAGTGATTTTAGAACCTGTTTTTATACAGAGTGTAAATCTTTTACGTTCAGAATTTTTTCATGAAATTAATCCAAATAAAATTTTGGTGTACGAGGAAAAGCATTTTATTTTACTTCGAATTCTTTCCCTTAGTAAATTGGTTTATAAAATAAGAAAATCTTTTGATAACATTATCCACTTGTTCCAAATTGTAAAATTCATAATGCTATTTGCTGAAACTGTTGATTGAACTTTGAGGTCCTGAGGAGACAAGCTGGCAATCTGCCACTAATAACAATTACAGAAAAATGTGACTTGAGTAAATTCCCAAGTGTGTATTTGAGAAGATAGCTGATGGTTGCATGCACTCCCTTTGATTACCAAACCATCACTGAAGGTTCTGTATGATAAACGGAGCATATACTCATTATGTTAGAGGCTCTAATACTATCCACTCTTAAGGAATCAATAGTGTTACAGTGGACCTGTATTTACAAACATTAATCTTTCAGGGGAGTGGTGACTTTGGCTGCTAAGTTGCAGTTGACAATCACATTTCTATCTTGATGGCCTGAAGAAAAGAGGCCTTCTGCAGAAAATACAACAGAAAATCTGAATTGTTCAGCGAATATGTGGATTTTGGAGCTTACATTCTGAGTGTTGTGCAGTCTGCTGATATTATACCTAGTAGATTAGACACCTTGCACAACTCACAGTTTAGAGAGTAATTTGTGTCACAAGCTTCCTTAAAGGTTTATTAACGACATTATGGTTGTAACTTTATGATACATGTTTTTACCGTTGTTTCCATAGGTTTCCTAAGATCTAGCTGTCATCAAATCACCTAGTTTGAAAGACATGCACTAGACATAATGATCTAATAATGGACATTAATAATAGTCCAATAGACTAATAATAGTCCCAGGTTCCAAACATTACGTGGACTGTGAATACATGCTTCAAACTAAGAAACCCTATTCTTGACCAATTCATGTTGAATGATTAAACTGTGTGAATGATTAAAGGTTACATTTTGTAGAATTTGCAAAACTTCATTAAACTTAATGAATACCCCCACCACTTCTGTCAGTGGCATCTTGACTTATGAAGTATTTAATATGCCTGTTTAAGGTCAATCTTTTAAACTCTTTTTTAAAAAAAAAAAAAAATTGTATTAATGAAGATAATGTGTAATTTTCATATAGGTTGGCGCATAGTAAGCTTAAGACATGTTTAGTTACTTATATACAGTATAAGTGTTAACACTTGCGCACTCTGCCTGCTACAGTGTGGCACATGCTCAATTTCATTTTGGAGTAAAAAATAGATGAAATGCCAGGGATTCAAATAATGTACAATTCACAACAAACGACTTTCAATATTGGCTCTAGCTGACAGACTAGCACAGGAAATTTCACAGTTGGAGTGAAAATAACTTGGTTTCTGGGTTCCTGTTCTGCAAGCTTTCTTGATGTGATCAATTATCTTTGCTTTTTCTTTTGGGAAGGCCATTTGCAGAGTTGTATGCATTTGTTTAAAGCTGTTTCATTGTTGACCACAATATTGTTAATATATAAATACGGATAGTGTGTGCTTGAAATATCATTTACATCACCTACATAAAGTGATTGTTAAATTGAAAGAGCGAGCAGTAACTCACTGAGCTAGTGAATCAGTTAGATTTTATAGTGCAAGATGAGTTGTGCTGAGACATTTTGTTTACTTGTTACCTTTATTTCACTTTCTTAAAGCCCAAATTGCATCTATCTGTGATTGTTGCTTTCTGTGGCCGTTGAAATTTTCTTACATTTTCAAGAACTTATCCAAATATCTTTTAAACGTTGTAACTACCTGCATCCACCACTTTCTCTGGCAGTTCATTCCACATACAAACCACTGTCTGTGTGGGGAAAAAAAAAAGTCACCCCTCATGTCCTTTTTAAATCTTTTTCTTCTCACATTAAAAATATGGCCTCTAGTTTTGAACTCCCCCACCCTAGGGAAAAAGCCATTCTCATTCACTTTACGTATGCCCCTCATGATTTCATAAAGCTCTATAAGCTCACCCCTCAACCTCCTATGCTCTCGTGAAAAAAGTCCCAGCCTATCAGCTTATTTTTATATCTAAAACCTTCCATTCCTGGCAACATTCTAGTAGATCTTTTCTGAACTGTCTCCAGTTTAATAATATACTTCCTATAACAGGGTGACCAGAATGGCGCACAGTACTCCAGATGAGGTCTCGCCAACATCCTAGACAACCTCAACATGACATTCTAACTCCTGTACTCAAAGGTCTGAGCAATGAAGGCAAGCCGGTTTAAATGCCTCTTAACCGCCCTGTCTACTGAAGCAAATTCAAAAAATTATGCATCTGAACCCCAAGGTCTCAATGTTATTCAACACTAACCAGGGCCCAACCGTTAATTGTATAAGTCTGTCATTGTTTGTATTCCAAAATGCAGTACCTTGCATTTATCCAAATTAAACTCCATCTGCCACTCCTCAGCCCATTGATCCAGTTTATCAAGGTCTCGTTTTGCTCTTAGATAACCTTCTTCACTGTCCACTATACCATCAATTTTGGTGTCATTGGCAAACTTACTAACCGTGCCTCCTATATTCACATTCAAATCATTTATATAAATGAAAAACAAAAGCGGACCCAACACTGATCCCTGTGGGGTACTGCTGGTCACAGAACTCCGGTCTGAGAAACCACCCTCTATCACAACCCTCTTTCTCTTACCATAAAGCTAAATTTGAATTCGATTGGCAAGTTCACCCTGAATCCCATGTGATCTAACTTTACTAATTAGTGCACCATTCTGAACCTTGTCAAAGGCTTTACTAAATTCCAAGTAAACAACGTCTACTGATCTGCCCTCATCAGTCTTTTTGGTTACTTCATTAACACACTCAATCAAGTTTGTGAGACACTATTTTCCTTGCACAAAACGATGCTGACTATCCCTAATCAATCCTTGCCTCTCAAAATGCACATAAATTCTATCTTTCTGAATCACCTCCAACAACTTAACCACCACTGAAGTAGGGCTCACAGGTCTATAGTTTCCAGGCTTCTCTTCACAGTCTTTTTTAAACAATTGCACAACATTAGCCACCCTCCAAGTTTTCTGATACTTCATGTGGGTTTATGGATGATGCACATATTTCTGCAAGGGGCTCTGCAATTTCCTCCTTAACTTCCCACAACATCTATACACTTGATCAGGTCCTGGAGATTTATCTGCCTTTGTTTTCCAAGACCTACAGCACTTCCTGTTCTGTAATGTGAGCTACTTCAAAACATCAATATTTATTTCAGTTCTCTAGCCTCAATTTCTTTCTCCACAGTAAAACCTGACATGGAATATTCATTTAATACTTCTCCCATCTCCTAAGGTTCACAAAGACAACCTCGTTGATCTTTAAGGGGCCCTCCTCTATCTTTAGTTGCTCTCTTGCCCATGTATTTGTAGAATCTTTATATTTAACTTGCTCTGCCAAAGCTATCTCCTATTCTGTCTTTGCCTTCCTGATTTCCTCCTTAAGAATGACCTTACTCTGTTTATACTCTTGAAAAGATTCAGTTGATCCCAGTTGTCTATATCTAATATATGATTATTTTTTATTCTTGACAAGAACCTCAATATCTTTATTCACGCAATGCTCCTTAATCTTAGTAGTCTTGCCTTTCACTCCAACAGGAGCATAATGCCTCTGAGCTCTCATTATCATACTTTTGAAGGACTCCCACTTGTCAGTCATCCCTTTAGCTGCAAACATTCTCCAATCAACTTTGGAAAGTTTTTGTTTCATACCCCTAAAATTTGCCTTACTCCAATTAAAAACTTTAACTGTTATGGAAAACTTAGTCTTTTCCATAACTCTTTTAAAACTAATAATATTATGATCACTAGTCCCAAAGTGTTCCCCGACTGTCACTTCAATCACTTGTCCTGCCTTATTTCCCAAGACCAAGTCAGCAGTCACAAGGCACCAGGTTATAGTCCAACAGGTTTATTTGAAATCACAAGCTTTCGGAACGCTGCTGTTTCATCAGGTGACTTCACCTGACAAAGGAGCAGCACTCCGAAAGCTTGTGATTTCAAATAAACCTGTTGGACTATAACCTGGTATCTTGTGAACTCTGACTTTGTCCACCCCACTGCAACACTGGCGCCTCCACATCCTAATTACAGTGGTAATGTTGTCCTTAATCAAAAATGCCACTCCTCCTCCTTGCTTGCTTGCCTCCCTTTCTATCCTTCCTAAAACATCTGAAAGCTGGCACATTGAGCTGCCAGTCCTGTCCATCCCTCAGCCAAGTTTCTGTAATAGCTACAATGTTGAAGTCCTATGTTCCTATACATGCCTTGATTTCATCAGCCTGTTAACGCAGTTTAATTCTTCAGTTATTTCATTCTCCAACTTGCTCTTGTCTGTCTTTTCTAATTAACTTGCTCTTTTCTGTTTCAGAGCCACCCTCATCTCTCTTTCTATTTTCACTTACTCATGAAGCCCCCATACCCCCTCTCTAGAAGTTTACAGGCTCCCGAAATAGAACTAGTAAATCTCCGGACTATGATATTGGTTCCCTTCCAGTTCAGATGAAACCCATTCTTTTTGAACAGGTCTTTTCTGTCCCAGAAGAGATCCCAACGATCCAAGAAACTGAATCCCTGCACATTACTCTTTAGCCGTTGATTTATCTCCCCCTATTCTTTGATTCCTTCCCTCATTAAAACTTGGCACTGGAAGTAAACCAGTGGTTACTACTTTTGAGGTTCTATTTTTTAACCTTCAACCTAACCTGTTATATTCACTCTGCAAAGCCTTGACTCATTCCCTCACTATTGTTCCTACCAACTTGTACAACAACTTCTGGCTTATCACACTCCTCTTTTTTGATAATATGCTTCAAACATTACGAGACATCCTCAACCCTGGTACCAGGAAATCAACATGCCATCCTAAACTCAAGCTCACTGCCGCAGGATCTCCTGTCTGTGCCCCTGACAGGAGAGTCCTCTATAGCAATTGTTCTTTTAAATCTTGACAAATCCCATTTAACATAAGATTCATTCTTAATGCCCAAGGCCTGACCACCACTTCTGTTTTCCTCCAAGACTCTCTCTTTCAACAGAACCCAAAATGGAATATCTGTTTGAGAGAGGAATGACCACAGGAGACTTCTGAATTATCTTCTTACTGTTCCTGACAGTCAACCATCTATCTGACTGATCCTGCTGTGTCATCACTTCTTTAAATCTAGCAGTCATCACACTTTGTGTCTGTTCTATGCACTCAGTGACATTAAGCCTAAAAAGAACCTCTCAATAGTACCTTGTATGTAAAAATAAACTACCTTTTCTTATCCACAGATTTAATATTAAATATGCAGAAAATAGACAAAAGATGTAAACGTATATATATTAAAAAGAAATCAAACACTTACCGCTGAACAAACGAGAAAATTACTCCTCCTCAAAAAATTCAGCTTTAAATCTGCAGATAAAAATCTGTCCTGAGCTGTCCAAGTGTAGGCCTCTCCACAAGCTCCATGTATGAATAATCTGTCCTCCTTCACATCTTTTATGGAATTTTTTGTCAAAAGATCAAAATAAAAGGCTGTGCAGATTGAAACTCAACAAACACAAGCTCCTTTGCAAATAACTCAGTTGAAGAACAATCTCCTGTTTGAGATTTTAAAAAACTTTTTTTTCTGTTTTTTTTTCTTTTGAGTTGTATATTTTTAGAAGTAGAAAAAAGAACAAACTGTACAGATCATCACTTGACAAACACATGGAAGCCCCCCCCACCCCCAGCACAAACTCCGTTTTTTAAAAAAACCTCTTCAACTTTGCGGTTTTTGTAATTATTCAGACTACAAGAGTTCCAAAATGATTCAAAATAAAAATCTTATTCCAGGATGTAACAGTCATAAGAATTATTCAACAAAGCCTGCAACTCCGGACCAGCTGTAGTATCCACACTGCTCTCAATGCATCATTTTTTCAAGATATTTTCAAATCAACCTGTTCAAAGATATTATAACACACCCATAGACCAGATGGGGCTTGATCTCAGGCCTCGTAGTACAGAGGTATAGACACTATCACTCAGTCATATGCGTACCTTTTCCATCTTGGTTAATGTTCTACACAGGCATTTATTTCACATGTTCTAGCAATCACTGAAGCCAGCATTTAATGTCCTAACTTCCTAGCTCTTAACCTGTTAAAGCAACATGACCCCAATCTTTTAAATGCAGTAGATTTCAAAGCTTTACTTGTATTTATCCCATTTTCTACTGTTAAACATTAATTTCTAAAATTAGAAACTATATGCTAAAACAAATTAAAATGAGCTAGACGTTCATAATGCAACAAAGACAGCTAATGTGAAATATGAAGAGCAATGGGGTGTCTGAATGAGATTGAATTGAGATACATTATTGCAGCAACACGAGGTCTTTTACCCTACTACTGTATCTAAACCTGAATGTATTTAATACTGATGTTACAAAGACTCCACTTCTGAAGTGCAGTGAAAGGAGCTTGCGTTTGTTGAGTTTCAATCTGCAGAGCCTTTTTTGTGATCTTTTGACACAAAATTCCATAAAAGATGTGAAGGAAGACAGATTATTCATACATGGAGCTTGTGGAGAGGCCTATACTTGGACAGCTCTGGTTGATTCAAAAATATCTAGTGTTTAAGAAAATTCTTCCACTTTTACAAAATAAAGGAATTTGAAGTCTTGGTCGGTCATAGACGTAACTACTTCTGTGCAAGTCATGTCAACCAGGAAGATCCCAGGTTTCATCTCTAGTTTGTAGTTGACTAGATCGTTGAGGAAAAAGAAAGAGCTTTATAGAATCATACAAATTTAAAATGCAGCTGAAGGTCATTCAACTCATCATACGTAAGTGATCATGAAATAGTTGTGCTTTAATTTCACATGTCCACTTTTTACTTCTAACCCTGTAAGCTACTTATGCTAAAGTATGTTTCTTTAAAGTTAAGGAATCACTTCCACCACCATATCAGTTCATCTTCTGGATCTCAACAACACTTCAAGTGCAGATATTTCTCCTCATAGTTCCTTTGTCAGTGACTTTGTACTATGACATCTAGTTATTGATCCACTTACCAGAGGGGAGGGAATAGTTTTGTATTAGTGTAGCTACCTGCCCATAATATTGTTGGCCGGTCCTTATTGCAATACAAGTTTAGCATGTACAGACATCAGCAAAGGATAGGATGCATCATGTTTCCACCACAGGCATTACAGCCTGTTGGCTCTCATGGTCAAGATTTGAACATGTGTATGGGCATGGTACCAGAGATTAATACATTTTCATTGAAATATATCCCACTGAAGGAGTTTGATGTCTTCAGACTGGGAGAAAATACATAACTTGTAATGTAAAATGAGTACTTTATGAACAAAAAAATACTGGAATTTATATAGTCCTACAAATGACGAATTAAGGAGGAAACATTGTTTTTCCAATAGGACAACTGAAAGTAGCAAGTAATTAGGCAGTGCAGTAATTGTATTTTGGGAAGAACTGACAGCCTTCAAGTCAAAGGAAACTTAGTTTTGGAGACAACTTGCATTTGTACTCAAAAGTGCTAAGGAATTTAAAGCATTGACTTTTGCCTTATGCTACTTTAATTTAGTTTTATTCTGCTTTGCAATGTCATTGAAACTAATTTTTAGCTAAATTAAGAAAATGCTTTTACATTGCTACTTATGCATAAGTTACTCATTAATATGAATTGATAAAGATATGTAAGTTGTGAACTGTTTGGAAAATCAAGTTTTAAAAACTCATTTCAAAGGATATAACATATGCACTCCTCCTTTAAATACACAATTGGTCAGTGTGTCATCCAAATTATTTGCTAAAATAACAACCAAAATACTACAGATAATAGAAAGTTGAAGATTAAACCAAAAATGATTGCTATGTTTCTCAATTAACAACTGTGGGTAGAAAAGATGGGGCAGTCATACTAGCATTGCAGAGTTCATTGCAGAAACTACCTTATCCTTTTCTTGGATTTTTGTGATTTCTGCTATGGGCAGTTGACTTGCAATGCCAGCTTTGTACGGGGAATACAATTTGAAAATCTCGGATTGTTAATATGTGGATCCTTTATCGAAAGTGGAAATTTCTTGAGACTTCACTCGGTCCCATAAGGTATCGTAGATTGTTCTGTGCTCATTGAAGTAACAGTGAGGTGGCTGTGTGTTTTATAAGACAAGGAGTAACAAGGTGAAAGACTAAAAGTAGTTCTGATAGAGTTCACATCTGAAGTGTTAATTCATCATTCTAGAGTATTTTCCATAATGTGTTTGCTTACAATGACAAGTTGGCTTTATTTCCTATTTCTGTAATGCCAGTTACTAATAATACGTTTAAAAGTTGGATTTATTTATGTTTTTAATCCAGCTCTGAATGTCTTTGTTATTCATGGAATGTTTCATTTATTTCACAATTTGTCCTTTATTCTGAAGGTTCAAGAGGAGAGGAGAGTTCAGAAGATGAGCCACCTCTGGATATGACAACTGTGCAAGATATTCTGAGCAGTCATCGTTACAAATCATATAAAGTCAGCATTGTCCACAAGCTAAGATTCACCACTGATGTCCAATTAGGTAATTATTATTACGTTGTGAAATGCAACCTTTTTACTTATTCTCAAAGAACAGAAGAAATGTTTAGAGCATTATTACCTAAATCATATCACCTTAAATTGCTGTTTTTCAAAATAGTTCTGTAATGACTATATTGTACACACCAATTATAATATTTGTAATGGAAAACCAACCAAAGCCTAAAGAAATCTAACTTTACAAATTAAGCAGGAAGTATTGTGTTTTTGAGGAAAGGGTGTCATAATATTTTAAGATATAACAACTAAACTGATGTCCTAATAGAAGCTGAATTCAAAAGTGTGCTTTCCCGCTGCAACATATTTTTTAAATCAAGTTCTACTTTCACTTTGCAATTCCTTGGCATACATTTAATAAAATTAACATTTTAAATGTTGGGATTTAATTACTTCAGCAAAGCTAACTAAAATAAGGTGTTTCAACCAAGCAAACTGAACTTACTGTCACTTTCCAAAAATTATAGATTAACAGTGACATGCATTACAAACATTCTAAAGTACTCATTTTAAAAGATAATTGTTGCCATGCAGCAATTTAATAGAAGATTTTTTTATTTGAATACACCACAAGAACTGCACTAGCCACCTTCCTTCTCTTGACAACGTTGACAGTTTCTAACAACTTTCTACATCTCATAACCATCGCTTTGTTCCCTGAAATTTAATCTTGCAGAAGTGAAATATTGTAGATTTTAGCTTGTTTTGTTCAATTATTATAACACTTGATTTGAAACAATGCTGTGACAATACCCATAATTCTGAAATGCAAATTTTGAAGATATTTGGCAAATGATCAAATACAGGCAAACATATGTTAAATAAATTATGAATGCTATATTTGCACAGCATTATCAATTATGTCCATTGAAATTGGTGACATTATATTAATGTTTCAGAAAATAGTGCTTCAACATGAATACTATTTACTTTCTTGTTTGAATAAACTTCTGTTTTAAGTAGTACAGGTGAGTAATTGTGAATTTTATGTGTATTTTCACAAGCTTGAGAGGGTAGTCAATTATGTTTCAGCAAAACTTAATGACATTGTCCTGCAAAATTTTGTTGGAGCATGAAATGTATTACAAGTAGCTGTTAGATCAACAATTTCCAAAGCAACCACATTAAAAGGGAAATTAACCACTCGAAGATGAGAAATACTAAAGACGTAGGGGTAATCAGCAGTCAAGAATCAGGGCACACATTCTCAGTGATTTGTAAAAGAGTTAAAGGCAACATGCGGAGAAACATTTTTATTTGTGCATGTTTACTGTCTGAGATGTGCTGTCTGAGAAAGAGTTGCGAAAACTGATTCGATTGTGATGATAAAAATAGATTTGGATAGGCACCTGAAGTGGGGAAAAAAAGTTGTATAAATACGGGGAAAGGAATATGGAACTACCTAAACTGATTTTGCAAAGAGCCAGCATGGACTCGATAGGCTGAATTTGTTCCTCCTATGCCATAACCATTCTATGATTCTACAAAGTAGCTTATTCCAATGTTGATGTAACTGTGCATTATTGAAGTTATTGCTCTGATTTCTGGTCGTATTTTGTTACTGCCAAGTGCTATTGCAAAGTTTTTTGAATGTGATATCCCCTTGAATTTTTAACCACAGTGCAAACCTTTGTACTCTAGCCACCATTCAAAAGCAGAAACCATTTTGCCAAGCTCCTATTATTTGCCAATTGCTGCCAGGTTGCTTTGAGGAGAATTTCTTGCCTCTGCATCTGGAAGTTGTCAGAACAGAGAGCTTGGAAAAGGTCATCCCTTATCACTAAAGATAAATGACATAAGGGGAGTGGAGCTGTTAGGTGAAACAAATGGTTCAGCTTGTTTAGTACTGATGGGACTGACCTGTGAAAACAGCTTTCAGGGGTTAATGCACCTTTCAGTCTGCTTATAAATGTGACTTTTCAGTCATATCTTAATTCCTTGTCTGCTTTATGTAAGGTACAGTGTGTCAAACATGTCTGAGTTACTTGTCCAATGGTTTTGATATTCACAATGAAGTTAATGCACAGGAAAAGCTGAGTCTTTTCACATAATTTCTGGGTTTACAAATACTGTACTTTAGAAAAGTACTTTTGTCACCAAAGCTAAAATCAATAATTCATCTTTTCAAATTTCAGTGAATTTTTCCATTAGTTATCAAATCTTATCTAAATTTTAAAATTGCTGACAATTTATATTTGTTCCTAACAATCGCATGAATTGCTTATTATGTCTTATTTAAATCTATCTTCTCTCACTTTAAAAATATACTTGGAACAATATCACTGTTCCTTCATTGCTGCTGGGTCAAAATCCTGTAACTTACTTCGTTGTAGTATCGTTCCTACACCTCAAGGACTGCAGCGGTTTAAGAAAGTAGCTCAGCAACTCCTTCTCCAGGTCACTTAAAGATGGGCAGTGAAAGATGGCCTAGCCAGCAAGGCCCACATTCCATGAATGAATGAAAAGAACTCTTTTTGCAACATATTTACAACAATGTTATCTTCTTCCCGGCAGCTTTGTGTACCATTCCATGCCATTCCAAATGAAATCTAATGGTCAGGTGCCTTTTTTTATATAGTTGTCTTATTCCTAGCGTGAACCCTATAGATTAGGGTGAGCAAGAATAATGTGATGTTGTTTCTTCCTCCTTAACTTCTCTCCTGTGAACAGAGGGCATTGCTCCTGTTCGACAGTTCTTCAGGTAAAAATATAAAAATGTATATTTTTCCATTGTGTAATTGCTACAGTACTGTATATTAATGTACTACACTGTTGGATGCTTATTGCTTGCCCTTTCTTCCCTATTTGGCAAGATCATTCTCAGAATTGATTACTTTCAGTCACTTTGAAAAACAAAATGGAACCTTATTTTAAACATCTCAGCTGACACCTTTGTCTATGATTGTCTGTTCCGGGTGTACATTGCTGGTACCACAAAAAAAAGTTGAATGAAGAAGAATTCTGGCCATTAAACCTGTTCTATCAATGCATAACTTATTTTCTGCAATGGAAATCCTTCCCTACTCCTCAGACTGTTTTGGGAGGTGGGGGAGGTTCTGTCCCATGTTGAAATTCATGCATTTTTGTTGGTATTTCCAAAGTCCTCGGGGTTTGTACTTGGATCACATGACCTATGTAACATAGTGGTAATTGAAAGATTTCTTTTTCTCCAGGTTATTTTAACAAAACTGAGAAAATCTAATCAAGTTCAAGTCTGTTGATTACAAAGTGTGCTTAAGGCAGCCTATACTATGTCACAATGTGGCAAATTCTGGGATGAAACCCCACTCCAGGACTTCTAGATTCGCCTTTATTTTACTAAGGCAGTCCTGCATTGTCAGAGCTGTAGTCATTCAGATAAGCTGAGGCCCTCATTTGTTAACATGCCGTACTTGAGAAGTATTCTAGGAACTTGTCTGGTGCTTTGGCAAAACCAAATGACTTTGTCATTTACGTCTTTGCTATTTGTTGGATGTTTGTGCAGGTTAGCTACCATTTACCACGTTTGCCTTGGTAAAACCATGTTTCAATGACTCTTGAGCCACTTTCACATAGGATGTTCAGAGATACAATGTGACCACAAATATTTTCTAATACAAAAACATATGTATGAAAGGTCCCCAATGAGATGTTTAAAATAACATTACATTTTGTTTTTCCAAGTGATTTAAAGTAATTAGTTCTAAAAAAAGTCTTGCCAAAACAGGGACGAAAGGGCAAGCAATAAAGATCTGATTTGATTTGAGTTGATTTGATTTGAATTGATTTGATTTATTATTGTCACATGTACCAAAGTAAAAGTTTTGTTTTTCATGCAGTACAGGCAGATCATATCATACAAAGTGTATTAGGGTAATAGAATAGAGAAAGGAATACAAAGAAGGTTCACAAAAGTAAGATCAACATTAAACTTGAAATTTGAGCAGTCCATTCAGAAGTCTAATAACAGTAGGCAAGAAGCTTTTCTTAAACCTGTGTGTGTTTAAGCTTTTGTATCTTCTACCCGACGGACGAGGTTAGAAGAGATTATAACCAGGGTGGCTGGGGGTCTTTGACGTTGGCTGCCTTTCCATAGCAATGAGAAGTGTAGATGGAGTCAGTGGATGGAAGGTTGGCTTTTGTGATAGTCTGGGCTGTATTCACAATTTCCTGTAGTTTCTTACGGTCCTGGGCAGAGCAGTTACCATACCAAGCTGTAATGCATCCAGTTAGAATGCTTTCTATGGTGCATCTGTAAAAATCGGCTAGGGTCGTTAACGGTTATGTTGAATTTCCTTAGCCTCCTGAGGAAGATGAGGCGTTTTTGTGCCACCTTGACTCGTCACATCAACGTGGGTGGCCCAGGTCAGATTGTTGGTGATCGTCACTCCGAGGAACTTTATGCTTTCAACCATCACCTCAGTTCCATTGATGTAAATAGGGACGTGCCCTCCTCCTTGCTTCCTGAAGTCGATGATCAGCTCTTTTTAGTTTTGCTTACATTGAGGGAGAGTTGTTATCTTTGCAGCACGTCACCAAGCACTGTATCATGAGTGTACAGAGAGTGTACATGAGTGTTGCTGAGGATTGTCGTGGAGGAGGTGTTGTTGCCTATCTTTACTGACTACAGTTGTGATCAAGGATCCATCTGACGGTGTAGCACATTAATATGTGCCCATGTAGCATGAAATGTTAACTCTGTTTCTCTTCACAGATGCTGCATAACTTGCTGAGTATCTCCAGTATTTTATCACTTTCCCTGAACAAGACATCATTCTTCATCACGTTCTCAAAAATTGAGTCATCTGCCCATAGTTTTGTAACACAACTAAACATGACTGGAAGTAAACCATCACGGTCATAGGAGTAGTATCTGGGTTTCCTTTATGTATTGGGTAATCTTTCAATTCACAACTGATGTTTATTTTTAATTGGATTATAGCTTTCTATTAATATCTTGATATGAATTCCCTTAATAACAAAAGATACATTTTTTGACAAATGTAAAAATAATCTTAAAGCATTAATTGTAAAAGAATGACTTTATTTTTTGGGTAATGCTTCAATTCCTTTTAACAACGTCTGCCATTTTTAGTTGGTAGCTTGAGTTCTAAAGTCTGAGGATTCTAATTTAATTTTCCCCCCAACCATCCTTTCCTAAGAATACTTTCGCCATTAAAACCACAGTACCTTAAACCTTCAGTCCTTTAGAAAGGCCTGACTTTCTAGGGAATAAAGAATGGGGAAGGCACAAAGAAACCTTGGACGATACATAATAGGAAACCTGCAAAGACACCATATTCGTGCTTTTCTGAGAATAAGTAACAGTTTTAATTGGGCAAACTTCTAGAAGAGGCAGTTATGTTTAGTGCAATACAGTTTTTTTTCGTTCAACAAAATTAAGTATTATTCATGATTACCGAAACCATCAAAATTATCTTGACGTTTTAAAAATGTACAGACATGCTAACACCGAGAACTTTGAATAAAGTACATAAAACATACATTCTTACTGACCAAGTGTCTGTTTGTGCTAGCTAAAGAAGCAATATGATTATGTTCCAGTAGAGCTGAATTTTTAAGCATTTTGCAAATATATTAAGGGCTAACTCAGGTTTTGAAGACTAGAAGAAGGGTTTTCTATCACAGGCATTTGTTTTTGCTAAAAATGTAATTGCCAAAGGAATTAAAAAGCAAGCGTCTTTAAATCAAACAAATAATTCAGCAGTGTTTAAAATGAAGAGCAATTTAAGAAGTATTAGTAGAATCAACTTTGCCTTTTTGTTTCTTTATTTCACCTCTCCCCACGCACCCCCCACCCCCGAAAACCCAGCCAAACTTTCCTCATCTCTCAAATCCTTCCAAAAAAAAACAAAGCTGAAATAGCTAAAAACTAGTACAGTGTTGGAGTAGCCTTTACTGAAAAGATTGATGCAATGGGGAATGACCTTGGCTTGGAGCAGGAGCTGGTGATGTATGTACGAGCATCTCACTGCTAAATGGACCCAGATTTGTAGCACTAATATACATGGAAGCCCAGAACCAAACTCAGGATGGCAATAAATCAACAGCCACTTTAGGTGTCATTTCTGGTTTATATTCTGGTATTGTTCTATCAGTTTAATTCATGTCACTATCATCTGTTCATCTGGAACAGTTTTATATAATTTTCCAGTGGAGTTACCTGACAAATCCCATCAAATTAACAAGGCACATTAACAGTATTGACTGCTTCTGTGGTTTCTGAGGTTTCTGGACCATAGACTGAATTGTGAATATAATCCCTTCCTAGTTTGCAATTTTGGGGAATTTTAGTACACGTAAATAGTGTGTTACTTATCTAACAATAATTTTTTTCTAATCACTTAAAAATGCTCAAGCACTTTTTTCTAAATATGAAAGATTTATTTTGCAACCTGTCTCTTGGAAAATGGACAAAAGTGAAAGTAGTAATTTTTAGGTGAGCTAGGTAATTAACTATACATCCTATGTACTTCAATTATTAATTTTATTGAGGTAAAGATTGTATTCTTAAACTGTTAATGGTCAGAATACAGCTTAGTTTTCTACGTCTTGTTACTTAATGTTATCTTTCTGCCTTGATGAGAATCACAGTCATCACAAAAAGAAAATGAATTGGTTGTCTTTATTCCAAATAGCAATTCATTAAAGACAAACTTTCAATGTTAGGTGTCACTTCATTGAAAGCCTGTAAATTTTACATTCCTATAAATAAAACAAGCTATTCTGAGGAGGTTGAGGGGAAGCAATGCATAATCTAGTGTTTCTTTTATATTTATTATGCAGCTCTGTGAAGTAAGAGTGGAAATGAATTACTTTGAGGGAAAAAAAGCATACTTATAGATAAAGACAAAAGTAAGATTCTGTGGATGCTGGAAGTCTGAAATATAATCACCGTCTCCAGCACTTTGTCTTTTTATGTTTGCATGCAAGTTCGTTACCAAATTAAAATCTCCACTTCTCAATACTTGGCATGATAACTTATTTCTGAAATGCAAGAACTGTTGTGTGCAGAGTTGCCATTGTCGAATAAAACAAGATGCTGTGTTTAATGGTGGTCAGGCAAGCATCAGTTAAATCTATGCAGAAACTATTTGCCATCTGTCTCTAACAGCTTTTGAGTTTATTTGTATTCTGCAAGAAGGATAATGTCTCCTACTTATGGAATAAGATTTTCCTCTCGCATGTTAAATCGGTGTCAGATCCTTGTAATTCTGTTTTATAAATATCTAAGTGGGTTGTTCATATTACATTTAAAATACATATTTTTGTTATGTGAGCACAAAAATAGCTTTAACATACTTGTTCACTGAAGTGGATTAATAGTCATGTTGAAACAACAGAGTAATATTCACCGTTTGAAATCTGCAGAGGTAGCCAGACTCCTGCCATCTTTAAAATTTCTGAACATAAATGAAATATTTATTCTTTTGTTTTTTTTTCACTCAGATATATAATTTTGTAGTGAATCACTTTGTAGTGCAAATTTTGATTTGTGACTTACATAGAATATATTATTTTAAGTATCAGCTTGATTCAGTTGTTAGCCAGTACTTCTGTCTGAGTCAGATGGTAATGGGTAGAGGCAGATATAGTCTTGCAAATTAAATATTAAATCTAAACCCCATCTGCCTGCTTTGGTGGCATCCTGTGCTACTATTAAATGAAGAGCACAAAATTATCTTCAACTCCTGACCAATATCCCTCCTTTTTCAAAAAGCACCAAAAAAACTAGTAATTGATTCATTTGCGTTTTGAGACAACTTGCCATCCATTATTCAGCTGCTATGTTTATCCATCAAAAAACAACTGCACCTGGGATCAGATGAGGTGTTTATATAAATATTGAGTTCATTCATTCTTCAAATGTTAGTCAAGCATGTTCAATAGTTTTACTGACTGTTATTATATGAAAATTAAACCAGAAAATGCTATACATCTGACCATAAGAACAGAAATACTATCTCATTAAAAATCTGAAATTATGAAAATTAATTTCACATTTAAATTGACTGAAGTATTATAAAGCATTTTACTGTTGCCTCTCTTGTTAATGATTTATGTAGTTGCTGTTTTTGTGAACTTGCTTTTTAATTCAAATTTACATCGGCTATAGTCTGACCCCAAATTTCAACAGCTGTGCTTATGTTGAATATTTGCCAGATCTCCAAACTGTATTGTCTCTTTTGCTATTTGTATGTTAAGAAAAATAGTTGTGCACTAAATGAGAAAGTCAAGAACCAACTGCGAGTTAGTTTGAACGTTTTAAATAGCAGCTTTGAATTGAAAATGATAGCTATTCCATTTGAAGGAAATTTATGTTTAAATTTGGGAAAAGTGAATTTAACTTTCAAATTGCTGCTGAGATGAGGAATGGTTGGTAGTGCATTTCTTCACAAGAAGGATGATTTGGTCTTAAAAAAAACTGTATGCTGAGCATACTGAATCCAGCACAGCATTAACAAGTGTGTTTCTACTTTGAAATTGATCTGATAAATAATGCCCTTAAAATATGGTGGACTTTTTGCCTCCACTGAAATGTTTTTGACTTTTATTTATATGATACATAAGTAACAAGCTATAAGATTTTGAGGATAACTCGTGCAAGATTTTACTATACATTCATAAAAAAAGTTTAACACGAACATTCAGTTCCCTCAGATGAGTGATGGAAAATCCTATTACTTCAATTAGGACATAGTTATGTTGTGACATTTACTCTACTTCCACACCATGGAGCAATTTGTTTGCTGTCAGTTTGTCCTCATTCTAGTCAATCATTGAGCACTATCAAAACCTTTAGGTAGGTAGCTTCCTGTTGAGCTTGATTTGACATTTTGAGTAACCAGAAAAAAACGTGTGTGTGTGTGTGTGTGTGTGTGTGTGTGTGTGTGTTTGTGTATTTTATACATGTATAAAATATTCATGTATTTCAGTACCATTTGTCTCAGGATTTGGATGACATCTTTCAAAGTTGGCATTTGCTTGCTACCTCTAACATGTTTCTAGGTATTTATATGATGTGTTAAGAGGAAAGGGCTTTTGTGTTCCCTGAATAATATAATTACTGTAATAGCATGAAACCACAATTGAACGAGAATTTGATGAAATATTTAATTTTAAATTGCACAGAATGGAGGGATGCTATGAATTCTGTTTGTTTGCATACCTCTCATATTAGTTTGAGATCTTACTCCTGTCAGCTGAATAAAACAATTAATTTAAGTGGTGCCACAATGAGAAAACTGTACCACTGTGGTGTTTTGAAGCTTACAGAATCCAATTCAGATATTCTTATCATTTTTATTTACTTGGTGGTCCTGAAATCTGCTCTGTATTCAGCACTTCATAAAATGCAAAAAAAAGCTGAGTTTTGGAAGGCTTAAGAGATCACTTTGTGTTTACTCCATTAAGATTTATAAAGTGTGTCAAAAAGTTGATATAAAATCACTTACACAGCCCACTGGTTTATATCCCCACTGACGCACAGGTATCTCGGGAGAAAAGGTGGAGATAGACCCTGTTACTAATCAGAAGGCCAGCACCAAGTTCTGGATTAAACAGAAACCCATTTCGATTGATTCTGATCTACTCTGCGCTTGTGACCTTGTGGAAGAGAAGAGTCCGAGTATGTAGTACTACATTTATTTGCTGTATCTTTGTGCTGTTGTGTGAGTGACTGCATGCACTCAAATAGAAAAATTAGAGCCCTGTATTGTCCACAGGTTTAATATTAGATAAGACAGTGGTGCCTATGATACATTTTTTATCCTTTAGAATGGTGGCTGCATATCCATAATATTTACTGACACCAGTTTCTATGTTTTCAGCCATCTAAAAGTTGAACAATATTTTGTCTCACATGATGCATCTGTATGTTGTTAATCCATCAGAATTTACTGGTGATAAACCCAGTCAAATTTGTTAGGTTGAGAATTTAATATGATTTGCCACTACCAATCAGTTATTGGGGTTCTATGTCAGTCACACTAATTATTGTAGAGGGAAATCAGTGTTCCTTTTCTACTTTATCAGAACCAGAACCATTTTAATCTATATGTAGATACTTTAACATCGTGAGTATTGCTTTTGGAGATTTTTATTAAACATGCCTGAAGAAGGATAAAATGTAAGATTTTGAATTTCTTGTTCATATTCTTGTTGGTTTTGATTTTGATTTTTTTTGATCAGATGCAACATCTGAATTCACTTCAAGAAGTTCTTAAGTATTTTGTGATATTGATTTTTAAACTGGACACATTGGGATTTTTATTTTTTACAATGCAGAATACAGCATTGAACTCTAGAATAGCAAAGCAATAAAGCTCCTTTCTTGTGGGAACTAAGATTTAAAATGATAAAACGCTAATTGTTTTGCTTATGGATTTGTGACCCTTTCGATTTCTGTAAGAATTTGCACTTGCTGCCAGAGAGTTTATATCCTCTACCATATATGGTTTATAGGATAGTCACTTTCAAAAGATAAGCCATAATATAAAATGAGAAGTATTTCTAAATGGTATAAACATTTGGGGGTTGGAATTTGTTTACTGAGAAATTACTTTAAAACCAAATAAATTTATTTCATTCATGCCTCAAAAATATCTTGAGCACTTTGGAAACAGTGAGTTGTTTGAAGTGATGCAACTGTTATAAGCCACACAAATTTAGTTATGAATTTTACACATAGCAATATCTCAACAATAATTTTAATGAATAGTTAATCTCTGTTTGGTATGTTTGTTGGTGTTAGGATGGAGGTGATAATTAGCCAGGGCACCAGAACAAATACCTGTTTCTCTTAACGTGATAAGAAGTTGGAATTTAGGGAGAGAGATCTAAAGCATTGGGGCTAGATGAATGGAGGCGCATCCTGGTCCTTAAAATCCATCTATTTAAAGAAACTTCTTTAGACATTTTCCGAATTAGAGGAACTAAAGAAATGCAAGTTAATGTTTGATGGTTTAACCTGCAGGTCATCATACCTCAGGAAAGGGCGAGTTAAGAAGGTGGGACCTTCATTGTGACCTCAGTTGTACAGGAATTGAACCAGCCATCTAGCGAACAGAGCTAACCAATTCCCATAAGTAGTAAACATTTTTTTGAAGAATTGATCCCCTTTTTGTATTGAAATATAGGGGCTTTATTATTTGTTTTATTTCACAGCATAAAGTCAGCATTATTTTATATTTGCCTTTCAAAATTGCTCACCAGTTTTACTACTAATTAACAACTACAGATAATTCTGGAGAAGCTCAGCACATCAGGCAGCATCTATGGAGAGAGAAACAGAGTTAACATTTTCAAGTTAATTCTTTGAAGAGGTGACCAAACAGGTGGATGAAGGTAGAGCAGTGGATGTGGTATACATGGATTTAAGTAAGGCGTTTGATAAGGTTCCCCATGGTAGGCTCATGCAAGAAGTAAGGAGGCATGGAATAGGGGGAAATGTGGCAGATTGGATTCAGAATTGGCTGACCCTTAGAAGACAAAGGGTGGTAGTGGATGGAAAATATTCAACATGGTGCTCAGTTACAAGTGGTGTACCACAAGGATCTGTTCTGGGTCCTCTTCTATTTGTGATTTTTGTAAATGATTTGGATGTAGGAGTGGAAGGGTGGATTAGTAAGTTTTCAGATGATACGAAGGTGGTTCGAGTTGTGGATAGTGCGATAAGCTGTTCTAGGTTACAAAGGGACATTGATAGGATGCAGAGCTGTGCTGAGAAGTGGCAGATGGAGTTTAACCCTGAAAAGTGTGAAGTGATTCATTTTGGAAGGACAAATTTGAAAACAGAATATAGGGTTAACGGAAAGATTCTCGGCAGTGTGGAGGAGCAGAGGGATCTTGGGGTTCATGTCCACAGTTCCCTGAAAGCTGCCACCCAGGTGGATAGAGTTGTTAAGAAGGCGTATGGTGTGTTAGCTTTCATTAATAGAGGGATTGAGTTCAAGAGCCGTGAAGTTATGCTCCAGCTATACAAAAGCCTGGTTCGGCCACATCTGGAGTATTGTGTCCAGTTCTGGTCGCTTCATTACAGGAAAGATGTGGAAGCGTTGGAAAAGGTGCAGAGGAGATTTACCAGGATGTTGCCTGGAATGGAGGGAAGGTCTTGTGTGGAAAGGTTGAGAGAGCTCGGGCTTTTCTCTTTAGAACGACGAAGGATGAGAGGTGACTTGATAGAGGTGTACAAAATGATCAGAGGTATGGATACAGTGGACAGCCAGAGACTCTTTCCTCGGGTGAAGGTAGCTATTACGAGGGGGCATAGTTTTAAAGTGAGTGGAGGTAGATATAGGAGAGACGTCAGAGGTAGGTTCTTTACTCAGAGTGGTAGGGGCGTGGAATGCATTGCCGGAGAGGGTAGTGGATTCTGCCTCATTAGGGACATTTAAGCGGCTATTAGATAGGCATACGGATGATAGTATAAGGTAGGGGTGGAGGTTAGATAATCCTTATATTTAGGGTAAAAGTTGGGCACAACATCGTGGGCCAAAGGGCCTGTACTGTGCTGTACTGTTCTATGTTCTATCTATGTTCTAAGTCCAGCGTAACTCTCTTTTCAGAACTAAAAGGAGTTTGAAAATGGTTTTTCATTTGCTTATGACACAGGCAGAGGAGGATCGAAAGGGCAAATGGTTTCGAGGCCCAGTGCAAAATACAAGGATAAGTAGTTTTTCAGATGCAATACATTTGGAATGATACACTGAATTAGTGCGCACCGTTACCCCCCCACCCCACCAAAAAAAGGCTAACACAAAAGCCAGTAAAACACATTGTGTATTGTACCATTTTGAAATGTTGAGAAATGCTAGTATGCTAATATAGATGTCAAACCTTGAATTTGGATGAAAGATTGCTTTGTTTCAGACTATTAAACGTAACAAAGACATTTCAGCTTCTTCTTTTGTGAGGCTGCACTCTTCTGTTAAATCCCACTTGTCATTAATTGCGTGCAGTACATCATGTGACCTTGATCTCTTCAAGAGTTATCATTCCATTGCTGCAGAGGGGCTTAACAGAATGTTAACCTGATAATGGGGACTGGCCCTTCCTAGTAGTGCCCCATCATATAGTTTTCTATTGAGCGGTTCTGCTCGACTAGCTAAAGAAGGTGGCAAGAAGATTAATGATAGTAGGCTAATACAGGAGGGTGTACCTTTGCAAGACTTCCACCGCAGAGATATTAGAGCTGAACCAGAGCTTGGCTTTTTCCTTAACCTGTGACCTTTAACCCTCCCTCACCGTTGAGATCTGTCACTGTAGCCGACGTTTTGATTGATGTTCCTACAAGAGTCGGTCTTTTTCATTGAATTTCACATCTGCACGAAAATAGCTTTTCTTGCAGAATTCATGCTGGCTGTTAGTGATAGCAAAATTGATGGCAGAAATGCTTTTATGTAGTTTTCATTTAAAACCAAAGGTATTTGACACATGCTAATGTAGTGTTGTGCCCTCCAGTGCCCCTTTCTTATATTTACTCCATTCTGTGTAATTAATGCCTAGAATCTAACTGTAATATGAATTGCACTGGAAACCAACTTTAAAAGAATATAATTTTAATTTGTTTATTGTTTACTGACTTTCTGTTAATACTGGTCTTTTCTGTGACTTTACTACATATGAGCAATAATTAGCAAAATGCTATTAATACATTTGTTCATCAAATATGCTCAGCTACCTCAGTAAAATTACTGAGAAAAATTTTTTAAAGAAATAATTTGTATAATCATTCCTAATATGCTGGTGTAGGGTTGATACAGAACAGCAAGTGCCAACTTGCTATAAGTCCAGTTTTTAAAATATATTTGGAATTCTTGAATACTTCCACAGTTGTCAGACAAGATAGTCTATACTTGAAGTCTGGTGCCAACTCGTCGATTTGTGGCAAGATTTAAAAGCCATGTGCAAATTTTTCTGTTGATGCACTTTCCTGTCCTGGTGCTACTTAATCCATGTTGAATAGAGTACTGGTGATAATATAAAGAAAAACATCTTGCCACACCACCTCAAAGTGTTAATGTATTCTTTCCTACTGGCACTACTGTTGGAACCATTTACAGGAGAATATTATTTTCCTTCTTGTGGTATAATTTGAAATTATTCAACATTTTCATTTATAGAATGAGACTTAGAGGATTTATGGGAAAAAATGGCCTTGATCTTATGGAGTACTGTCCTAGCCCCTTCTTTCCAAAGTCCCTATAATGTGATTTGGCAATATGAGTCAGCATTGGCATCATTTTAATTCCTTGCTGCATCAGTGCCAATCTGTGTGCATGCTCTAATTTATAAGGCTCTTTCTACTGTTGCTGGGGTAAGTGCTTCAGTTCATTACTTTGACTGGTCAGGACATTCTATTCTGACATAATTCTTTTCAAATACTGGCCAATTAAGAAATATACTGATAATAGAGGCTTAAAATATTGTTGGTACTTGGGTGCTTTTCATTGGCATGTTTAATTAATCATTAAAATGGACAAGAAATAGGCAATTCATAATTATTTTTTGTAATATAACTAGATGAGTGGAGTGGGCAAGGTTATGATGGGAAGTCGCAACTCCGATGGTTCTTGTGCACCTCTAAATGGCTGTGAGGGTAGTAGAGCTCTAGAAACAAGTCACCTCTCTATTCTAAACTTACAAGGATTTTAGAGAAGAAGGGAATCCAATACGTAAATATCTGTTCTGGGGAGATTATCTTCATTTTCCTTTCTCTTTACTTTCTATTGTTCTTCTCCACAAAAACATTCTTGCAATTATTAAAATGGTGTTCTGTAAAGAAAAGTCATTCTTCAAAAGATTTAACTATTTCAATCCTTTGAGAAATGATCGTTTTAAAAAAAGTCAGAATTCTGTCTAATTTCTTAGACCCAATACAGATGTTGCATGTAGAGCAAGTTTATTTTGTCTTCTAATGAGTAGGTACATTTTTGCTTCCCTTTAAAATTTGCTAATAAAGAGTTGAATGGGTTTTATTCAATTTATTCAAAACCTAACTGAGATTGTAGCAAGCAACAGCAATACCCAGATTGTAAGTATAGGAAATAATCAGATGCATGTTGCCTTATTCTCATAACAAATACTATTTCATACCCCCATAAAGAAGGGTCTTGGCTATCTGGTCAAAGCTGGTCCACCGGGGTTTTTTTTAGTTTAATTACACTATCCAATTAAAACGCCTTGCAACATTTTGATTTTCTTCTCCTTGGGCTTGAGTGGAGATGACATTTACAAGCCTTAGCTTTCAAGTAGACAATAGTTTGATTGATGAGCTGCAGAAGGAATGAAGGAGGCGATTGCCATGTGGAAGCACTGCTTAGTGCACTTTGATTTATTTATCATCTGTTCCTAAAACAAGACTGGTGAGGTGGTGGTGGCAGTGGGGTGTACTGTGATTTACAAGGTGAGCTGCAATGCATTCCAAAATGGTTCAGGTGGTAGAAGGGGAAATCTGTAAGATAAGGAAAAGGATGTGGGAGTCTGCAGCAAAGAGTTTAGTTCTTACACAGCTCGTCACTGCAGTCCCTGCCATTTAACCAACATATTAATAAGGAGTTTTTCTGTCAGTTTGCCACAGAGTGGAGTCCCAGTTAATTATAATATTTAAACCCAGGGGCTATCCAACTAGTGGTGACTGGTTTGGCATGCAGTATTATTTAAAAAGGCAATATATCATGATGTAAGCCATCTTCTCTACTTTCAGTTCCATCTCTATTTTATGATGATTTTTGTTTTAAATTTCAACATTGTTGAAGTTCATACCTTGTCACATCAAAGATATTTGGTTAGTCAAATGTGTTACTATCAACAAAATAGTGGAATTTGAACTGTCATACATTGCGTTGTTATTCAGCTGAACTTGCTTCCTCAATATATTGAAAAATAGTGGTCAAGCAAAACACTGTTGAAACTAACTGCTTTTCTTTTGAAAGAGCTATCAAAATATATCTTAGCAGAGGGATATTGCAGTTCTGAAGGGAATTCTGATATTTAATATCCCTATTTTCCTGTCTTATTTTAAATTATCAATATTTCCCATGTCAACACAATGTAAATTATCTCACTGGTAGCTATGAAAATAGACTATATTGAATTTGCTGCTTCAATGTATTCTATTTCTGTTGTTCTACTTACTATTGTGTTATTACGCTCTATTATCCCAATATTTTAAAATATTTTGTACTTGAATTAATCTGCTTTGTCTTTTGTATTCAAATATTGCAGCATTTTTAACAAACTTGATCTTCCATAGCTATCCTTGTGCTTTCCTACTCAGAATTTCTTCTTAATCCAGTTTCTGAGTGAATGCATCCTCAAGACCATTCTATTACATCTACCTAATACCTCCCATGGTCACTACTTTTCTAGCTTCTCATTTATCAAGGATTCTCTGTTTCAGTTTCCTGAAATTGAGCCTCTTCCCCCAGTTCTTCGCAAGCTACCAAAATTATACAATGATACATAAGCAAGTTGCTACAGATGCTGGAAATCTGAAATCCTGGAAAGATTCACCAAATCTGGCAGTCTTTGTGAAGAGAGAATGAGAGTTAATGATTTGAGTCAATTATGACTCTTCACTGAGAAATAGTCATATTTGACTCGAAGTATTAACTTCTTTCTCTCCTCACAGATACTGCCAGACATACTGAGTATTTCTTATATTTCCATCATGCTATTAAATAAAAAGTCAGACTGCATCTTTGGAGACTTGCAGTTACAAAACATATTTTCTTTCTTTAGTTTTTAATTGTCTTCAATGGATAATGTTCTTGCATTTTAATGTTAATACCAATTGTAATTAGTTATGCACACGCACACGCAAACGTGCGCGCGCACACATATATATATTCTAAAATACGCACCATCAAAAGTGTGAAAATAGAACTGAATATTTGGAAAGAATGCTTCATGTTTGGGAGCATTAGACTCATTGATCTTCTGACAACACCAGTTAGGTTGAGTTTTTGTGTTTCTTTTGATCTTGAGAAAGAATGAACACCAAATTAAATTATTATTAATTTATTTTACATGCCATTTAAAAAAGATTGTATTTGGAGCATATTAAAAGAATAAAAACACAGCTGTGCTATAACTGTGGCAAGCATGAATTCTGTATGCAGCACCTTTAAATATGTAGTGTTATTTTTGACATTAACTCACTAATCTCAGTACTACTGAATCAGATATGTACCAACAAATTACAGCATTTCATGGCAAAACAGTTACGTCTTAAAAAGTGCTATTAAGCTTTGCAGATTCTTTGAAAAATATTTTGTGTGTTATATGTTGAATTTCCTACGAAAACTTTCAACACTAAAGTCACGCTAGTTCCCTTGACACCCAAATCAAATTCACTGCCTTGTGAACACAATCGTTCATATCAAAAAAACCTAAATTCAATCTCTGGTCAGTACAAATATGGCAGATCTGATCTTGGTTAACAGTAGAGGTGCTTCAATTTGACCTTCTGGGCTGGGAGAGGAGGAGAGAATTGGTCAATTCCATTCATAGCTATAACCATAACTCTTTGTATTTGTACGGTTCAGGGAATAGACCCAAGTGGCCTCAGCATTCCACATTGTTACATCAGCAGCCAACATGCACTATTTAGCCTCCCATATGAAGACAATATATTAGAGAGCAGCTGTTCAAGCAGCTCATTTGTATACATAAAAGATTGAGAAAATTATGCATGTGTGTGTTTTTTTTTAAATTTTGCCACCAGTATAACAAAAGTCAAAACAAACAGAATTGCCTCATTAAACCAGATGTTGCACCACTAACACTGAAATAAGAAAGTATTATTTTTCTTCTTAGAAAAAGTCTATAAACCAACCAATTGCAAGCTTTGAATTAGTTGTAATAACTTTTTAAACAGGGTTTTCTGTAGAACAATCTCTACTCGGTTATAACAAAACATGAATGTATTTACATACTAATGAGCATCTAATTAAGATTTTTTTCATTGAGATTTTGAAAATACATTGGACATTAGTACCACTAGGGGCTTTTTGTCAAATGCTTTAAAATATTTTTTAAATTATTTGACAATTTCCGATTTGGGAATTTATCTTAATGGTTACTAAATCATAATTATGTTTAATTGCCCTTTTTACAATGAAAACAGTAGGAAGCTCTAATTAATATGTCACGAGTATTTAGTTTCCCATTCTTTTGCAGAAATATTTGTGGATTTAAAAACATAAACTGTAGGATATTTCTGTTAATGCAGGAACATTCGTAGTCTCGTGTTTACCATAACACAAACTGAGTTAGACTAGTGAAAAACCGTCACAGAGGTTGAGGTTGGAGATTTTTTGCCTAGTAACTGTCTGATTTGTTTCCATGTTATAAAAGGTCACCTCTTTCCATCTATTCTGATGCAGCATGATTATTGTTTGCTATTTGCAAAATGTGTACCTGATCTTCACCATCTGGGTTATATAAAGGATTTCTTTTCCTTCAACTTTTTAGTATATGAATTTGCCTTTAATTTTTTTTAAATTTTCAATTCATTGTTGATTTTCTCCAGAAAATATTTCCTTCATTCTGAGTTTTGAAATTTATATGAAGTATAGAAAATCTCCATTCCTGAAACAAAAGGTATGCACACACATCACACATACTGACACAGTCAGTAGTCAGGAAGGCAAATGCAATGTTGGCATTTATTTTGAGAGGACTTGAATATAAAAGCAGGGATGTACTACTGAGGCTTTATTACGCCCTGCTCAGGCCACATTTGGAGTATTGTGTGCAGTTTTGGGCCCCATATCTCAGAAAGGATGTACTGGTCCTGGAGCATGTTTAGAGGAGGTTCACGAGAATGGTCTCGGGAATGTAAAGCTTAACGTATGAGGAACGTTTGAGGACTTTGGGACTATACTCATTGGAGTTTAGAAGGATATGGGGGATCTAATTGAAATTTACAGAATACTGAATGGCATGGTCAGAGTGGATGTTGGGAAGATGCTTCCATTGGTAGGAGAGACTAGGACCCAAGGAAACAGCCTTGGAGTAAAGGGAAGACCGTTTAGAACGGAGATAAGGAGAAACTTCTTCAGCCAGAGAGTGGTGAATCTATGGAATTCACTGCCACAGAAGGCTGTGGAGGCCAAGTCATTGAGTACATTTAAGACTGAGATAGATAGGTTCATGATTATCAAGGGGATCAAGGGTTAAGGGGAGAAAGCAGGAGAATGGGGTTGAGGAACTTATCAGCCATGATTGAATGGTGGAGCAGACTCGATGGGCCGAATGGCCTAATTTCTGCTCCTATGTCTTATGGTCTTATCTCTTAGTACGAGCACTAGATCATGGCTTCAACTTATGATTGCTGTCGTGCTGAAAGTAAACTCTCAGCAGCCCTAGAAGAGCATTTAACATAGTCCAAAGATTTAAGACATGGGTCATCTTTCGCTTTGTTGTTACCCAAATTCCCAATATTAAACAATGTTAAACAAGGTATTGATTGAAATTGGTGCTCCAGTATTGTAGCCTTGTCTCCATTCTGTATTGCCTTCTGATTGGCTTGGAATTTACTTGCTATGTAGCTTTGCATTTAAGATTAAATAATCCAGGAAAAAGTTGAAGTATTTTGCTGAACAATGTTAGCAAAATGGTCAACTTATTTAAGAAGACTATTCTTTTAACCCTTTAAGGTTTGCCTGGTAAGGTTGTAAGGAAGATGCAATGAAGCAGTTGTGGAGATAGCCAATGCTTTGAAGTTTCTAGGGGAGATCAAATCAACTGTGAATAACTGTTTCATATTAGCCATGTCCATCCTCTTTATCCCCTCTGTCAAGGGCAGAAATATTTGAGTATTTGTGGTTTACCACTGGCAACTTAACTACTGCCTGAACCTCCATTTTCACTTAAAGATGTGGAGTTTCGGTTGACCTATCTACCAATGACAGCCTTAAAACTAGCAATGACCCTGGAGAAATATCGTCTAAACTATTGTTCCTGTGTTACTTGTAAGTGAATTCAAGATCTGAAAGCGCAGCTGGTCAGTAAAGCCAGTCACATTTGAACTGATTTAGAACGGTACTAAACTTTTTTCAAAAAGGGCTAATTTTCCTTGTTTCATTTGGGAGTTTAGAACCCATAACTAGTTCACTTCAGTGATGCCTGAGACAGAATTGCTAATATACTCAGAGCAAATTGCCCCAAAGGGCACAGAAATCCACAGTCCAAATATCCATGCAGTCTGTGATGAGCAATAGCAACTGGATCTCAATAGCACCATGAACATAATGCCATTAATGTAATGAAACACAATAGGATAGGCAATGGCCGAGTGATATTATCATTAGATTATTAATCAGAAGCTCAGCTAATGTTCTGGGGACCTGAGTTCATATCCTGCCATGGCAGATGATGGAATTTGAATTCAGTAAAGAATCTGGAATTAAGGATCGTTTGACCATAAAACCTTTTCTGATTTTCAGGAAAATCCCACCAGGTTCATTAATGTCCTTCAGAGAAAGAAATCTTCCTCCTAACATGGTCTGGCCTACATGTCACTCCAGACCCGCAGCAATGTAGTTGACTCTTAATTGCCCTCTGGGCAAATAGGGATGGATAATAAATGATTGACTAGCCAGAGACATGAATTAATTTAAACAAATTTTTTTTTAAAAAGTGTTACACCAAGCCACAATTGCAAATATTAGGTCAGCTGACTAAATACTTGGTCAAAGAGAGGTTTTAAGGAGCCTCTTAAAAGAGGAATGCAATGTAAGGAACTGTAGGGAAGATATTCCAGGGGTAACACTGAGGCAAATGATAGCATGGCCACCAATAGTGTGGAGCAATTCAAATTGGAGATGCCAAAATTAGAATACATATGTCTTGGGAACATTGTGGGACTAGAGCAGACCCCTGAGACAGAGATAGATGAGACCCTTGATGGATGTGAGAACAAGGGTGAGAATTTTTCAAATCAAGTGTTACTTGACACAGGTCAGTGTAGGTCAACAAACTTGGATGATAGGGGAAACGGTTTTTGATGCAAGTTAAGCTTTGGATGGTCTCATATTTATGGACAGTGCAGTTTGGAAGACCAACCATAAATGTGTTGAAATGTCAAGTATTATAGTAACAATGACACGACTTGAGGTTTTTAACAGCAGATGAGCCAATATGGTACATAATTGCAGTGTTACTGAGCTGTAAATAGGCAATCTTGATGACAAAAATATGTGGTTGGAAGCTCATTCCAAGTCGAATTTCACATTGAGATTGCGAACAGACCTACTTAATCCCAGACTGTTGCTGAGGAGAAGGATGGAGTTGATAGTACTGAAGTAGGGTCACTAGATGTAAAACATTAACTCTGCTTTTCTCCATAGATCCTGCCAGACCTGCTGAGCTTGACCAGCATTGTCTGTTATTGTTTCTGATTTCCAGCATTCACAGTTTTTTTTTGTTTTTTTTTAATATTCCTGAAAATGCTGTCTCACTGCTTCTTCCCTCTCGTCTCTCATTCCACCCAACCATTCCTCCCAGTGCCAATACGTAAAATCGTTGCCAACCAGATATCCTAAATAAATCTATAAATTTGTATATTAAAAATTCTGATCTCCACCTTGACCATTAAAAGGTAATTTTAAATACAATTATTTATGAAAACAATACCTGGGATAGAAGGGGAGTGCTGTAGGGATACATTTGGCCTAAAATATTTCTTTCTCAGAAATTATGGTTATGTGTTCTACTGAATAAAAGTCGAGCTGTGCAGGGTCAATTACTGAAAAATGATGTTATCAGTAGTGCATTTTGTTTGTTCTCCTTGTTCATCTGCAAATATTTTTGCTCAATTTTTTTCCATTCATTAACCAAAAACTCAAATCTCGTACTTCTGAAATCAAATCAAATAATTAACTGAAGATTTTTGAGCAGAAAATCCTCAAGTTCATCTTGTGAAAAGTTATCTTCATTCAATGCATAAAGTGGAATTCAGAATAAAGGCTGATTTGTAAATTTAACTGTGTTTAACCGCCTTCACGAATAATTTTTATTTTACAAAATGCCTTTGTTCGTGTCAGAACCAAATAATGTAAATCGCATCAACAATGCTGTCACTTTGGGGCAGCACGGTAGCTCAGTGGTTAGCACTGCTGCCTCACAGCACTAGGGACCCGGGTTCAATTCCACCCTCGGGCAACTGTCTGTGTGGAGTTTGCACATTTTCCCCGCATCTGCGTGGGTTTCCTCCAGGTGCTGTGGTTTCCTCCCACAGTCCAAAGATGTGCAGGCTATGTGGATTGGTCATACTAAATTGCCCATAGTGCTCAGAGATGTGTAGATTAAGTGGGTTATAGGTGGATGGGTCTGGGGGAGATGCTCTGAGGGTCAGTGTGGACTTGTTGGGCCTAAGGGCCTGTTTCCACACTGTAGGGATTCTATGATTCATCCTGAGGTTGTATGTAATGTTTTATTTATTTCATATAGCTTTGCTTCTTTTCTCCTCAGTCAAAAATCTAAGGCAAGAGCAGTAACCTTTTACTGCCACTAGATGTCTTGTTTTAGTATTTATGGATAGATTTTAGCCAGATCTAAAGGCAAAATATTTCGGTATGGCATTTGTTATGATGATCACTATGAAGCAACCTTTTCAATTTTAATTCCAAATTCTTGCAAACCGAAATTTGATCTGAATAGGTTGCCAATGTTTGAAAAGCAGCAGCTATCTCATGACGTAGGATATCATTAATTTTTCCTGTGGAGAAATGGCAGATTTAAAAGAACGTGCAAAGTTGAACTGTTTCAAGTCCAATATATATTGAGGTTTATGGAGGCGCATTGGTACAAGGAAATTCACAAAAGCTTTAATCTGTTGGATGATTTTGAGACTCAAAAAGGCAACTTTAAATATTCTGTGTGAAATTTGCATCCACAGGTATTTGATGTTCACTGGTAAAATTGCAATTACACAACAAAAATATAGCTTTGTATTATGTCACAAAGCCATGCAGCTTAGAGGGAACGTTAATCAACAGTGGTTACATGGTCACCATTAAGTCAGTTTTTATTCCAGATTTTATTGAGTTCAAATGCACCATCTGCCACAGTGAAATTCAAGCCCATGTCCCCAGAACGTTAGTATGGTATCCTGGAATGAAAATTCGATGACGTTACCACTACCCTCGAGCATTTCAAATGCATCTTTAATGTGATGCATGTAACATCTAAATTAGTAAATATAAAGCACAAAGTATAAGTTTTAAATCGAAATGGTATAAAAATTTGGAAAGACAGATGGGATTAAGAGAATACAAAACTTAGTGTTCTACATCTTCAATACTAACCTCTTGGGGATTGAGACTTTCAGCTCACCCCCTTCACTTTTTAAAATTAATTCTCCGTGTCAGAGAAGATGCTTGACAATAATTCGCACTTAACAAACCCCCATTAAAAATTCACTTATTCCTGAATGCACCAGCCCTAACTTTTCCAGATATCCTTTGTGAGGAATTAATAGACATGTACCTCAAGTTCATGGCATTGCATTCCTTATACTGTTGAATTTATCAGCAAGGACTGTAATAGTACAACCTGGGGAGGAGCACAATACCTCCGACAACAAATTTGGGATTTTCACATTTAACTGTTTGTGTGCAAAAGTTACAGACTGACTTACCTCATATTAGTAAGTGCTATTAATTTCACTATTTTATCCATGCAAGATCTGCCCGATGACTGCTAATCCTTAGCTATAAATAAATATCATCAATGATAATATTAAAACACCCCACTTGAAACTAATTTGGAGCATTCAAGAAAGCAATTTAGTTTACTATTTGAAATTTTGATAGATGTTCGTTTACCGTGAGTTATAAAGAACAAATGTGTTTTCTGATAAGTAAACCATTAAATTCAAATTTGTTATACCTGGCCAGGTGTTGTAAAACTTTTCTGCAAGTTCAAGTTTTTATGGGTTTCATTCCTCAAATTTCAGTGGTGCAGGAATATTGTTGTCACTGGTAGTGATGCACTCGAAGGAACATTCCTGAAATGTTACTCATGATTTTGGTTTCAAGTTGAGCGTATGTTCAGGATACACTTATTTCTATATAACTTTTGCCTGTCTTCCTTTCCCTCCTTCACTGCCCATGTTTGGAGATGTATGACTGCAGTGTGGGTTGGTTTCATTTTCTATTCCTGCTTCATGGTTCTTCTGACAGAGGAGCTCAGAAACCTGCCATGTGGACGATTGAAATGCTAACTGTGCTATACCAGTGATGTTATCCTGAATATAATGAAGGACTGTTCTCAATCTCTTCCCTCACCTGAGGCATGGTGACCCTCAGGCTAAACCATCACCAGTCATCTACCTCTAATGAGAGAGCAGCCCCATGGTCAGCTTGGACTGTGACAACGTTACCTTTACCAGTCAGTGGCCTGGTATGTTGACAGAATAATGTGCTTGTACCACTGTGCTGCTATTTGTGACAAAACAGTCTAAATGCAAATTTGTAGAATTAACTACTTTTGGAGATTCATAATAAGTCCATAATGAGTTAGTGGTCTTGAGTTGGTGGCGGAGGGGGTAGGAATACAAATAATGCAATGTTGTCCTTCTGATGCTGCATTTATAATGTTCTCGATTATTTCTGAGAGAAATTCTAAAAGCTTATGTACTCTCATGTTTTCACCACACTACATTATATCATGAGCAATGTGCTTGGAATGGGTGTTGATTAAGCATGTATTTCAAAATTTGACTTTGCATCAAAAGATAATTTTAAAAGCTTTTATTTTGTAGTGTCGGTTAATATAACCACCTGGATTTGTAGTATTTAGGAAAGGTCATGTAGCAGATTATTAACATATCTGTGTGAAGCAGTAAATGCCTCTATAAGTCTACCACAAATATTAGTACTTACTTTCCTGTAATGGTCATACCAAGCACAGTCTGGTTTCTTCTCTTCTCTCACCACCGATGCTTCCCCTCCCCCATCACAACTCAAAGAACAGAAAGAATTGACAGAGGACCTAACTAACCAAATGATTGATTTTGCACTTTGTCCATTGTGATAGGATGGGGAATGAAATTATATTAAAAAGGGTTCTCTGCCTTTGTGGTGAGTTTTGCCTGAATGATGTTGAAATGACATGCGGAGGCTGTCGCCATCATGCAATTTCCTTCTGTTCTGCTGATGGGACATTAATATCACCATCTGTTTCTTTGTCAAGCTGCATCCGTAGTAAAACTCTGTTCATCTGTTTGACTCCTGTCCTTTGTTTGCCTTGCAGGCCATGCAGTATTCAAGCTCACCTATCTAAGCAATCATGACCACAAACATCTCTACTTTGAAGCAGACACCAACACAGTCAATGAAATTGTGCTGAAGGTTGGTAACTGAGCACTCATTTTGCAAACTGGTCACCAAAGAAAAATTGGTTCCTAATGACAGCATGACAATAAATTATGTCTGTAAGATTATAATGTATGTTCCCTGTAAAAATTCAAAGATGATTTCTGACCTGTTCAAGGTATGCGGTATCATTACTGCATTTCAACAGTAAAAGTCATCAGCTGCATCCTTTATAAAGTGTCTCAATTTGCATCTTGGAAATACTAAACATTTTACAAGTGAAAATAATTTAAAACTGTTCTTCCATAAGTTTGTCCACACACAATTAATGCGTTTTCTAAATCAGTTGACTGTCCTTTTCTATAAATGACCATTTTGTGTTAGGAAGGTAAGCACGTTTTCTTTTATCGTAGTACTCCCCACACTGATGCTGTCGGTTATGTTGAACTGTGTTTGCAAGGTACAACACTCCCATATTTACAGTTAAACAGGGCTGTCAATCTCCAGACACCAGCTACAATCAGGAATTTTGAGTAGGCTTAACTCTGTGGGACATGTGAACAAAGATCTTGCAGCATAACATCAAAACACTGGATAAATCCTCATAACAGGGGAAATATGACAGTATACCTTTTGTTAAACCATGGGCAGAAAGATTATAATTGTAGCAACAGATTTGTACAAGCTTCCTGGGTGCTTTAGATTGCCTAGTTCACCACAACATAAAATAAATAAATTGAAATAGTGATTAAAAATGTAGAATTACTCTTTTTTTTCAGTGTTATGTTGCAGACAAAATATACATGTTGACTCTGCTGAACAGTTTTACTGGATGCCAAAGTAACTTGGCAGTAAGGAAAACCCAGTTTTTATTCACAAAATGTATTTAGCTACTGACATAAGCAAATCCAGTGAACTGCTTGAGACCTCATGTTGAAAGCTAATGGCATCAGTTGAATATAAAAGCAGCTTTATTTAACTTGAAGATCAGTGACCTTTTTTTTGAAATGGAATGGTACTGATTATCTGAGTGTTGATTAAAAATGTTTTAACTTTTGAAAAGGCAACTTGTATTTCCTAACAGTGGAACATCATGATATTGTTACTGGAACAAAGGTATTAAGGCTGACCAAAATAATTAATTATTATGATTTTAATTTTTTGTTGTATTGTCTTTTCAACACCACTGTGATTATTTTTACATGCACACACAGTTTATATGTTTGGCTTTTCAACAGCATTTTATAGATTCTATTAAGCATCAAAATTACAATTAAAACATAACTGATAAAGTGCTTAAATGAAATGCTTTAACTTATCAAAATGAAAATCTTCTATGTAAAAACATTAACATTGAAACAAATGTAATATTTAATTCAAATTGCATTTAAATTGAATGATGTTCCATTTTAGTGACAAAAATATATGAATCTCTGGAAAGAGAGAGAACAAGAGTACATTTTGTGCATCTAATTTTTTAGTAAACTCAAATAATTTTGAGTGTGTTTTAGGAGGAAATTGTAACAGGTGACATGCCAGTTTGATTATTTCTCTTGCTATGTTATAGTGTAAACTCTTGAATTTCCTTTACATCAACAAATTCTGCCATTTTATTGAAGTTCTGTCACATCTTCTCACTGTTTTTAAAACTCTCCCCAATATTGTGAAATTGAACTGTTGCACATATGATCATAGCATTTTCATGCCTGCGGGGTCTCAGCTTTTAACTCTTAATGAATATTAACTAGATGAATTATCATTATGATGGGTAACATCAATATAAAGTGAACTGTAGCAGTGACAATTCTCTTGCAAACTTCTAATGAATTTGAAACATGTTCCATGAATAAATTCTTGTTTTCAATTCAGCTGCCTCAACAACAGCTAAATATAACCTTCAATGAAAATGAGATGCACAGGCATCGCAAGGGATTAAAGGATTACCTGAAAGGTCAATATTAATATTAGTGTAGGCAGCTAGAGTAAGAAGTATTTATAGTCTTAATTGTTGTAATCAAGGGACACTCAAAGATTTATGTAAATAATATAATGTTATACAGATTCATTGACCTAAAGATCATGTAAATCTATTGCGATGTCACTTACCCTCAAGTATATTGAAGCAAGTTTAGATTTAACTGGGGGGGTGGGGGCTGTATAAATAGACTTGTGGCCTTGAAATCAAAACCATACAAAATAGCAATATTTAATTGATACTTCATCAGATTAGTAGATCAAAATCCCAGTCAGGAAAATTTGGCTTCTTGGGTAGAAACAAAGGAAATATTTAAATTAATTTAGGGAACCTTTAATGGACTGAACTGGGAGCTTATAATTTGAGGCATTGGCTTTATAAATTATTGTTTTGTGCTTTTCCAGTCAGTCTGGAAAAGATTTATGATTAAATTTTTCCGTCTGCCATTATAATTTTGGATAACTGTTTAGTTGGTGCAGAGCCCAAAAAGGGGTTGAGACCTGGATCAATTCCTGTTTGCTTCCACTATAATGGACCTTCAGTCATAGCTCCTCAATCCTTTATTTTCAACAGTGGGGAATAATTCAGTTCTACAATTTTTTTTTTTTTAAAAGTCAAAACTAAGGATGTAGAAACTCTTTCTTCCTTTCACATGGATCCTTTTCATAAGTGGAATAAGAATTTCAGGATGGACCTTGAAGATTTTTCTCATTTTATTCTGCTAATTTTACTGCATCCTCACTCTTACATGAACCAGTTGCTAGAGTATAATATTATACCCATGGGGCATTGTCATCTCAGTGACCATTCTTCCAATGTAATTCTTTTGCTATGATAGCTAACTATTTGACAACAAAGACTTTAACAGTTATTCTCATCTAGTGTCCATGTATGTAGGTTTCTAGATGGGTTACTGAGAACTGATTATAAATGGGAACACTGGCCCAATTTTTTTCCACTTCATAAGCTGGGATATTGAGATCAATTATAATGCCTTTGCTGCTACCCTCGCAAGTTAAGCTAACTTAGCACAGACAAAATACTGGTTTCTATGGTTTACTCCCTCAATCCCAAGGCGAGTTTAATATTAAAGTGTCATGGTGTAACTCAGTTCCAAGATTAAGGACATTTTCCATGATCATGAATTCTTGCCAGTGTTTTCATTTGCTGATTAGCTGGTTGGTGAGATTTTTTTAAAGGGATCTTTTGACTGAAAGTCCTCAACAAGAGGCATGACACCAGGGTTTGAAATGGTGCATACTTCGACAGCACCAGAAGGTAAAAAAGTTTGTTGACTAGCTCAGGAAAGAGATTTGTGATGATGTAGTCCTTCGAGTGATATTGACATGGACTGCAGATGCTGAAAGCCAGAGTCTATAGGTGTGAGGCTGGAAAAGCACAGCAGGTCAGATAGCATCTGAGGAGCAGGTAAGTCAATGTTTTGGGCTGAAACCCTTTGTCAGGACTGGGGAGAGGGAGGAGAGTCCAGAAATAAATAGAGGGGGGGGGGGGGGGGGGGGGTGGGGGTGGGGGGGAGGAAGGGTAGGAGAGATGGTGATAGGTGGATGCAGGTAGGGGGTTATTATGATTGGTCAGTGGAAAGGGTGGTGCAGATAAGTGAGTAGGAAGAATGACAGGTTGGGTCACGTCAGGAGAGGGAGGACTTGACATGGGATAAGGCTGGGATGAAGGGATTTTGAAGCTCGTGAAGTCAATTTTAGGGTCATTGGACTATAAGCTTCAAAGGCGAAATATTGTTCCTCCAGTTTACGTTTGGCCTCACTCTGACAGTGGAGGAGACCAAGCACGGACATGTGGGAGGGGGAATTAAAATGGATAGCAACTGGAAGGTCAGGCTGGTTGCTGTGTGCAGAGTGCAGATGCTCTATGTGCAGCTCTGTAATAAACAAGTTTCCTGAAAGAGTCTTTGCTGATCTTATTACAAGAATTCAATTGCTATGCTTTGAGGGTGAAACTTGCTCTTTTTAATCTGTTTTTGCTTTCCTTTCTTGGATGCCCTTGCACTGCAGCAGACCTGAACAAGGTGTTGAATGGTGATCTGATTATTTAACCTTCCATCAATATCTTACTGAAACAGGTCACAAACAGGCAGAAGAAAATGCCTGAGGTAACATTTATTTTCCCTCCCTTCCCCTCACTCTCATGAGAGAAAATACATACCTCCTCTTCTCTCCCTTTTTCAGTGGTGTTAATCCAATTGGAAACTCTGTGATTAGAGACAGTGATGCTGATCTGTATTATACTGGTCTGTGGAGCAATACGCTGAATAGAACATTCATTGTTACCATGTACAAGAATATGAGAGTCGTGTAGCCAGATTTTTCAAAAGACAGACTATAAGACCTTTTACATAGGTAAAAGGTAGCTAAAGCAAACAGCTCCTGAGAGGCAAAGATGGCATAAATTATCATGAGGAAATAGCAGAGGTATTGAACAAATGTTTTGAGTCAGTTTTCACAGGAGTCAAAATTACATACAGTATCAGAAATAAAGAATAACCAAGAAGTAAATAAGTGTGAGGAATTTAAGATTATTAATATCAGCTGAAAAAGAGCCTTAAAGAAACTTAAAGCTGACAAATGCCTAGCTCTTGATTATCTACACCCTAGTGTTCTAAAAGTAGCTGCAGTTGATACAGTGATAGTGGATATATTGACTGATTTTCCAAATTTCTGTACATTTCAGAATGGTCTTAACAGATTGCAAGTTAGTGAATGTAATTTTGTTATTCAGAAAAGAAAGAAGAGAGAAAACTAAACTTTAGGCCAGTTAGCCTGATGTTAGTCATTAGGCAAATGATGGAATCTATTAATAAAGAAGTCTTGATGCGACTCTGTCTGATCAGAATGTAATTTTCAGTGTGGTTTTATGAAAACAAAAACACATGACAATTTTATTTGAGTTTATTAAGGATTTTGCCAGTAGGATATGGGAGCACTAATAGATTACTATACTTGGATTTTCAAAAGACATTAAATAAGACTAACATTAAGGTTAACATGTAAGAAAACAGCTCTGGAATAATATATAAGCATGCACAGTAGATTAGTTCAGGAAATAGTGGATAGGAGTAGATGGAGCATTTTCAAGTCGCCAGCTGTAACTAGTGAAATTCTGCAAGGCTCTGTTCTATGTTTCTGCTGTTTGCAATCTTTACTGATTGCTTGGACTTTGAGACTGGAATAATGTATCAAAGCTTGCTGACAATGCAAAGCTAAATTCAATTGTAAGCTATGAAGAGGACAACAGGCTGCAGAGACATAGGTAAATTATGTGACTGGGCAATAAAGTGGCAAATGAAGCATAATATGGGCAAATGTGAGGTTATTCACTTCGGTTACAAGAATAGAAAAGCTGAACTTTTTTAAATGTTCTGAGAGCCTTTAGCTGTTGATATTCAGAGTGGCTTAACAATAAGGAACCCAGGACATTAGTGTGCAGGTACAGCAAGTAAAGAGGATGGCAAATAATATTTGGTGTTCTGAAGAAGGGTCACTGGACTCGAAACGTTAACTCTGCTTTTTTTCCACAGATGCTGCCAGATCTGAGTTTCTCCAGCAATTTGTTTTTTTGTTTCAAATAATATTTAGTCTTTATTGCAAAGGGGGTGGAGTACAAGAATAAGGAAGTCTTGCTAAAGTTGTGTAGGTCTTCAATCTGGCCACACTTCCCATGTGCCACTTTGGTTTCCATGTCTCAGAAAGGATATACTACCTTGGTAACATTACAGCATAGGTTCACCTAGATTGGTTCCTGAAATTAGAGGATTGCTCAATGATAAAAAGCTGAGTAAATTCAGCGTAGACCTCCTGGGGTTTAGGAGAATCTAAGGTGATCCCGTTGATTCTCATGCACAATTCTGAATAGGCTTGACAGATTAGACTGGGATGTTATTTCCTGAGGTTGAGGAATCTAAAGCACTGGCAAACAACCTCAAAGTAAAGGATCCATCATTAAGGATTGAGAAGAGGAGAAATGTATTAATTCAGAACCTTTTGAATCCTCTATTCAGAGTATTGCATACTCTCCATCATTAAGTATACTCAAGGTTGAGAAAGATTTTTTAATTAAAGATGATATTGAAGGGGAAAAAAAAACAAGGATGCCATTGCATGGCCGATCAGGCTTATGAAGCTATATGGTCTACTCTTGTTCTTGTTTCTTATGTTCATGTTGTTGATAACTTACTTCAAGATCAAGAGCCACTAGTTAGTGTATGTCTGGTGGGTTTAGCTGTTGAGTAGATTCAAGTGGACCATATCAAATACACTTGGGGCCCCACTGTCTGACTGCAACTAGAAGAGTATAAGGGCAGTAGGGGTATACTCGAGGGAAATCAGGAGGGCAAAAAGGGGGTATGAGGTAGCTTTGGCAGATAGGATTAAGGAGAATCCAAAGGGATTCTACAAATATGTTAAGGGGAAAAGAGTAACTAGGGAGCCTTAAAGATCAGCAAGGCTGCCTTAGAACCGCAGTTCATGGGTGAGATACTAAACACTTTGCATCAGTTTTTACTGCAGAGAAGGATATGGAAGTGACAGAACTTGGGCAAATAAATAGTGATATCTTGAAAAGTGTCTATTTTATAGAGGAGGTGGTGCTGGACATCTTAAAATGCATAAAAGTGGTTAAATCCTTGGGACCTGATCAGGTGTACTTTGTGGGAAGCTACAGAAGTGAATGCTGGGCTGATTACTGAAATATTTGTATCCTCGATAGCCACACGTGAGGTGCCGGAAGACCTGGAGGTTGGCTGCCATTATTTAAGAAAGGTGGTAAAGAAAAGCCAGAGAACTATTAGACCAGTGTGCCTGACATCAGTGTGTAAGTTGTTGGAAGGGGTTCTGAGGGACAGGATTTACATATATTTGGAAAGGCAAGGACTGACTGAGGACAGTCAACATCACTTTGAGTGTCGGAAATCATGTCTCACCAACTTGATAGAGTTTTTTGAAGAAGTAACAGAGGATTGAAGAAGGTAGAGCGGTTGATGTGATCTGTATGGGCTTCAGTAAGGCATTCAACAAGGTTCTGCATGGTGGATTATTTAGCAAGGTTAGATCACATGGAAAACAGGGTAACTAGCTATTTGGATACAGAACTAGCTCAAAGGTAGAAGACAGAGGGTAACAGTGGAGGGTTGCTTTTTGGACTGGAGGCCTGTGATCACTGGTGTGCTGCAAGGATCGGTGCTGAGTCCACCGCTTTTTGTTGTTTATATAAATGATTTAGATGTGAATATAGGAGATATGGTTAGTAAGTCTGCAGATGGCACCAAAATTGGTGGTGTAGTGGACAGCAAAGAAAGTTTTATGTCAGAGTATAACAGGACCTTGATCAGATGGAGAAATGGGCCAAGGAGTGGCAGTTGAAGTTTAATTCAGATAAATGTGAGGTGCTGCATTTTAATAGGGCAAATCAGGGCTGGACTTAGACACTTAATGGTAAGGTCCTAAGCAGTGTTGCCGAACAAAGAGACCTTGAGGTGCAGTTCATAGTTCCTTGAAAGTGGAGTCGCAGGTAAACAGGGTAGTGAAGGAGATGTTTGGTACGCTTGCCTTTATTGGTCAATGCACTGAGTATAAGAGTTGGAAGGTCACGCTGTGGACCTCCCCATACAGGACATTCAATAGGCCACATTTGGAATACTGCATTCAATTCTGGTCTCCTGGCTATAGGAAAGATGTTGCGAAACTTGAAAGGGTTCAGAAGTGATTTACAAGGATGTTGCCAGGGTTGGTGAGTTTGAGCTATAGGGAGAAGCTGAGTAGGCTTGGGTTAATATCCCTGGAGCTTTGGAGGATGAGGGGTGACCTTATAGAAGTTTATAAAATCATGAGGGGCATGAATAGGGTGAATAGTCAAAGTCTTTACCCCAGGGTAGGGGAGTCCAAAACTAGAGGGCATTGGTTTTAAGTTGAGAGGGGAAGGATTTAAAAGGGACCTAACGGGCAACTTTTTCATGCGGAGGTGGTGCATGTGTGGAATGAGCTGCCACAGGAAGTGGTGGAAAATTGGTACAGTTATAACATTTAAAGGGATCTGGATGGGTATATGAATAGGAAGGGTTTAGAGGGATATCAGCCAAATGCTGGCAAATGAGACTAGATTAATGTAGAATATCCAATCAGCAAGGACAAGTTTGACCAAAGGGTCTGTTTCCTTGCTGTACATCTCCATAACGCTAGAATCAATTGTGGGATAAAAGTAGTGTTCTTTTTGTTCATCACCAGCATCTGTTCAAACCCCTTTCCTCTGATCTAACATCCTCTGCCACAGTAGTAATTATGGATATATATATTTCTGAGACAGAGACCACCTGTTAGCTTCCTTTGCTGCTTCCCCTTACCCATGACCTGTCCTGAAACTTTTAATGTTTCAGGTTTCTTGCCTATTTTTCTTCTTGTCCTCACCTAGCTCATCCAATCCATGAGACCCACCTTTCCTGTTTCCTCGACTTACATTGCCAGTAAACTGCTGCCTATCTACCAGCCTGTAGTCTAACTGACATTATAACGGTTACCATTCCCCACACACTGCACTCCTCCTCCACATCCCACCCTTTCTATTTTCCTTTCAAAAAGCACAAGCTTTAACCTTCTGTCCCTGCTAACAGTTTGCCTATCCAAACTGCCTTGGGTTTGTGATGTAGAGCGGCAATCAAACGCAAAAATTATGATGCCAAAGACAGGCAGCTTTACTGTTTATGCACTTCAGGGGGAAAAAAAATCAGGGCCAGGAGTATTGCATTGAACCTGATCAAGAAACAATGGAAATTTAGATGAAGGATAACTATAATTGGTCAGAGATTGTTTTTTGTTAATTATAACAGATTTGTTGTGCAAGTGAAGCTGCCTATTAACTCATACTACCAAACTATGAAAATTAGATAAGTTTGTTCCAAAAAAAATCGTGTAGCTGAATTTTGCTTAATTGAGAATTTAAAATGTGTCTTATTGTGTGAATATACGTACAAAACCTCTTCCACATCTGCCTTTCAGCCTCTAGTTGACACTTCATTTAGAATATTGGACCAAGAGATGCATTACACAGGATACTGTTTGTTAGATTTTCACACCGCCGTTTTAAGGAGACACCTTCTACCAGCAGCATCTCCAGGCAGCCTGCTAAGATGCAGTAATTTGCTGTGAGATGAATTTCAATTACTTGTTTTTCACCTGTCACGCCATGTTCCTGTACACAGTAAAGAATTATATCAGACCAACTTAATTTTGCCTTATTTCAAATTCATAACATTTTCTTTAATAATGATATGGTTTCAAAGCTCTTTTGTTTGAAAACTAGGTTTGTGGTCAGTCCACTAGTCTGTTTTATGTTAATGCCAAAAAATGGCATTCTAGACATTAAGGTTGTTTGGAACCTTGTATGAATCTTCAAATTCTTATCCAAATATAACACAGTGAATCTTACACTCTAGTTAACCAAAACTATGAATTGCCTTATTAGTTTTGTGGGGAAAGAGAGTCACTTACTCTGTATATTCCAAGTTGTATGATACAAGTACTGCACAGATTCAAGCCAGCATAATTCCAGTTTTTTTTTTGTAAAGTCATCTGATTCGATTATGGATTTAAAAAGAGCAAATAGAATAGTGATGCATTTGGGAGTTCTTTGTGCATAAATCCAACAACTTGCATTTTGAATGCACATGTCTCTCTGAACATTGGTATAATACTTACATGGAGGAAATATTTTCTTTCTGAAAACTGGCAAAATCCAAGCCACTCTCTGCATGAATATATAAAGAAAAACAGAATCCAAGTGATAAGGAAGTGTGTGAGATCAAATATTTCTGAAAGTCTGAAACACTTGATGAACATCCAGAAAGCTTCAACTCCATCAATATAATTGGACTGGCATTGAGAGGGAGGAGAAAAGGAAAATGACTACTTTTAGAAGAGTTTTAAGTGGAAACATAAGTTTGGAAAAGCACCTACACGTCAAGATCAATCTTGTTGCAGGTAAAATCAATTCTAATTGTGCTTTTCTATATTTTTAAAAGTTGTTTCAGTCATCTTTGGAATAATAGAATCATTAAGAACCAAATGTATTTTTGTAGCAGTGTATCTAACCGTGAATTCATGTTTTTAAAATGTCGTTTATTCTGTTCACAGGTCTCCAAGCACTATGCACAAAGGGGTGAAATCACATAAAGAACTGTTCTCAAGATGGTGTGTAGCAGGGGTCACCTCAGGCATCGGTTAACTATGTTCAAAAATATTTTCAGAATTATGGAAAGCTCTGAATGGCAGCATAACAATGGAGATTGTCAGACAGTTGCTGGTTTTCTATCAGTGTGATGAACAGTTGACCAAGGAGACATCTGCTGTACTATTTCAGCTGTATCACAAAATTGTACAATAATGGCAGTATTAAGTTGTATAGTTGTAGACTAAATACTACAGTAGACATTTTTCATTGTTTCTTGCCTACTGAAAAAAGATTCATCTTATTAAGCAATGTTAAGTGATCCAACCTCTGTATCATAAGTCTGTTATGTCATTCTCCCACCACCCAAAATTACAGAAACTGCAGGATTTGTAACAGATCCTTAAAAAAGAAATCTATTGTTGATGAGATGAAGAGTCTTCCTATTCCAAAGACAAGTTTAGACATCTACGTATGACCTGATTAACATTCATTTCTCTTCAAGGCTCCTGCATTATGCCACTGCTCTTCTCAAGGGCTAGATTCAGCAAAGGGAAAAGATAACCTTGGTAAAGATGTACATGATTCCTTTAGACTTCACGTGTTTCAGAATTGCTGAAGTATTGGTTGAGATGTCAGTGGTTAATTACCAAATGGTTTTGCAAAGTGACAGCAGATTTCAGAAGACTTAAACAATGCTGTACGCTCTGCAATCATTCTTTTAAAATTAATCATCAAACATTCCTGCCCTCCACATCTTCAGTAAATTTGAAATATTTAGTGAATTTTGAAAGTACATAAAGGATTCCCTCATGACATCTATGCTACGATGTGGACCAATTTATTTCATTTTTGTTTTTACCCTTTTTTCAGTAGATTGATATACCTAAAGAAACACAGCAGTATATAAAATGTGATTTGCTTTGCGGTCTTTATTTGCAAAAGTGCATCGCTCTGATTGGAGAATCAGCATTTTTACTCTGATATCTTTTCGGCTTACGTTCAGCAGAATTAACAGTTATGAAAAATGTGGATGTCACTGCGATTTGCAGCAGTACAATCAATCACATGGAAATTTATATTTATTGGGACAGATGAAGCATCATATTTCAACCTTCCAATAATAACAATAATGTATGTGATAATAAATTAAAACCTTAACCGAAATGGTCCTTTGGCTGGTGGGAATAATATGGACAAGGCATAGGCCATTCGCCCCCTCAGGCATACTCCGTTATTAGCTCATGGCTGATCTTGAACCCCTTGCTTTCCATTAATCTATTTACCTCTGCCTTGAAAATATTCAATCTTTCCTGAAAAGACTCATGACCATCTGTGAGAAAATATTTTCCATTCACCTATGATCTTACATGGGCAACATCCTCTCCGCATTTAGTCTCTCAAGACCCTTCAGCATCTTGTATGTGTCAATCAAGTCTTCTCTTAGTCTCTGAAAATCCAGCAGGTAAAAGCCTAGCCTGTCCAACCTTTCCTCATAAGACAACTATCTATTCTAGATATTAGTCTGGTAAACATTCTCTGAACTGCTTAAAATGTATTTGCATCCTTCCTTAAATATGGAGACTAATACCATGTGATTTCTTTTAATTACTTAGTGATTCGTGACTAGGACTCCCAGATATCTCTGCATTTCAGAATTCTGCAGTCTCTCACCATTTAGATAATATGCATCTTTTTGTTCTTTCTGCCAAAATGGACAATTTCATGTTCTCCCACATTAAAATCCACTTGCACAATCTTTGTCCGCTTACTCAACCAATCCAAATCTGTTCGTAGCCTCCTCATGTTCTCATCACAACTTACTTTCATACCCTTCTTTGTTTAATCAGCAAATTTAGCAACAATACTTTGTCCCTTCAAGTCATTTATATAAATTGTAAATAGTTGAGGTCGAAGCACGAACATGTGGTTACATCACTTGTTACTTCTTTCCAATTTGCATTAAACTTATTTATGGCTACTCTCTGCTTTCTGTTAGTCAGCTAATTTTCTAACCATGCCAGTGTTACCTCCTACACCGTTTATTTTCTGCAACAACCTTTGATGTGGCACTTTTGACAAATGCTATCTGGAAATCCAAGTACAGTACATCCGCTGGTTCCCTTTTATACACTGTGTTAATTCCTCAAAGAAATCCAGTAGATTGGTTAGACATATCCTCCTTGAAAAACTATGTTGATTCTGCCTGATTACTTCAAATTTATTCAAGTACCCTATTATAATTTATTCAATAATATCATATTTTTTCTGATTTTAAGCTAATTGATCTGTAGTTTGCTGTTTTTTGTGTCTCTCCCTTTTGCAATAAATTATTTCTATTTGAGATATACAAATCCAAAGGATCTTCCATAAATCTAGGGAGTTTTGCAAAATCAAAATCAATGCATCAGACACCTCGCTAGCCAATTCTTGAAGAACCTAGGATGAAGTCTGTCGACATCCTGGCATTGTTAGCCTACAGATCCATCAGTTTACTTAATATCATTTCTCTGGTGATTGTAGATTTCCTGAGTTCCTGCATCACCACTTTTTCATGATTTATAGCTGCTTCTGGAATGTTATTTATATCCTCTACAGTGAAGACTGATGTAAAATATTGATTTAATACATCTGTCATCACCTAATATTCCATTATTGATTCTCCAGACATATTTTCTATAGGACAAATGCTCACTTTAACTTCTTTAAAATACTCGTACAAACTCTTTCTATCTGTTCTTATACTTCTGGGTAGTTTTCTCTTGTCTTCTTTTTTCCCCCTCTTTATATTTTTAGTCAGTCTTTGCTGTTTGTTTTTAATATTTTGTGCAATCTTCTGACCTGCCACCTGTATTTGCATAATTAAGTTCTGTAAATTTGATGCTACCTTTAACTTTTTCTACTTGACCATGATGGGGGTGGGGTCTGTCCCCTGAAAATTTTCTTACTCTTTACAAAGTATATATTCTGTATATTCTGAAAAATCCCCTTAAATGTGTGCAACTGCAAATGAATTGACCTATGTTGTAACCTAGTTTGCCAAATAAGTTTATGCAGTCCCTGCTTTCATGTCCTTATTTACATTTTGAAAAATAGTTCCGGAACCCACACTTTACTCCCTCAAACAGAATGTAAAATTCAATCTTCATATTGTTTCTGGTATCTCGGGGCACCTTCACTCTGAGATCAGGAATAAATCTTATCTTGTTGCACAGTACCAGGTGTAGTACAGCCTTATGTCTGATTGGATCCTGAACATGCTCTTCTAAGAAGGTATCCTGAAAAGATCTATGAAGTCATCATACCTTTGCTTGTCTGAATTTATGAGTCCATATATTGATTAAAGACTCCAAGATTATCACCATGCCTTCTGAGAAGCTCACATTATTTATTCCTTTAAATCACACAGCAGGGTGGAGCATATCATTAGATAGTTGGTGTACACCACTCCCACAAGTGACTTCTTGCCTTTATCATTTCTCATTTCTACCCAAGTTGTTTCCTGGTTCCCTGAACTTGGGTCTTCCCTCTCTATTGTCTTTATAACCATATCAGCAGCCTCCTCACATTTACCTAGCTTGTCTTCCATAAATGTCCTGTACCTTTCGATATTCAGGTGCCAACCTGTGTCATCCTATAGCCAAGTGTTTGTAGTGGCTATCAGTTCATATTTATTTTGCACTCTCAGTTCATGTTTGTTTAGAATGCTACAGGGACTTTAGTGCTGTCCTTTTTTATTGTAACTTCCACTCTTATCCATTGGTTTAATCTTAAGATTTGTGCTGTCTACCCTTTCCTGTCTTGATCTGTTTATGATTTCCTATATAAATACCTTTCTCTTTTGCCTTCTCTCCACTCTTTGATTTACCACATTCACAAATTTTGTCCCGTGTGGTAAGGGATCACTGTGGTTCAGGTAAAGATTGTCCGATCATTACAAATCTGTTTTCCCCCGTACTGGCGCCAGTGCCGCAGGAATCAGAATCTATTTGGGCCACATCAGTCTTTGAGCCCAACATTCAATTTGCCATGTTTCAGTTTGCAAGTGACTCTGGTAATAACCCAGAGACTACAACTTCTGCATAATTTGGCACCCAGATCTTTGTACTGACTATGCAGAAACTCCTCCTTTCTTGCCTTTTATTTTGCTCATATCAATGTGGACCATGATGACTGGGTTTTCTCCCTGCTACTGCAAGTTCCTCTCTGGCACTGACTAAATGTCCCAAACCCTTGCCCCAGGTAAGCAACACAGACTTTATTGTCCCTTACTACTGCAGTTACTTATTGTTTCCCTTGCTACTGCATTCACTTATTGTTCTGAAATGGCTTTCCTGTATCATGGTCAATTGGCCTGTAGCCCCAACTCTCTAACCAAGCCAAGAGAATCTCAAACCTATTGATCAGTTACAAAGATTGAAGCTCTGCCTCTTGGGCCTTTTACCTATCTCACTAACAGTCAGATATTCCTGTGACTGAACAATGACCAAATCAGGAGTCCCTGTCCTAAATGTAGCGTCCACATTCTGGTACAAACAATCCAGGTAACTTTCTTCCTCCCTGGTGCATCACAATATCTGTAGTTCAGCCATCAACAGCTCGAACTTGAAACACTTACTGCAGATGTTTTCCCTCGACCAAACAAACATCCAGGAGCACCCACATGTTACAGTTATATCACATCATTAGTTCTGCCATCCTTAATGAGTTCTAATTAACAAAACAACATCATTATGTTATTAAATCATATATTTAATATCTTATTAACCTTGCCACCAATCACTGTACTATTTTGAACCTTAGGGATAGAATTAAACTTAGTAATGTACCAGATATTCACTGGATATTCCTGTAGTACTTTAAGAAATAGGTCCAGTAGGCTGAAAATGTTTGAAAAGCAAAGCACCATCTCTTTCTCTTCCCTTAATCACTCCACTTCAGTACTCAATATCATAACATGACAAGAGCAGGTTGATTAAAAATAGAGTCAGTAGATGTGAAGCTGGAAAAGCACAACAAGTCCGACAGCATCCGAGGAGCAGGAAAGTCCATGTTTCAGGCCAAAACCCTTTGTCAGGACTGGGAAGGGGGAGGGGAGAGAGGAGGAAATAATGGGGTTGGGGAGGGGCTGGTGTGGGATGGCCTGCCTCCCTCTATTCACTTCTGGGTTCTCCCCTCCACCACCACCACCCCCCAACCCTGCCCCACACCCCTCCCCAGTCCCGACAAAGGGTTTTGGCCTGAAACGCTGACTTTCCTGCTCCCTGGATGCTGTCTGACCTGCTGTGCTTTTCCAGCTTCACATCTATTGACTCTGGCTTCCAGCATCTGCAATCCTTACTGTCTCCAAATCACTGATTAAAAATAAATTTTTGTGTAAAGGGGCTAGTTGGCACAATAACCTGGCTGAAAGCTGTATTTATTGATTGTATTTCGGTACATGCGACAATAAAATCAATGAAAGGCTTTGCATATGAGCGATATAGGCAGATCACAGCAAGCAAAGGATGTACAGATCAAAAAGACTTAGAGACGTACAGGTTACATTGCAGGTTATGTTATTTGAGGCTAGAGCCCATTCAACAGTCTGATAACGGCCAGAAAGAAGCTGTTCTTGAATATGCTTGTGCGTGTGTTCAGGCTTCTGTATCTTGTTGTAGGAGGTCATCACTAGGGTGCGATGGGTCTTTGATGATGGCCACCATTCCGCTGCAGCGAGCTGTGTAAATAGAGTCCATAGATGGAAGGTTGGCTCCCATGATGGTCTGGGTTGTGCACACAACCTTCTGTAGTTTCTTAATGGTCCTGGGCAGAGCAGTTGCCGTACCAGGCTGTTATGCACCCGGTCAGTATGCTTTCAGTGGTGCATCTGTACAAATTGATGAGTGATCTTATGGATATGCCAAATTTCCTGAGCTGCCTGAGGAAGAAAAGGTGTTGTTGTGTCACCTTGACTGTCGTATGTACACTGGAAGTCCAGAACAGGTCTTCTGTTATTGTCACTGCGAGGAACTTGATGCTGTTCACTCTCTCAACCTCAGTTCCGTTGATGTAGATGGGGGCATGTTCTCCTCTTTTCTTTCGATGATTGGTTCTTTAGTTTTGCTGACGTTGAGAGACAGACCATTTTCATTGCACTGTGTCACCATGCCCTCTATCTCCCTTCTGTATTTTGACTTGTCATTAGATATCTCCCATTATGGTGGTGTTGTCAGTGAACGTGTAGATGGCGTTCGTTTGGAATCTGGGAGTACTGTCGTTGGAGTACAGTAGGGGGCTGAGATCACATCCTTGGGGGTCTCTAGTGTTAAGTGGTATTGTGGAGGAGCTGCAGTTACCTATCCTCACTCATTGCGAACTATGGGTCAGAAAGCGGAGGATCCAGTTGCAGAGGGCTGAGGTTCAGATTCCAGTCTCTCTGGAGGCATGGGTTTGTATACCACTGATGCCAGAGCTTTAAACAGTCCAGCTTTAAGGCACTGCAGCAGCTGCTTTTGAGTGAAGTAAATGCTAGTTCAAATTAAATGTGAGGGAGTATGTGATTTTCTCAGTTGTGCCTTTTGGGGTCAACTAAACTGCCTGCCCATCTTCCACAGTTATGTTCTCACTTGGGTGTTCACAGAGAAGGAACATGCAGTGTCCACTGATGTGCTTGAGATCTTTCATGACTGATGGGCACTATAGGGGCTGGCATGCCGAAGTGACATTTTAACTGAATTTGTTGGGTTTACTTTCAAAGTTGTTTCTTGTTACAGCACCCCTTTAAGAGGTGGATTTTGTTATTTATTTTTAAAAAACTACAAGCTGAAGCTCTGTGGGTAACACTCTTGGCTTTGTCTCACAAGGTTGTGGGATCAAGTCTCAGTCCAGGAGTTGAACAGAAAAATTACAAAAAGGGATTGCTGAGATACTGGTGGGTGGGGGGTGAAATCTGTAGTGCTGCATTCTGTCACTGCACCTACATTCAAGAAAATAATCGGTCTGGTTTTATACTTCAACTAGCTTGAATCTTATTTAACAACTTATACAGACACAAAAAAAGAACTTTTTACTGGCTGCTGGCACATTCATGTCACACTATGTAAGATTCTTCTTGCTCCCAGATTTGCTGCTGTTTGAAAAATCCTATAGAAGGTCATCACCCCTCACCTCCATTCCCCATTACATACCTTCAAGCATTTAGTTTTCCCTGTAATGTAGCTGAAGGAAGTTCAGAAATGTTTTGAGGAACAGAATTTACATCACTTTCAGGAAGAAAAGCAATCTGAGGTTTTATGATTTAGTTGCTGACAAGGTATTACAAAGTAAGAAGAAAGAGCACCAGAGTATCATAATGAGCTTGCAGCAGATTCCTGCTAGGCATTGAATCCTTATTTAGTTTTTCTGTCATTGCTTTGAAATCTCTCTTGACTGTCGTGGGCTCTGATTCTGAAAAAGTAAAAATTGAGAAAATGCTTTTCTCTCCCTTGAAACACAAATCAATGGGCAGTTCACATTGGGGTAACAACTAATGCATGGTAAAAATTTATGATGAGAGTTTTTAAGGGGGCATGTATACGTTATGACTCTATGAAGATTTCCAGATTGAAGCTGGAATTCCCCTGTGGAGATTAATTGTAAGAAATTCAATTCAAACTCTTGAAAAGAAGTTTGCTCCAAGTGCAGTACAGTGTCATCATGGGAAGCATAATTGACTCCTGTTAACTTAGACTCAGTCAGATCATCAGTTTTGTGTTAGTGCTGACCATGCATGCGCTGATAGCATTGTCAGTGTCCTTGCTACTGCTTGCTGTTGTACTTTTTTAGGGTTGATGTGCTCGAGTACAAACAGAGCCGCCCTCTGCTGTCTGAGGGATGAGGGTTGTTTCTTTGGAGAACTTGGGACTTGATCTCTTGTAATGGAACTCATAGACCTCCTCAAATATTGCTTGCTTACCAGTCAAATTCTGCTTTTGCTCTAATGATTTTCCCTTTATCTAATGTTAAGCTGCTACAGGCCTTTGAATTAGCAGCAGGTTTTTGACCCCTACATTCACACAATATGTTGCCATTCAAAGGTTGCCCTAAATTGAGGAGCTTGCCTCAATTAAAATTAGGCTGATCCCAAAAATCACAGTGAACTAGTAGAAAAGGCAGTCTGCAGAAAATCTGGATTGCCTCCAGGTATATGCAGTGTTTTGGGTGGCTGGTAGTGCATGTAATTATGTGAAATGTCTTAATGCTTGGCTGTCTGAGTACAGCAGCTTTTTTTTTTCCTTGTTTTACCCAGCCTCTTTTTTGCTTTCATATTTATTGATTTGCCTATAATCTGGCAATTTTTGTAAGTGATACATCAGGGATGTGACCAATTTACTCAGACATTAGCAAGCTAACCATCTCAATCACTCTAGCTAGTCCAGACTAAGGTTTTATTAGCCATGAAATAAATACTCAAAATCAGCTGAAGGTATCAGCTTTAAAATTTAATGACTATGAAGACCCAGCAGTACATAAAACTGTTCGGGTTTTAAGCTGCCGAATCTTTTCAGTGAACCAACTGATGCTAAGCCAAAGGGCTTTTTGCATTTTGATTTTTACATTAACCTTCCATTAAAAATTATCACAGCTATCGTCACAAAGTATCGTAGCCAATAAATTAGCATTTTATGAGACGTGTAAAACAAGTATTTACGATTTGCTAATGTGACTGTCTTTCAAGCTGAACTGTGTCAACTCTATTCAGTGTTTCACATTTTTAGGTTTGTTCTGTGATTAAACTGGAGGCTTTTCTATATTTACCATCAAACCAAAAATGTTGGCATTTTGTTATATAAAAGAAGCTCAAACAAAGTGAGTTACTTTTTCAATTGAAAATTGAAATTGAAAAGAATATTTTCACAAATGTTTTTAGTTTTAATTGAGTTACATATGATTTCTGAAGCTTTAGCAGTATCTAAATGTTGACGTGATTTTCTGAAGTGTAAATTATTCTTTATTATACAAGAAAATGGAAATTATACCTTTTCTGTACCTGGCTGTTTTCACACCAGGCTTTGATTTGTATTGTCAACGAAATGTAAGCATGTATTCAGTACAGTTCTCTAGCTCTGCTGAAATACAAACAAAGTAAAAGTACAAGTTCTGCCAGGTATCCTGGAGTTTAATTGATAGAGGTTTTTTCAAAAAAAATTGAGCGTAGCATGCTTTCATTGATAAATGTTGTGTTCCAAATATTTTTCTTTGCTTCCAAAAATGTTCTAATTTCATGCTTCTTTATTACAAAGTTTTTGGATCAAATAAATTGTAAAACTGCCACCCCCAGTAAAGTTTTGGTGATTAAATTTATTTCAAACTGTTGCAAATCAGTCAAAATGTTAACAAATTAAATCATCCATTAAAGCCTGAAACGGAAATAGCAAACTAATGTGGCTATTAATAGTGGTTTCCAGAAACAACGAAGTAGTAACTTGTGTGCACTATAGGACTATCACTGATACTAACTTATTGAGGTTTATTAGTTAACCCAATGTGTGAATGAATAGACTTTTTTATCTCACGAGTGCTCAGCCTCTGAGCAATTTTTTGATCTTACAAAAAAGATCAATCCTAATATTATTGAAATCAATTTTGTGCTGAAGAACTCCTATCAGATCTTGTATACTCCATAAATTGTTCTACAAATGCTTGAGAATTTGTTACATTTATCTTTGGGGTATTAGCTCAATTAGCTGGACTGCCAGTTTGTGATGTAGAATGATGCCAACATTTGGGTTCAATTCCTGCATTGGCTGAGGTTACAATGAAGGACTCTCCTTCTCAACCTCTTCCCTTGCCTCTGAGGTAAGGTAACCCTCAGGTTCAACCTCTCTCTCTGTCTTTCTCTCAACACAGCAGCCCAGTGGTCTGCTGGGACTACAAGGACTTTATCTTCACATTGTCGCTAATAAATTAATATTTCAAATCCTTAAATGTTTGTCAATTAAATTCTTTTGGTCTTTTATCCCTCAAATATGCTGAAATAATTCATTTCTTTTGTTTTTAGATTAACTATATTTTGGAATCTAGAGCAAGTTCAGCACGAGCAGACTATCAAGCTCAAAAACAAAGAAAACTCAGCAGAAGAACAAGCTTCAGCTTTCAGAAGGACAAAAAATCAGGACAGTAGCATCAGCCTCAATGTAAAAATTCCGCTGAGGAAGAATCCCACGATTTGAGATGGGAGATAGAACTATGAAGCTGTACTTCTTCAGGCTGCCTAGAACAGAACAAAGAAAAGTAATTAAATTTTGGAGACTTTTAGATCTCTTGCTGTAGATATGTTCAAAAGGGTCCTAAGCTCTCTGTTTGGGATGCAGGCTTACCTCCCAAGGTTTTTCCTCTTGAAAAGCAGCCATATCAGAGAGAGAGAGAGAGAGAGAGAGAAAAAGAGGCTAGGTTTGGTTCCCTGTGCTTTGATTCACGGGGTGTGTCCACACATATAATCACCTATGGAATATGGATTCAATGAATTGCACTGTCTGACGAATGACTTTACATGTGTCATAGCTTGTCACGTGATCAAGATGAAAGTTAATCATGTGGGACAAAAGCCCTAAAATTTCATTTGATTCTTTTGAAAACAATAACTGGACAAACAGTTTAACAGCTTTTTCTTAATGGCTGAATAATACATTTTTTATGGCCTGCGAAGGAAATAAACATTAGTTTTTACTGTGACCTGTAAATGTTCCTGCATTGTACCTGCTAATTGTAATATAATGACAAAGCACTGTGTAAGAAATAGCTGGTATTATTTCAGACTGTCATTTAAGGACAGAATGAGAATGTATAATATGTTTAAAACATTTTTTTCTGGCAAAATGTATAAAAAATCTGCAGTTTCCAAAAAAAACTATAATATTTTTAGTTTGAATATTCTTCATCAACCAGTTTTTAGATGACTGCACATTGTCAACATTCATATCAAAATGCCACAATTAAGCCATAAATTTAAAAGAATTTAGTATTTAAAGGATCTTCCAGAACTGCTGCTGATTCAGACAATTGAATTTTTTCACTTCTGGTGATCTGGATGGACATTAATTCTATAAAATGATGATGATTTCCACGGCAGCCATTTCACTAGCACAAATGTGGATCTCCACTGAGTTTAATAAATTCAGCCACTTTTCACATCTCTGTAGTATTTCATGACTCTAATTAACTTCATTTTATTTAAACTAGGGATCAAAAGTCAGGACATTGCTGAGACCTGTTTTGGAGTACGAAGAACAGTTCTGGTTACCCGGTTATAGGAAGGATATTATTAAACTGGAGAGGGTTCAGAAGAGATTTACCAGGATGTTGCCTGGAATGGAGGGTTTGAGATATAAAAATAGACTGGAACGGCTGGGACTTTTTTCCACTGGGAGTGTAGGAGGTTGAAGGGTGACCTTACTGAGGTTTATAAAATCATGAGGGGCATATGGTGAATGACAAGGGTCTTTTCCCTAGAGTGGGGGAGTTCAAAACTAGGGGACTTTTTTTAAAGGTGAAAGGATAAAGATTTAAAAAGGATATGAGGGGCAGCTTCTTTACACCAAGTGGTTAGTGTGTGGAATGAACTGCCAGAGGAAGTGGTGGATGCAGGTACAGTTACAATGTTTAAAAGACATTTGGATAAGTTCATGAATAGGAAAGGTTTGGAGGGATATGGGCCAAGCACTGGCAGGTGGAACTAGTTTAGTTTGGGAACATGATCAGCGTGGATTGTTTGGACTGACGGGCCTGTTTCCATGCTGTATGACTATGACTCAAAGTGAAAACTGGTTTTGTCTTGCCTCGTTCTCATTTGTTGAGGAAATATTTCCTTAAAGTTTGGGCAAGACTGAAAAGCCATCACACTTAGTCCCTGCTTAAATAGCCACATCTTTGCATCTAAATCCCTCCAGTCTCTTCTAATTTCCACAGACTTAAACTGGATAGTACCCAACCATGAAGCGTTGAGGTAAATTTTCACCACCTTGCCAAACAGCACAACAATGCAGACTTTGTCACCTTCAGAATCAATTGGTCAATTACTATCTTGCTGACTCTCAAGTTCTTCCCTTCACAAACTGCAACTCATCAAATACCCTGCATAACTTTGTTTACTCAGTCATGTCCATTTAAATCCTTCGTACACCATACTATTCACAATCTCCATGCACAAATTCAGCGACTTCAAACTCTGTCTTTATCTTCAGTTCTTTCTTTGACCTTGCCATCCCTCTATTTGCACACTTACTCAGCCCATTGTGTTCCTTGGTGCACTGTTTGTTTGGTCCAGACTGTTCCTTACTATGTTCCACACAATTTGGAAACAGAGTCTTCAATTCTTCCCATCCGCAATCCCCTCTTCTACGCTTCTTGAAAGTTCTCCCCAACTGATTTTGATTTAATTCACCGCTGTCAATCCTCTTCCTTTTGTGCGTGTTTTTTTTTGTTTAAAGCATTTCAAAATGTTTTCTTAGCTTGCTGTTTAAAACACACACGTAGTCAAATAAATATGGCACTGTTCAGCTCCATTTTGAAAGACTTGACTTTGTGAATGCATGCCACTCGATGCAGAAAGTGTGTTTCTCTAAAGGTAATGTCAAATGGTGAAGTGAGAGATACATTTAAAAGCCAACTACAGATGATATAACGACACTATTGTCTTCACCATTTCTAAATGAAATGATTCTGTAGCCTAATGAAATTAACATTATGGAACTCCACAAAATAAGCTTTGACCTACTGCTGATGGCATAGCTGTTGTCTTCATATAACAAACTTATTCATTCTCAGGTTGTAAGCATTACTGCAACTTTCAAGGTGGTAAGGAGGTCTTGCAACTCCTTTCTGAACTGTTTGTAGCAGGGCAGCCAAGTGGCTTGATTGTGGTGTGAGTCATGTCAGAAATACACCAGACCCTAAAACAGATCAGTCAACTGGTTTGGTTTTTTACAACAATCTGACAGCTTTATGGTCATGTGTATTTCCTCATTTTAAAACTCATTCAGATATTAGACCATCATTGTGGGGTTTGGATTCTCAATTCAAGCCTCCAAACTGCTTCTCCAGTTTGATGTTCTGGTTTTCCGTTTGCATTCTAGCTACCAGGTCTCCAGAATCAGATAAAAACCGAAAGAACTGCGGCTGCTGTGAATCAGGAACAAAAACAGAAGATGCTGGAAAACCTCAGCAGGTCTGGCAGCATCTGTGAAGAAAAAAATTAGAGTTAACGTTTCAGGTCCGGTAACCCTTCCTCAGAACTGAGGAAGCGTTCTGACAAAGGGTCACCGGACTCGAAACGTTAACTCTGATTTGCTCTTCACAGATGCTGCCTGACCTGCTGAGCTTTTCCAGCAACTTCTGTTTTTGCTCCAGAATCAGATGCCTGGATTACCAAGGGTCCCATCTGAATTTTGCTTTCCTTCCCTAATTGGTAATCCTCAGATTACGTAACTGCTGTACTATCATACCTCATAACAAACTATTTTTATTCGGCATAATTTGGGCCAAGCTCCAATATTTCTGTAGGTTTTCTGAATATTTGACATTATTATTCTGGCGTGGGATACGGATGATTATTTGTTATTTGGTTTTAATTGCTGATGATCTCGGTGTTGGTTAACCATTTCAGTGAACACTTAGGAGTCTGCCACATGTAGGACAGATCTAGCAAGAATGGCAGATTTCCTTCCCCAAGTGGCAGTAACGGCCCTAAACAATAATCAATAATTGTTGCGATGGTTACCATATTGAGATTAGCTTTACGGGTATTTAAATATGCAATTACAGCATAATCTACCATACTTGCCTCAGTCATTTACATACCAACATGCTTCAAGTTCAGTCTTAATGCTTCACAATATGTCAATATTATTTAAATAAAAAAAACACTCATTATCTGAAGAAAGATCTGGCAGCTAATTGCCTGCTTTCTTAAAAATTGCCATGCAAATTGTTTTTACAGAGCATTATTGTTTTAAAGGACTATAAAAGCTTTAATTTACTAACCTTCCAATTATGTGCTTTATCCTGTTTTCCTTCACGTTAATGTTTATTTAATGATAAATGTTGTTTCAACACTTAATTTGAAGTCGATTTAAAAGAAAAGCAATTGGACAGATGAGACATAGATTTGCATTCCATTCAGTTTCAACAGACAATAGCTGTTGTGCTGGTAAGGATATGTATCAACTAGAGAATGTTTATTTTCTCACTGGAAAGAGAACTCTTATAATCTACACTCATTTTTAAGGATATTGAAAGCCTGAATGCACATCCTCAAAATAGGCCAATTGAAAATTTGAAATCTGAATTCATCATCGGTTTTTGTTACGCTAGTGTATTAAGGCTTATGGAACCCAGAGGTGGAAAGTTAAATGTTCAGATCAACTATGATATAATTGCTGGAACAATCTAGATGGCAGATGGCCTATGTTTGCTTCCTATCAGCACGGGATGGAACTTTCAGTCCAGTTGCTTGCCTTCAGTCAGGGATAGTGTATTTCACACATTATTTTTCTATTTTCTACTTTTTTTCTGAAACGTTGTTTCTAAGCTGTCTCAAATATATGTATATTTTAGAAACTCTCAAGTATTACTGGTTGTTTGAATCGTCTGTGCATTTTGAAGTTTTGTATGAGTTGAATTTGTTTCTTCGTCCAGACTACATTTTCACTTATGGAGTCAAAGGGTTATACAGTACAGAAAGACTCTTTGGTCTAACTCATCCGTGCTGACCAGATATCCTAAACTGATCTAGTCCCATTTGCTAACGTTTATCCCTCTAATTCCTCCCTATTCATGTACCCATCCAGATGCCTTTTTAAATGCTGTATTTGTACCTGCCTCCACTACCGCTGGCAGCTTGTTCCATATATTCACCACCCTGTGCGTGAAAACGTTGCCCCTTGGGTTCCTTTTAAATTGCCCTCCCACCTTAAACTTCTATCAAGTAGTTTTGGACTACCCTACCTTGGGAAAAAGACCTTGCTGTTCACCCTATCCATGCCTCTCATGATTTTATAAACCTCCGTAACGTCACTCTTCAGCCTCCGATGCTCTCGGTAAAAAAGCTCAAGCCTCTTCAGCCTCTCCCTGTAGCTCAGCATCCTTTTCTGAACCCTTTCAAGTTTAACAACATCTTTATTATAGCAGAGAGACCAGAATTGAACACAGTGTTCTAAAAGTGGCTTACTAATATTCTGTACAGTCACATCATGGCATCCCAACTCATATGCTCAATGCACAGTACCAATAAAGGCAAGCGCATCAAATGCCTTCTTCACCATCCTGTCCGCCTGCGACTCCACTTTAAAGGAACTAAGCACCTGCACTGATTTGCCTTAACAAAAGGCAACACTTCGTATTAATCTAAATTAAACTCCATCTGCTACTTCTAGGCCCATTGGCCCATTTGATCAAGGTCCTATTGTCGTCTGAGATAACCTTCTTCTCTGTCTACTGCACTTAAATTTTGGTGTCATCTGCAAACTTATTAACCATTCCTCCTATATTCACATCCAAATTATTTATATGAATGATGAAAAGCAGTGGGCCCAACACTGATCCTTGCGGCACACTGCTGGTCACAGGTCTTCGATCCAAAAAGCAACCCTCTAACACCATCCACTGTCCCCTACCTTCAAGTCAATTTTATATCCAATTGGCTAGCTTCCCTCTGGATTCCGTATGATCTAATCTTGCTAACCAGTCTACCATGTAGAACCTTGTCAAATGCCCTTCTGAAGTCCATATAGGCAACTTGTGAATGCAAAGCTGGGTTTTCTGATAGTAGGTAGCTACCATACAGTGGCTGACTTGAGGTATCATCTTCCCAGATGGCCTGATACTTATCATTTGCTCATGAAGATTTAATGATAAGTCCAAAGTTCTTTGCTTGGGTACCAAATGCCTGGAAATGATCATTGAGTGCAATTAATGAAACAACCCCTGCATAGATTACAGACCTGAGTAAAAGCTACAGGGTGGGGAGGGAAGTATCTCTTTGGCGGTGGGGTTGGATTGCAGGTGCTGGAAGTGGCGGAGGATAAAGCGCTAGATGTGCTTATTTTTGCTGGGGGGGGAGGGGTAGTGAAGGGGTTTGAGGGCAGAAGTGCAGAAAATAAAAGTGATGAGGTTGGGGGCATTATGTATCAATGGAGGGTGGGGGGGAAGTTGCAGTCCTTGAAGTAGGAAGATTGGGGATATCCGTAAACGGAACGCTCCGTCTTGGGAGCAGATGCGGCGGAGGTGGAGGAATTGGGAGTAAGGGATCGCATTCTTGCAGGAGGGTGGGTGAGAGAAACATGTAGTCAAGGTAGCTGTGGGAGTCAGTAGGTTTGAAATAGATGTCAGTGCTGAGTCGGTTACCACTCACTCTACTACTCCCTCATTTGCTCCACATCGCCACTAACCCCACCACACCCGGTACTTTTCCCTGCAAACGCTGGAGGTGCTAGACCTGTCCCTACATCTCCCCTCTCATCCCAAACAATCTTTCCAAATCTGACAGGGATTCACCTGTACATCCTCTAACCTGGTCTACTGGATCTGTTGCTCCCAATGTGGTCTCCTCTACATCGGTAAGACGAAGTGCAGACTTAGTGACCAATTCACAGAACATCTATGCTCTGTATGCTATAATCAACACCACCTTCTGGTTGCCAGCCATTTTAACTGCCCCTCCCACTCCCTTGGTGAAACATCCATCCCGGGCTTCCTCCAGTGTAACAATGATGCCATACGCAAACTGGAGGAACAACGTCTCATATTCCGCCTCAGGATCTTATAGCCCGATTGCCTCAACATAGAAGTCACCAGTTTCAAAATCTCTCTATCCCCCCCCCCCCCCCCCCGCCCTGCCCTGCCCTGCCCTGCCTCCCACAGCCTCATCCCATCTCACCCTCCCTCTCATCCCCCCCACTTCCTTGACCTGACACGACCTATCCATTTTCTTTCTCATCTATCCAGCCCACCCTTCCCACTGAACAATCTCCACTACCCCCTACCTGCATCTGCCTATCACCATCCCAATAATCTCCCACACCCCCATTTATTTCCGACCTCCCTTACTTCCCTGTGAGTCCTGATGAACGTTGTAAACCTGAAACATCAGCTTTCCTGCTCTGATGCTGCCTGACCTGCTGTGTTCCACCAGTTCCAAACTGTATTGACTCTGACTCTAGCATCTGCAGCTCTTGCTGTCTTTATTTGGGCAGTGTTTTCTGTGTTTGGCTTGCAGGGAGTAGGTCTAATGCTAATTTTTTAACTTGAGGCTACTCACTGCAGGGCTTTTCAGTTGATTTTCCAAATATTGCAAATGGTCCCCAAAATACTTGGCATCAAAAGAGTCAGTATGAGCAAGTAAAATATACATGACTTCTGTATTATGAAAGAAAAGGGAGATATAGAGATTAATGAACCCCCTTCAAATGATTTGTATTTCCATACTCACCAACCTTCTGTCATTTCATTTTCAAGAAAATCACAGTCAGCCAAGTATTAGGTGGTGACTTGATAACAATGGCTGGGAAGCTTTCTTTTGCTTTTGCTGAGTAGGAAATTCTACCAATTGATGCTGACCATGTAGGAAAAAAGAAGTAACTATAGTCGAGTGACAGTTGCAGAGTGAGAATATAATCACAATAGCGCTTAATGTCCAAGAATCCATAGGTATCAGTTATAATGTTTCTACTAGTATATCAAAAAGAGTATTGCTGGTGTATGTATAAAAATAATGATTAATATAAGAAGGAACCTTGCTATTTTCAATGCTGCTGCAATTTCCCTCTTGTGTCTCGACCACAGATTCCCACCATTCATTATGAACATGTTCTATTCAGCAAGAGAGCTTGCTGTACGTAGCTGTTTACCTTCCCCCACTTTATTTCAGAATCAAGAGCTGTCAAATATATTTCCTGAGTTTACAATAAATTATTTATTCCTTGTACATCTTGATAAAGTGTTATGCAGTGAAAAGATGTCAAGGTACATTATCAAGTAGAATTATTTGCCATCAAGAAGTGGTTTGATTTCAAAAATATTTAAAATACATTTCAGAGGTTCTCTTAGTTGATTACTTAGAATAATCTACAAATAAACAAACTTCATCTGAGAAGTTTATTCTGCAGGAATCTATTTTGGTCCATTTGCATCCTGTCACACACTTGATTATTCAGACTGTACTTTTATTACACAGATTTATTATGTGTACTTGGTAAGGACTGTAACACAATAAAAACAGGATTTTAAAAGCCTGGCAGGACAATTTTAAATGGAGCCATATTAATGGTCAATGTTTACGTCTTTATGCACCAGTCCGTCTGAAGAGATTCTACAATATGACAGTGTTCACTATGTGAATAATTACTTGTCCAGAGGTTCATTCTTATGATAATTACAATGGCATACTGATCAACTTTCAAACTTTCATTACAGTTCTGATATTGTTACAAGTTATTATGCCTGAAATGGTGTTAATCCTCACTCCGCTGATCAGAGTCTACCTCTGTCTCCCACATGGTCATTAGTCTACCCAGGCTGTTAAATACACAATGTCCACGTGGGCTAAACGGAGGTCTTCTGGGGTAATCATAAACTGTGACTACAGGGGCACACATATTAGAGTTATCTTAGAGTCATACAGCAAGGAAACAGACACTTCAGTCCAACTCATCCATGATGTCTAAGTTTCCTAAACTAAACTAGTCCCATGTGCCTGCATTTGGCCTATATCCTTCGAAACCTTTCCTATTTATGTACCTGTCCAAATGTCTTTTTAATGTTGTACCTGTACCGGCATCTACCACTTTCTCTGACAGTACATTCCATATATGAACCAACTGCTGCATGAAAAAGTTGCCCCTCAGGTCCCTTTTAAATCTTTCTCCTCTCACCTTAAAATTATGGCTTCAGCTTTGAGCTCCCCTAGCCAAAGGAAAATACCTTTGCTCTTCACTTTATCTATGTCCCTCATGATTTTATAAACCTCTATAAGGTCACTCCTCAACTTCCTATGGTCCAGTGAAACTAAGTCCCAGCTTATCCAGCCTCTCCTTATTAACTTTAACCCTCCAGTCCCAGTAACATCCTTATAAATCTTTTCTGTACCCTCTCCATTTTAATAATATCCTTCCTGTAGCAGGGCAACTAGAACTGTACACAGTATTCCAGAAGTGGCCTCACCAACCTCCCGTACAATTGCAACAGGTCACCCCAACTTCTAAACTCAATAAATCCAAGATGACAGCAGTGGAGTAGGCAGCATCTGGGCTCCTGTGCCCGGGTTTGTCCTCTTCATGGCTTTTTCTTTCTTTCCCCCCTTCTTTTTTTTTTAAACAATTTTGCTTATACTTACCTTCTACAGAGAACTCTTTCAGTGGGAAGGTGGCTTTGATGGTGTCCGAAGCGGCAGCGTGGCTAGAGAGTCGGCCAGCCTGTGAAGCCTGGTGGGGGACCCTGGTGACAGAACGGCATGAGCTGGTGTAGCCCAGAGTGGGACTCTAGCGACGGCATGGCATAGGCTAGCAAAGCCCAGAGCGGGACTGTAGTGGCTGAGAAAGAAAAGTTGGATTCTCTAAGTTATCTTTCTTTAAAGTTAATGAGAATGGCACTGGTGGCTGATAATGGTATAAATCTTTCACTGTATTTTATATTGAATACACACGATAATAAATGATTCAATGGTCTGACCGACAAAGTCAAGTGTGCCAAATGCTTTCTTTACCACTCTACCTATGACGCAGCTTCCAATGAACTATATACCCGGGCCCCTCTGTCTCTGTTCTCCAACATTCCCCAGGGCCTTACTATTAACTGTATAAGTCCTACCCTTGTTAGTCTTACCAAAATGCAACATCTCACATTTATTCAAACTAAACTCCATCTGCCACTCCTTGGCCTACTGGCCCATCTGATCAAGATCTCTGTGTTATTTTAGATAACCTTCCTCACTGTCTACCAACAATTTTGGTGTCATCCGCAAACTTACTAACAATGCTTCTATATTCTCATCCGAATCGTCTATATTAATGTCAAACAATAGTGAACGCTGCACTGATTCCTGCAGAACATTGCTGGTCACAGACCTCCAGTTTGAAAACCAAACCTCCACCACCACCCTCTGTCTCCTACTATCAAGCCAATTTTGTATCCAACTGGCAAGCTCTCCCTGAATCCCATGTGATCTAACTTTACTAACCAGTCTACTGTGCAGAACCTTGTCAAAAGCTTTATTAAAGTGCATATAGGAAACTCCTACCACTCTGACCTCATCTATTTTCTCGGTCACATGCTCAAAAAACTTAAGTTTGTGAGATACGAATTCCCACACACAAAGCCATGCTGACTATCTCTAATCAGTCCTTGCCTCTCCAAATGCATGTAAATCCTGTCCCTCAGAATCCCCTCCAATAATTTACCCAATGATATCAGACTCACTGGTCTATAATTATCAGGCTTGTCTTTGCAGCATTAAATAAAAGCACAACATCAGCCACCCTCCAGTCATCTGGCACCACACCCAGGGCTGGAGATGATATCAATTTCTGATCTAGGGCCCTGCAATTTCCTCCCTAACTTCCCACAATGTCCTCGGATACACTTGATCAGGTCCCGGAGATTTGTCTTCTTTTGTACTTTTTAAGACCTCTAGTGCCTTCTATTCTGTAATGTGGACTCTTTTCAAGACATAAATATTTATTTCCCCGAATTCCCTAGCTTCCATGTCTTTCTCCACAGTAAATACTGAAGTGAAATATTCATTCAGTATCTCTCCCGTCTCCTATGGTTCCATACATAGATGACCTCTTGATCTTTAAAGGGCCCTATTCTTTCCCGAGTTGCTCTTTTGCCTTTAATATACCTGTAAGATCTCTTAGGATTCTCCTTAACCTTATCTGCCAAGGCTATCTCATATCCCCTTTTTGCCCTCCTGATTTCCCTCTTAAGAATGACCCTACTCCCTTTATACTCCAAGAGATTCACTTGATCCCGGTTGTCAATACCTGACATAAGCCTCCTTCTTATTCTTGACCAGAACCTCAATATCTCTATTCATCTATTGTTCCCTACTGCTACCAGTCTTACCCTTCACTCTAACAGGAACATACTGTCTCTGGAATTTCGTTATCTCCCTTTTGAAAGCTTCCCACTTGCCAGTCATCCTTTACCTGCGAACTATTTACCCCAATCAACTTTTGAAAGTCCCTGTCTCGTACTGTCAAAATTGGCCTTAATCCCATTGAGAGTTTTAACTTTTGAACAAGGCCTAACCTTTTTCATAACTATTTCAAAACTAATAGAATTATGATCACTGGTCCCAAAGTGCACCCCACTAACACTTCAGTCACTTGCTCCGCCTTATTTCCCAAGAGAAGGTCAAGTTTTACTCCTTTTCTAGTAGATATACTTACATATTGATAGAGAAAAATTTTTTCAACACATTTAACAAATTCCTCCCCAACCAAGCCCTTAACACTATGGTAGTCCCAGTCTATGTTTGGAAAGTTAAAACCCTATTATTCTTACATATGAGATCTTTCAACATATTTGTTCCTCAGTTTTCCGCTATTAGGGGGCCTGTAGTTCAACCCCATCAAGGTGATCATCCTCTTCTTATTTCTAAGTTCCACCCATATAGCTTCACTGGACGATCCAGAAATATCTTCTCTAAGTACATCAGTAATGTTTTCCCTAATCAAAACACCACTCCCTCTTCTCTCTTGATTCCCTTTCCATCTTTACTATAGCATCTAAACACCAAACATTGAGCTGCCAGTCCTGTCCCTCCCTCAGCCATGTTTCTGTAATAGGTATGATATCCAGTCCCTATTGTCCTGAAACAGTCACTGTACATATTCATTTCCATCAGGCATTGCTGAATTCCTGAAACCAATTATAGATACTTCCTAATCAACCTGTTCAGATATTATGACACTACTAGGGCGCGCAAGAGCCCTTTCCCTCCCCAGAAGCAAATTATGACAGCCAAACTCCACGTTCAAATAAATTTGACTAATTCAATAGCCTGGAGATCAAATTCCATAACTTCCATAAAGCACTGTTGCTCAAATCTGAAATTACTTACACAGGTAGCTTCATGGGAGCCAAACATTGGCATGCTGGAGAGGAGACTGAAACCTCAGTTGGGTGTATAAATCTTGTTAGATAACTTTTGTAGATGGAATTCTGAGTAGGCATTCCTTTTGTCTGTGATTGGAATTAAGAAGGCCACATATAGACGAATAGACAAAAAATATAGAAGGTCTTGTTTTCCTTTCCAGCTGGCTGTTTTAATTCAGTGAATAGAACTTTGAGCTCTATTCCTCTTGTAAACACTTGAATTTATGTCTCTTATGCTGTTTCTTGAATGTGGCTGTTTTTCAGTGGTTATAGAGATGTGGTTTGTTTTATATTTCTGGTAGAAGAAACCTTCTATATTCCCATTGCTGATCTCACTGATAAATGTTCCAGTGAAAGGGGAAACTAGAACTAATGAACATTTGTTCCCTTTCAGATTCGCTTTCCAAACAATTCAACATCTGAAATACTGTGCTGAGCTAGTATTCCACAATGATGGGTTCAAGATCACAGTAGCTGATCAGCAATAGTGTACAATCTGAAAACAGTGTAGCAGAATTACTTGTTTGCACAGCAATCTTTCAATCAAGATGGTTGAAGCCAATTTCCGCTTTCTTTAAAATAAAGACTGACTGTGTTGAATCCTGCTGATTAGAAATCATTAATGGTTATTTACATCTTGTGTTTGTTTAAGTAGATGCATCAAATACACAATAGAATCCCCATATAAAAATAATAGATGCATACTTAATTTTAAATTACCGATAAATTAAAAGCCACAGTACAATTGTGGGCTCTAGTATCTTCACTGAAGGTCCAATACACCTTTGTGTAGTTCTTGTGTAATGGCTGCTTCAGCAAATTACTGTACAAATTTATTTCCATCAGGCATTGCTGAATTCCTGAAACTAATTATAGATACTTCCTAATCAATCTGTTCAGACATTATGACACTACCACTGGGGTGCAAGAGCCCCTTCCCTCCCCAGAAGCAAATTATGACAGCCAAACTCCAGATTCAAATAAATTTGGCAAATTCAATAGCCTGGAGAACAAACTCCATAACTTCCATAAAGCACTGTTTCTCAAATCTGAAATTACTTGCACAGGTAGCTTCATGGGAGCCAAACATTGACATGCTGGAGCATTGCGGGGTCTTGGAGGTGGTGGGAAAGAGAATTAAGAGACAGTGAACAGCTCTTGGCTCTAACCTGAAAAGAAGGATTTACTCTGGGGAGGAGAGTTTTGAGACACAGTGAATACTCACAGGATGTAATCCAGATAAACAGAAGTCAGTTCACTTAGGACTATAGAGGAGAACATTGGGAATCAGTTGTGCTGGTTTCCAGCCAATCTTCATTTTCATTACTACAATCTCTGCAAGACACTATGAAACTGGCACCTTCTCACTCCTCTGACACTCACTTCATTAATATTTGACTTTGTTTTCAAATACTCTTGTAATGCAGGATAACATGCGAAAAACCCATTTCAAATCCAACCATTGTCAATGCACCAGTTTCTCCCCACCTTCCGTTCAACTCCATCAATTTTTTTTTGTGTTATAGAGTCAGAGATTACAGCACGGAGAAAGATGCTTCAGTCCAACTCATCCATGCCAACCTGATATCCTAACTTAATCTAGTCCCATTTGTCAGGATTTGGCCCATATCCCTCTAAAACCTTCCTATTCATGTACTCATCCAGAAGATTTTAAATGTTGTAATTCTAGCAGCCTCCACCACTTCCTCTGGCAGCTCATTCCATACATGCACCACCCACTGTGTGAAAAAGTTACCCTTAGGTCCCTTTTAAATCTTACCCCTCTCATCTTAAACTTATGCCCTCTAATTTTGGACTCCCTTCCCTAAAGAAAAGCCCTTTACTAATTACCCTATCCATGCCTCTCATGATTTTATAAACTTCTATAAGGTCACACCTCATTCTCTGATGCTCCAGGGAAAATAGCCCCAGCCTATTCAGCCTCTCCCTCTAGCTCAAACCCTCCAACCTGGCAACATCCAAAGTAAATCTTTTCTGAACACTTTCAAGTTTAACATCTTTCCTACAACCGGGAGACCAGAATTAAATGCAGTATTCCAAAAGTGGCCTAACCAACAACTTGTACAGCCCCAACATAACATCCCAACTCCTATACTCGACGCACTGACCAATAAGTCAAGCATACTAAATGCCACCTTCACCATCCTGTCTACCTGGGACTCCACTTTCAAGGAATTATGAACCTGCACCCCAAGATCTCTGTTTGGTAACACACCCCACGACCCTACCATTAAGTGTATAAGCCCTGCCCTGGTTTGCCTTACCAAAATTCAACACCTCACATTTATCGAAATTAAACTCCATCTGCCATGCCTCGACCCATTGGCCCAACTGTTCAAGATCCGGTTATACTCTGAGATAACCTTCTTCCCTGCCACTACACCACCAATTTTGGTGTTTTCTGGAAACTTACTAACCGTTCCCTCCCACATTCACATTCAAATCATTTCTCTAAATAAAAAAAAGCAGTGGACCCAGCACCGATCTTTGTGGCACACTGCTGATCACAACCCTCCACCGCCACCCTCTGTTTCCTACCTTCAAGCTGATTTTGCATCTAAATAGCTAGCTCTCCCTGTATTCTATGTGATCTAACCTTGGTGATCAGTTTACCATGCAGAACCTTGTCAAACACCTTGCTGAAGTCCATATAGACAATGTTCACCGCCTGCTCTTCATTAATCTTCTTCGTCACCTCTTCAAAAACCTCAATCAAGTTAGTGAGACACAATTTCCCATGCACAAAGCCATGTTGACTATCCCTAATCAGTCCTTGCCTTTACAAACCCATGCAAATCCTGTCCCTCAGAACTCCTCCCAACAATTTACCCATCACTGATATCAGGCTCACTGGTCTTTAGTTCAAAACAAGGATAAGTATTATACATCTCTTTAGTGTATTTGAAGTTGGCGAGAGGAAAATATGGTCAGCCCATCCAGCCCTGGCCTTGACACTACCAGCCACTCCCACCAATATTATGGGGGTGTGGGTAAAGTATCAGGCAACCTGCCCATTGTTCAGGCGACAGAGACCCTTGAGTTGACAATTAACTGCTACAAGACCCCTCAATTCTGTCTCTGCCACAATTTTCTGGTCTGCAGGGAAAGACATAAGGAAAGCAACCAACCTGGTCAGCATGGCTTAACACAGGTAGGAAGGGAGTTACTTCCAAGGGTTTCCCACTGGGAGCAACACCAACTTGGCAAAAATAGTAAAAAGGCACGACTAAAGGCTCTGTATTTGATTGCATCTAACATTTGTATTATCTAGTAGCTATTACAAAGGTACGTGGCTGAAAGAGGCAAAGACTAAGACCTGAATGTCCAAGGTTATGTGACATTCGGGAAGCAAGGTAAAGATGGGGAGCATGTCTCTGTTAGTTACGGTTGGCATCAGTACCATTCAGAAAGGTTACCTTAGTTCTGGAGATCAGGATTAAAATTAGTTTTGGTAGAATCAGATTTGGGTCCCCAGTTATTTGATATCTATATAAGATAACTTGGAGGAAGGGACTGAAAGTATGGTTGCTAAATTTGCTGATGATACAAAGTTAGTAAAAAAAAAAAAGAGTTGCAAAGAAATCATAATGAGTCTGCTTAGCGACATAAAGTGAGTAGAAAAAAATTTGGCAGACAAAGTACAACGCGGGAAAATGTGACTTTTCCAGAACAGTAGGAGGTATAAAAAAGCAGCATATTATTTAAACAGAGAGAGATTTCAGAACAGTTTCAGAAAACAGAACCTGGGAGAGGGCTTACAATAAGCGCAAATCACCTGGGTTCATGCTCTTAGGGGTGGTGGGGCACAAGCCCATTGGCCACATAGCAGAACCCAAAATACAACCAAGCACAGGGCAAAATGCCTGGGAAAATTCAAATCACAGGATTGTATTTACATTCAGTTGACAGAATCTCTGAGAAGCTGCTTCTCCAATCACAAGTTGGTTCTCTCCCATACTTGCTGCTGATAGGTTCACTACTGGCTTGGGGTGGGATGTTCTTCAAAAGGTTCTGTGCAGACTCGATGGGCTAAATGGCCTCTATATATATAGAGATTCTATAAAGAGGACGTTTTTCTACAATTGAATAGAATATTCTTGACAACACAGCTGAAAGACCATAGTTTTGGTCTTACTATTCAAAAAAATGTGTACATGGTGCAAGCCTGGATGGGTTCACCTTTGAGATATTTTTGAAGAAGAATGGAAGCCAGAAGCCCTGGATTTCTAGACAAGTTTTTTCAAGAAGAGTCACATCGAGCGCAAAACATAAACATTGTTTCTCTCTCCACAGGGGTTGCCAGACCTGCTGAGTTTCTCCGGTATTTTGTGTTTGTTTCAGATTTCCAGCATCCACAATATTTTGCTTTTATTTTGTAAGGGAAAATAAACTTGTTTTCTTCATGCTTTAAATTTTTTTTAAAAAAGAGAAAAGATTGCACCTCCCATTCCAGAGGTCCGAAGATTTGCTATCTCTTTTCCACTCCTAAGCTGTTCAACTACCTGGGAGCCAATTAAACAGGTGTGGGTAGGCAGAAGACCTTTGTCATTCACAACTGGTCACCACTCCACAAACCAATCAGACTGGTTGCCAATTGAATCACCCTTTGTATACATCCCAGTTCCTGCTCATCTATAATAAACGTCCCCCACTGCTTGGGTAGGACACTTGTGGCACCATGGTAATGTTGTGACCTCTGAGCCAGGAGGCCCTGGGTTCAATTCCCAGAGGTGTCTAATAACATCTCTGAACAGTTGTTTAGAAAATATCACCTCAATGCTTGAACCAATGTCAGTGTAAACAGTAACTTGCTTAAAAGTGCAACAATCCCTTCCTGGTTTTCAAAACAGTCTTTTTCCCATTTCAGTCCACAATCAAAAATACAAAGATACAGTCTTTTCAAGGAACCAATGAAGACATCCAAAATTCTGTTCCCCTTCAAAGGGGAGAACACTGGATTCTGGCCTGCTTCCCAGTGTTAGATTATGCATTCAAGACAGAAGGAAAATAAAGTATTTTAAGGCACTTTTTTTTTTAAGAACATCACTACACCTTAATAAAAACATCTTGGATAAAACTGTTTCAGAGATAGCAGCAACTGCAGATGCTGGAGAATCTGAGATAACAAGGTGTAGAGCTGGATGAACACAGCAGGCCAAGCAGCATCAGAGGAGCAGGAAGGCTGACGTTTCGGGCCTAGATCCTTCTTCAGAAAATTTTCCTTGTTATCTTGAATAAAACATTTGCCCCATAATTTTATTGCCCAGCTATAAATAGCTCAAAATAAATAAATTAACTTTTCTCACCTTCAGTTTTGTGAAGTTTCCTCAACAATTTAATTAGAAAAGACAATGAGAAGAGTTAACAAGATGACTAATTAGTAAGGCTGGAGCTATGCCAGTCTGGATATTACATTTCCTCAGCATTTCTAGAGCCAGCCTCTGCAGCAACCTCAAATGTCGGAAGACCAATTAGTTTGTATCAGCAGTCACCTGCCTTTAGCTGTCATAGTCCCTTGTGCAGCTGCCTTCCCATTGGTGTATTATTTAAACTAGTATGCTCTATTTATCACAGATCACACTCTCCTAGTTGGGAGTAAAACATAAACTGTAATCCCCTCCGTGATTGCAAATTGTGCTTCCCTTTAATTGGCAGGAATTAGTGTTGTGCATGTTTTATGAATTTTCTGACATGGAAATTCTTTTCTGAATTATTTTAATTCCAAACTTTAAAAAGCCGTTCCACATATAGGCACTGCAAATTTTATTACCCACCACCCAAAGGGGTTTGTTTTTTTTAAAATACCATGTCTTTTTTAAATTTATTTTTAAGTTCTACTAGGCACTAGGGCATGTGGCCTTAAGAATGATTCTTCCTCTGATATTCTTGACCTGCCCAAAATACGTATTGTAATGGAGAGGGAGTAGGGGAAAAGGCACATTTTACAAAATAATAGAATCTGGTTATTTTCCTTTACTACTGATTCACTAAAAGAATTGTGGGAATGATGAGTTGCAAGATTCATTATTTACAAGAACGGGTCTTAGTCACTTTCTATGGAGCAATAGAATCACTTTATCTTTCTCAAATAAGAAAGAATTTCACTGATAATGGTTTATTGATTGGAAATCACTCCTAACATGGCAGAGATTAAGAATTCACTGGTTTAACACACTTAGTTACGGGGCTGTCTGAGAAGAATATTGAATCAGAAGAATATCTTACACTTATATGGGAAATTTCATAACATCCAGACACCTGAAGATGTTTTGCAAACAATGAAATAACTTTTAAGTGTAGACACTGTTGCAATGTAGGAAAATGCAGCAGTCAGTTTGTATCTCACAAAGTTCCAGAAACAGCAATGAGATAACAGACCAGGGGTCAATTGGGGGGTAATTGTTGGCCAGAACACCAGGAGAACCTTCCTGTTCTTCTTTTAAAAATGTGTGGTCACTTCCTTAACAGGATACTCTGCCCTCTCTGCCAATGCTGCCACTACACATGTTGTCCGCATTACAGCAGTGACTATGTTTCAAATGGCACATCATTGGCTTGAAGTGAAGAAGAAATAAAAGGCTATATATAGATCAAAGTTCTTTCTTTGCATATTCCATTCTCATACCACTACTGTTGATCAGCCATCCATCAGAAATAAGGTTATTCGGAGAACTTGAAAAGTATACTCTGGTCATTTATTGTTAAGCTTTCCTTCATCCTTCCAAAACAACTGAAGAGCTTCTCAATTTGATGAGTCCTTCTTGTTGTAAGATGAATCTTCATCACTGTTCAGAATGTTGTGTGAGCATTCTGTAAAATTCTCTGCTACCATCCTCTCTCCTGATAGGAATCTACAGACTTGCTCAGTTTACTGTGGCAGAGGAAGACCATTTGGCAGTCTAATGACAACAGGTTCTTGTTTGAAACATGATTTAATTTATGGTATGCTGGCAACTAGGTACAAGTTACATTGATCTGACAGCCATTGTTACAGAGACTGCAAGGAAAACCCAGAAGGTAGGTCTTATTCCTTCAAAATTCTAAGCTGTTGTCCCCCAAGTTCATATGACATTTTCATATTGCGTAGTGCTTAATGCTCTCCTTAGAATTAACTCATTTAGATCCTTGCACAACATATCTGGCCTCAATGATCAATAATTTTTCATACACACTCACGTTGGATGATGTGCCACAAGTTAAACAACAACTTCAAAACTTAGACTCTAGTGACAGTAAGATTTGCGAATGATAGCTTGGACTGCGTGCACCACTAATGGATTTAACCACAGTCTAAAAAAGACTATGATTTCTTGTGATAATAAGATGACAACAAATAATTTGGTAAAAGCCATCCATATATTCCAAAGTGTTGGTTCTTTGTTTCCATTACCAAGAAGTGTCTGTCTTTTTTTTAGAAAAAGACAGAACTTTATTATCTGAAGTGGAGCTTCTGACAGGAGTACTCTTTAAGAAGTACATTCTTGACTCTGCAGACAATGGCCTGTCTCTCAGAGACAAATGGTTGTTTATTTCCATCCCATTTGCTGGTTCTTACCCAAACACTAATTTGTTTTGGACCTTGCCATGAACACTTACTCCATACAGCAGACATTTTTTCAAGGAAATAGTTGGATGCTCCTCTGTAGTCATAATGGGTTGTGCCACTGTGATTTGGCACAGCAGACACCACAGGAAGATACTGAGAACAGTTGTGGGAACATCTCCATAATTACCCGTTTATGCAACAGACCAGCTTGATGTGGATGAAAACTATTTCTAACTTGTTCTTGCCCATGACTTTAACTCAAATTACATTTTACTTATTTCTTGATAAAGGCACTTCCTTACTTTTTCTGCCACTTTCCAAACTATGAATTTGTCCCAGGCAAATTCCATCCATGTCTCCTTGTCTAAATGGCTCACTTTGAATTTCCCCTCTTTCTCTCAGGGAGGTGGTTGGCCTCTGGTAGACACCGATCCTACAGCTGAATTAACCTATAGATTAAATCGAAATATGTAGCTACCATGCACAGCACTAGAAATGTTCTCATTTAGCTATGTATTTGCACATGCACAGATGACACCGACTATAGTACGCAAACATGTTATGGCTTAGAGATATTGGCCACCATTAACTGACGGTACTGGTCCAATTTGCATAGTTGTAGGTGGCCATTTTGATGACCATCTTTGCATTCGGGCCAATTATTCTGTACAGACATGGGTAAGATTGGCAACTCACCACGGTGTAAGAAACTACCTCCCTCCTAAAACCTTATGCCTATTGCTTCCCTTCTCTATCCTTGGAAATTCCATTCTAAGCATTTGGTCCAATACAGCACAATTTTAGGAGTCATAAATTAAGATCATCACTAATAATTTCATTAAATAATTCAGAAGAAACGTCTTTACCCAGGGAATCAATATAACTCAAAAAGAATGAAGTTGTTCAGGTAAATAGCAAAGATACGTTTGAAGGGAAGCAAGATAAGAGGAGGAGAGAGACAGTAAGTACAACAGATAAATTAAGTTAAAGGTAGGAAAAGACTCATGTTCAGCATAAACAGACTGGTTGAATGGCCTGTTTCTAAGCTTTAAATTGGCAGTAATTGTGTAATATGGAGGTATTATAAGACCATAAGACATTGGGGCAGACAATGGTTCTCAGCCTATTGAGTCTACTTCAACATTCAATGAGATCATGGCTTATCTAATAATTATCAACTCCACTTTCCTGTTCCCCCTCCACCCCACACCCCCTCATGACCCTTGATTCCCTTGCTGATCAAAAATCTGCCAATCTCAACCTTGAATACACTTAACAACATACCCTCAACAACCCTCTGTGGGAAAGAAGTCCACAGATTCACTATTCTGAATGGGAAGGCACTCCTCCTTATCTCTGCCTTAAATGCGTGACCCCATGACTCATGATAATGGAGATTATTTAATCTACTGGGATCAGAGCAGATTCCACAGCAATGGGTTACAAACATTTTAATTGTTGCATAACAGTCTATCATGATTTTACCCTTTTAAGGAAATAACTTCCTATCCTCAAGATGTACTACAAAGCTTGATAATTAATAAGTTGCTTTTGTGAAGCAGTCAAATGTAGGCAAATATAGCAGCCAATTTGTGCACAGCAAGCCAACTTGTCCCATAAACAAACAAGATGAATGATAAGTAATTACATTTCGGTTTTGTTAAAAGGGTGGTTGGTTGAACAAATTACAGGGAAAAGTCCATGATTTTCATCAGAGTTACTAAAATGCAGGCAATCCACACTTTATCATTCAAATGGCAGAAGGTGCAACACTCCCTCATAACTACACTGAAGTGTCATCCTATAAGACCATAAGACATAGGAGCAGAATTAGACCATTCAGTCCAATGGGTTTGCTCTGCTATCAAAGAAATCCTGCCTGAGCTGTTAATCTGCATCTCCACTTTCCTGCCTTTTCCACATAACCCTTGTCTCCCTTACTGATCAAAAATCTGTCTCTCTTGGTCTTGACTACACTTAATGATCTAGTCTCAACAGTCCTCTGTTGTAGAGAATTCTACAGATTCACCACCCTCTGAGAAAAGGAATGCCTCCCCATCTCTGTCTTAAATCTGTGACCCATTATTGTGAGATTTTCTCCTCTGATCCTAGACCCACCCACAAGGGGCAACAACCTTTCTCCTTCTATACCCTGTCCATTGCCTAAGAATCTTGCATGTTTCAATAAGGTTGCTTCTCATTCTTCTAAATTCCAACAAGTGCAGGCCCAATTTACTCAACTTCTCCTCATAAAACAGTCCCTCCAAACCTGGTATCAGCCTAGTGAACCTTCTCTAGACTGCCTCCAATGGCGGTATATCTATCCTTAGATACAGGGCCTAAATCTGTTCATAGTATTCCAGTTGCAGTCTGACAAGGGCCTTGTATAGTTTCAGCAAAACCTCCCTACTTTTATATTCTATTCTTTCTGAAGTGAAGGCAACGTTCCATTTGCTCTCCATATTATTCACAGAACTTGGATGCTTGCATTTTGTGATTCATGCACAAGGACTCTCAAATCTTTCTGTTCTGTAGGTTTCCGCAGCCGTTCTCTATTTAAGTAATATTCAGCTTCTCTATTTTTCCTGCCAAAGTGGACAACCTCACATTTTCTCATGTTATATTCCGTCATCAAGTTTTTGCCCACTCACTTAACCTGTCTATAATTCTCTTCAGGCTATGTATCACCCTCACCACCTGTCTTCCCACCCACTTTCATGTCATCTGCACACTTTGGTTGTAGAAAATTCACTTTTCTGATCCAAAAATCAATTTGTCATATATATTATACATAATGAGAGCACAAGCACTGATCCTTGTGGAACACCAGTAGTTACAGGTTACCATCCTGAAAATGCCCTCTTAATTGCAACTCTCTATCTTATATTAGTTGGCCAGTCCTCTATCCATGCCAATATACTACCTCCAACACCAAGGGCTTTTATTTTATTAATTAGTATAATGTGTGGGACTTTATCAAATGCTTTATGAAAATCCAAATATATTACATCCCTTTTCGTTAACCTGCCAAAAGAAGTTAGTAAATTTAATCAGTCAGGACTTCCCCTACGTGAATACATGCTGACTCTATGTGGTCATATTATATATTTCTAAATGCTCTGTTACTATCCTATTCTACGCTTTGTAATATCCTTTGTAATATTATCATAATAAGAGACATTAAGTTAACTGGCCTATAGTTTCCAAATTTTCGTCACCGTTTTTTAAGTAAAAGGCGTTACATTGGCAGTTTTCCTGGGACTTTTCCAGAACCTAAGGATTCTTGGAAGGTTACTACCATTGCATCCACAATCTCTGTAGCTCCTTTCTTTAATATCCTAGCCAGCATCCCATCAGGTCCTGGGGACCTATTGGTCTTTAGCTCCATTAGTTTCGTTCGTGATAGTTATATTTATTTTCTCTCTTCTTTTAGCCCCTTGAAAATTCAGTAATTTTGGAATGCTATTAGCATCTTCTACGTGAAGACAAATGTGATGTATTTATTCAACCTCCTGCCATTTCCTGATTCCCATTATAATTTCCCCAACTTCATTTACTTCGGGGGCTAATGTTCACTTTGGCTTCTCTCTTCCTTTCTATATACCTAAAGAAGCTCTTGCTGTCCATTTTGATATTATTTGCAAGTTTACCTTCAAAATTTATTTTCTCCCTCTTTATTATTTTTGGTTATCTTTTGTCCATTCATTTTCCCAATCCTCTGATTTACTACTAATCTTTGCCACATTGTACGTTTCTTCATTCAATTTGACACTTCCCAAGTTGACCATGGTTGGTTTTCCCCTTCCTAGATACTTCTTCCTCACTGGAACGTACCTTTACTGTGTACATTTTAAGATTTATTTGCCATATATATTGTCAATACGTTCCGATGACACAGTTTAAAGGGTTGAATCATCCTTCTATCTTCTTTCCACTCTAACTTTTCTTCTTTTTCACCATCCACAAAGTGTTGCCTTTCTGCTGGGATGTAGTTTTATGGGTTGACAGCTGTTGTGTTAATGGGACATTCATCTCCTTCTGTACTCCAAGGTTGGCATCATTCCTCCTTCTCAACTGCAACAGACCTGTGGGTGTTAATAACCTGCCTGAGTCACCATTCTTTATCACTGAACCTTGATCATAAATTTGAACACTCTTCCACAGTATGGAAGAGTATGAGCAACTCAAAAGTTGACATTTTACCTCCTTTACAATGAAGAACACATCTGATTAAAAAAAAAGTGTTGACTGTCAACAGTCTAAACGTTTATAAACTTGAATTCACCTAGACTATTCATATCACCAGCTGTGACCCATATTTGGATTTAAACCTTTGTCTAAATGGATTCATCACAGCTTCAGAACGAGTCTGCATGCCCTGCACTAGCTATCTGTGCATCTGAAGTATTCAGATTAGCATTGGGTAAACTAGACTGGAATAAACCCAATTATAACATCAAAATATTGTGAGAATTCACACAACCAGTGACCAGCATCAAAGTCCTGAAGACAGTGACAAACATCTGTGATGATGCTGTAGCTTTAAGAGGTTATTTTGTCCTTGTTTCTTTTAAATGAGAGATTGAACAGGAGATGATGAGCTGGCTACTGAAGACTGCTTGAGTAAACAGCTTGGGAGGCCTTGGGTTTTCTTTTCTAAATGCAGCCTGAATGGGTATCACCAGCTCTCACAGATTAGGATTTCTGGGTTTTGGTTTTTCAGTGGCATCAGAACACGGTGGCTCAAGTGGTTAGCATTGTTGTCTCATAGCGTTGGGGACCGCATTTGATTCCAACTTTGGGTGACTGCCTGTGTGGAGTTTGCATGTTCTCTTCGTGTCTGCATAGGTTTCCACTAGGTGCTCTGGTTTCCTCCCACAGTCCAAAGATGTGCAAGGTAGTTGGTTTGGTCATGCTAAATTGCCCATAGCGTTCAGGGACGTGTAGGTTAGGTGCAGGGAAATGCAGGGTTACAGGGATAGGGTAGAGGAATGGGTCTGGGTGGGATGCTCTTTGGAGGGTTGGTGTGGACTTGAAGGGCCAAATGGCATGCTCTCAAACTGTGGGGATTCTATGATATTAGGTCTCAACAGGATTGTGCTTCAGTGAATGTCTCCTGGCTGCTACTCTCTCTGAATTCTTCTCTTGTTGGTTTTCCCCTCCTGGATTGGAGAACTGCATGTGAGATCTGTGTCTGAATTTTCCTTCTTTTTGCCAAGGGGTGTGTTTGTGGGATGATATTATATCGGTATAGTTAATTAGTAATAGTTACTGTATCTATGATTCTGTTAGGTTTTCCAATAGAGTGAAGTTATTCTAAATTCCTCTTTCTTTGTTTGTATTTTAACTAGTGTTTAAATAAATTGTGTTTTGCTTAATTAGTTTGAGCAGTCGCACTGCATCTGGAACAAACACTTTCCATTTGCCTTTACAATACGAAAATCTTAGGGTCTAGGCTACCTTCTTAAAATATTTTGAGGGGATCTGATATGGTCCATAGCACGTCTGAGATCACAGTAGAATCAAGAATGGTAGCAAGCATCATACTTTCATAAAACCTAAAACAAAAACTGGGGTCCACAGTCCAGGACATCAGCTGAACTGAAATGAATAGAAGGTAAGATAAATTGAGAAACAAGACTTAGTATGAGATTCAACAGTCTGAGAACTGTGAAAAGGAAAATGGGGAATTTCCCAACTGGATTGTCTTGGGGAAAAAAAGATTAAAAGTATGGAGTCATGTTTTAAAAACAGCAAAGTCAAAGAAGGAGGAAGTGCAGAGACTGTATTTCTAAAGCACTAAAGAGGAACTTTCACAGAAGTAATGGACCATAAAGGAATTGATAAGTTTTGTCAAATAAAATTAGGTTAATGCTGAGAAAGTGTGTTTCTAATAATGCAAATATTTTGTGGTATTTACTTGAAGTTTTTAGTTTTTATTACTGGTTAAAATTGCATAGATACAGAACTGATTCCATTAATCTGTCAACACTCAAATTGATTGAACCTTATACTTAATCCTGATTAATATAAAAACAACCCATTTATTAAGCTGAGAAGCATTGGGAGTTAAAAGTTTTATTTTGTGCTCAGTGAAAATAGAACATTTAAATGGATGCATTTCAATTACAAGGCAGCTTGAAGTGATTTGTTCAGTAGTATAAATATGGCTGAAGTCAACAGTCTGCGACTTGTTTTCTTTTCAGTCAAAGGGAAGCTATGATGGTTAGGTATTTTATCTCATGATGCCTTCAGTCCTGAGATAATTTGTCCACAAGTCACAAAGCCCGTGTGGAATGTAAAGTGCAATTAGTCCAGCATGATGCAATTAAAGCTTTCATAAGGCTGTTTGTAAGTCACTTTCTTTCTGCCTTAAATACAGAAATAATGTGACACTAGTAACCTTTCCAGCAAAGCTACCAGTGGAATTCCTGGCTGGGACCCTGGAGGTGAAAAGCTGTCAGTGTGCCACCTGTGTCCACTTTATATTGGCTTAGTTCATTAAACATGGTATTTATAAGAACCGCACATCCAGAAAACAAGCCATTTATTACATTTTATGGAAATGAAGCTCTAATGAAAGTAATATCGTGCCTTTTCTTTACAAGATCAGAAGAGGTTTTTTCATTAAATTGTGTGTTGGGGTGGGGGTGGGGGTGGGGGGGGTGTGCTCAAGTGATTCTTACTGGACAATGACCAAACCCACTTCATGTCAAATCATTTTAAATGTTTTAGTTAAATCTTACTTACACAGAAGTATGGACAACCCTGAACAGCAAGTGCTAAATAATTGAGAAGTCGTTCTTGCTGTATGGAGAGATATTATTTGAAGGTTTAGTGTCTTTCTGAAAACAATCTCAGCAAATTCTGTTGAAACTTGTCACTATATAACAAAAACATTATTGTGCTGGGAAGTAACACTTAGCTGTTCCATTGTTCTCCCTCTGTGTGTATGGAAACGTCACTCTAGACGCTGACAGTTTCAGAAACTGCTTTTCATTGTCTAACACGAGAGCTTCGGTAAAACCACGTCGTTACAAAGAGTCAAGAACTGATCAACACTTTCCTGTTCCAATAACCTAAATATCAAACAGTCAGCACCATGAAAGTCACTGGTGCACACAGTTCATATTCTAGTTTCTATCACTCCTGTACTCTGTGGTCTTCACTTTGAAATCTCTTCATAGCCTCGCCCCATCCTATCTCTGTAATCTACTCTTGGAATACAACCTGCAAGATATCCACATCAGGTTTGGCTTCCTGAGCAACTGTGATTTTCTTCATTTCACCATCAGTTTCTAGATCTTCAGGTTCCTCACACCTAATCTCTGGAAATCCCTTTTGAAAACCTTCTTCCTCTTTTAAGGTGCTCTTTAAGACCTAGCCTTTTGACCAAGGTTTTTGTCATCTGCCCTCACCTCTTTACTTGGCTCAGTGTCAAATTTGCTTGATAATTCCTCTTGTGAACTGCACTGGGATATTGTACAACATTAAAGGCACTATTGAGTGTAAGTAGTTCTTGTTGTCATCTGTGTATTGTTACAAAAACAAAAAGCAGAGCTACACTTATTCACTTTGAAAGTTTCTTAATGCAAACTGAATGGTCCAGATTTCATGGTCAGCAGTAAAGCGATGCCACATTAATTATCTCAAAGAAAATTTTCCTGAGAGTTCTAGTGATCTCTGTGGCACAAATTTCTAATTAGATATTAGTATGCAAGTAAGAGTTGCCATTGTCCCAGAGGACTGCTCTCTTTCATTCGAGATGTTCAACATGTAGGTCACCAGGTGTCAGGCGAGGGGAGAGGTTGAGAAGGAAGTCGTTCATGATAACCTCAGCCGGAAATGAACCCATGCTGTTGGTGATACCTCTGTCAGACTCCTACTTCTTGACCTTAGCTCCGCCTTCCAGCCAAACTCATCTCCAAACTCTGAGACCTAGGACTCTGCTCCTGCTCTGCAACTGGATCCTCAACTTCCTGACCCATAGACTGCAAACAGTAAGGATAGGCGACAATACCTCTTCCACGATAATGCTCAACACCAGTGCCCCACAAGACTGCATACACACCCCCTTACTATACTCCTTATATACTCGCAACTGTATTGCCAAATTCTGCTCTAACTCCATGTACATGTTTGGTGATGACACCACCGTAGTGGGTCGGATCTTAAACAACGACGAGACAGAGTACAGGAAGGAGACAGACTGCTTAGTGGCATTGTGCAAAGACCACAATCTCTCCCTCAATATCAGCAAAATGAAGAAGCTGGTCATCATCTTCAGGAAATGCAGTGGAAGACACTCCCTGTCTATATCAATGGTGCTGAGGTGGAGATGTTCGAGGGTTTCAAGTTCCTAGGAGTAAATATTACCAACAATCTGCTCTGGTCCATCCAAGTGAACACGACAGTCAAGAAAGCACACCAATGCCTTTACTTTCTCTAAAGACTAAGGAAATTTGGCATGTCCACAATGACTCTTGCCAATCATTATAGATGCGCTTTAGAAAGCATCCTATCCAGACTATGATCTTGGTATGGCAACTGCTCTGCCCAAGTCCGCGAGAAATTACAAAGAGTTTTGAATTCAGCCCAGTCCATCACACGAACTAGCCTTTCCATCACTATCTCCATCTGTACTTCCCACAGTCTTGGGAAAGCAGCCAACACAATCAAAGACATGCCCCTCCCCCCCAACCCTGGTTATACTCTCCTCCACCCTCTTCAGTCAGGCAGAAGATACAAAAGTTTGAAAACACATACCACAGATTCAAGAACAGCTTCTTCCCCACTGTTATCAGACTTATGAACGGACCTCTCATATTTTAGTTGATCTTTCTCTCCACCCTCTCTGTAGTTATAACATTATATTCTGCATTCTGTTCTATTACCTTGATGTACTTATGTAAGGTATGATTTGCTTGTGTAGCACGCAAAACAATACTTTTTACTGTATCTCAGTATATGTGGCAATAATAAATCAAATCACTCTGCATCACAAATTAGACATCTAGCCAACTGAGTTAACCAACCCCCTAGATTAGTGTGAATCTGGTACCAATCAAGCGTATCATCAGATGTACAGCAACAGTGATTTCACAAGCAGGGTGAGCAGCAAATCACATTGCAGTACTCTGACAGACAGCAAACTGAGTTCAGTCAATTTTACACCTCTAAATTAATACTTGACAGAGTACAAAACAAGTGACTGAGACATACACATGGAATTAAGGCACAAGATGAAATATAAAACTACTAAAAAATGAATTTTCTAATTCAAGGGTTTTTACAGCAAGATGAATATTGTATATAGACAAATTTTCATCAGTTCAGCGATTTCTACTGGAATGCTGACTACAGGACTTCAACAATGCACCCTGAGGAAACAGAATCACTGACAACAAGTTTGGATTTCTCTGTCTAGCTGAGAATTTGCAGACTTCAAAAGTTTTGAAGGCATCAATGACTCAAATGACTGCAAAATCTAGGTCCTCCTGTTTTTGATGCTATCCAACATAACCACAGTGAGGCCACGATTGCCCCTCTTTGTAGCCATTCCTCCTACTCTACTCATTTTCCAGTGTGTTTGTTGATTTTTAATAAACCTTGGTTCCCTGATCTGTAAAAATCAAAGGATTATCTCAAGATATTAGATACCTTAATGAGTGCCTGGACACTGCTGATGAATTGACCACTGTTTGGGATTTGTGCAAAACCACTGCCCATTCCATGTTTAAATCATCATACATAAATCTAACCTACACCCTTCCAGGCAAGCTCTTAGCACAACTCAACTGGGTGTACTTTTGGAAAAAAAGTAGCCACAAATTCACAATGCTGATAGCACCATAAATATTGAAAAGGTTCAAGTTCTTTGACTTGCTATAGGATGATTGATATACACTTTGGCCTTTGGTTAGCACAGCATTACATCTGTCCTGTGAATAAAGGATGTAATCTCATCTGGTTATGTTTTTCCCCAATCCCTCAGAGCTAACAGAAATCAAAGATTCCTGTAGAAGTCAACAATCCTTCTTAAATTCATCCAGTCAGCCACTGTGTATGTTTCTTCCTTAACGGACTCTTGGTCAGAGGATGTCATGGTGACTTGAGCCAATGCTGCTCTGTAACTGGCTGCATGAGTGGTGAGAATGAGGGGGCAAATTCAACACCGACTAAGCCAGGACATCCCTGACAGGGGATCCCCTGAACCCTGCAGAGGCAAACAACCACTGTAAGGCTCAATGTCAATGTCTCACTATCCAAACAGGTACAAGATTCATTCTTAATGTGTCTGATCCACTCAGGGAATGTGATCACAACCAATTCACTTGGGAGTTTCCTCATTGGTTTACTGGATAAATGTGACCAATTTACACAGAATAAAACAGGTTAATTCAGGTTAGAGTCTCAGTCACTGACAATGTAGCTGATCTCCCCAAGGTCAGCTATTTGCACATTGGAAGGGGAAAGTGGGTCAGACTGCTCACTCCTGAATGATTTACTGTAAATTCCCACTGTGTGGATACCAGATGAGAAATACAGAGCTGAAATGACGTCCGCAATCAAGTTCCCCGCTAGCACGTCCCATCCAAACTTCAGTTGAAGAAAGTGGAATGGAATTGGAAACTAGCTAATTTCTTGAGCAGGTGAAATTTTTTTGAGATGAAGACAGAATAAAATTTTATTTTGCGTTTATTTCTAACATTTAAGGGGAGCACCACCACTTCTCTACACCTAATCATGGTAGGGCACAGCACAGTGGTCTTTGTTTGGCTTGACATGCTGGGTTCCTTTCTTTGCCCACAAGTGAGAGGTTCAGATAGAAAATCATAATGGGACAGCTCTTAATACCACTGCTGATCCACATTGTTATTGGAAGAGACTAGGTCTGTTGATCAGGAGCACGGGCTAGGAGTGAAAACTACACAGGGACAAGTAAAATATAGCAATGTTTCCAGTGATATATGAGAGCTTGTAAATGGTTCATCAATTGAAAATGCTTTGAAATAGATTAAATAAGGATCCATTTGTGTTTACTTACATTTAAATCAGGTTTGGGTGCTTTGGGACTTCAGGTGTCATCTCATCCTATTCCAGGTAGCTGTACCTAAGGTTGGGAGATACAGAACACCTACTAATGATGAACTTGACTGCACCCTTCAATAACCCAAGAACTACAATTAGAAGTAAGGAAAGCATAAGACCATAAGAACTTAAGAAATAGGAAGAGTAGGCCAATTGGCCCCTCAAGCCTGCTCTGCCATTCAAATAAGGTCATGGCTGATCTGTTCGTGGACTCGGCTCCACTTACCCATCCTTAATTCCTTTATTGTTCAAAAATCTACCTTTGCCTGAAAAACATTCAATGAGGTAGCCTCATTGGGCAGGGAATTCAACAGATTTACAACCCAATGGGTGAAAACATTCCTCCTCAATACAGTCCTAAATTTGCTCCCCCTTGTTATGCCCCCTACTTCTAGTTACACCCACCGGCGGAAACAACCTCCCTGCTTCTATCTTATCTATTCCCTTCATATGTTTCTAGAAGATCGATCCCCCCCCCAACCAATGTGCATAGTCCCAGTCTACTCAATCTCTCCTCATAAGCCAATCCCCAACTCCAGAATCAACCTAGTGAACCTCCTCTGCACCCCCTCCAGTGCCAGTACATCTTTTCTCAAGTAAGGAGACCAAAACTGTACTATATTCCAGATGTAGCCTCATCAGCACCCTACACAGCTGCAGCATAACCTCCCTATTTTTAAACTCTATCCTTCTAGCAATGAAGGAGAATATTTCATTTGCCTTCTTAATTAACTGCCGCACCTGCAAACCAAATTTTTGTGATTCATGTGCAAGGACACCCAGGTCCTTCTGCACAGCAGTATGTTACAATTTTTCACCATTTAAATAATAGTCCATTTTGCTGTTTTTCCTACCAAAATGGATGAACCACAGTTCACATTTCAGATGGCACCAATGCTTGCTCAGTCCTGTACTGAGGACAGATGAATAGTTTAACATTCATCCACTCCCACACCATCAAAACATGCCTGGAATGGAATCAGGAGGAGCAGCTGCCGGAAACATATCAATCCTCCAAAGCAGCAGATCCCAGGCGTGGATATGAAACTGTAAAAAGGACAAATAGGAGATTGAATTTCAAGGACGGAATTGAGACCATAGCTTTTCCTTTATTTTAAAAATACACCGAACAAGTTTACACCTGAGTTGATCTGATTTACTAGCTGTTTGTATCAGCTGTAGAAATCAAATTTGATGTAATGTGCCACAGAAACATACTTAGTTTAAATTGTGAACTGCTTCTATACTAGTAATCATTTAAAAACCATACAGACATATTCCCAATCACTGCAGGCTGTCTCAATATTCCCCTAAACTCCTTTGACATAACTAAAAAGTTAGGTAAAATGTGCATGTCATCTCTAGTTGACTTTTTCCAGCTCTCTCATTTCATTAGACAAACAGATGTTGAGCTACTGAATGAAAAGTAATGTGCCCATTTATTCATTTCTTCTTACTAGTCACAATAGATTTTATAGTACAAGTGAGTTACCTCCCTTAGGTGCCATAAGCTTAGAGAGTTAATAAAGCTGAACATTTTAGATTTTATTCTGTATAGTAATGGGTTTGCTCAGTGCAGTTAGAATAAAACTGTAACCGGTCACTTCTAATTGGTGCAAGAGTACATGCATTACTACATTCCCATGTAGCTTCTTATTCCTAATGAATTTCCCAGAGGTCTGAGAGAACAAAATAGAATGTTATATATTGTTCAGAGTACCTACTTGGCTTTCTAGCTTTTCACATTTACACAGGGTCTGTGACCAATTTATTTTGAAGTTTCAATGTAATAGAGCTACTAAATTAGATGAGTCACAGGGCTGGATATGTGCTTTCTCCATTGCACCATGTGGTAAGTACAACGTATGATTGGAGACACATTCATTTGATTTGGAAAATGAAAAGAATGCTGCCTGAGAACACAAAATCTGTTTCCCATTCAAGCAATGGAAACCAAAGTTCAACTGCATGAATGTCGCCTTTCACCGTCACCCCAACTTTTCTGGAGACAAAAAACTTTGCTTGTAATCTTCACAACCAAACCTAATTTTGTTATAATTGTTATTGATGAGAAACAATGTATTAATCTTTTAAAAATGACATTTTGCCCATTGTATTTACAGTGCAAAGAGAAGCACCTCCATAGAGTGGAGGTGAGCCAGAGTGGTTATCTAACTCTGAACCCCCTGTCCAACCCATCTGCAACCACCCAGGACCATTAACAACCACACTCTCCGCATCCAAAGGGAATTTCCATCCCTGACCATGATCATGATCATGAGAATGGAGACCGTTTAAACTATTGGAATCAGAGCAGATTCCGCAACAATCAGTTAAATACATTTTGATTATTGCTGTAAAGTTATTTGCATACCAGTCTATTATAATTTTACTCTCGAGGAAATAACTTCCAATCCTCAAGATGTCCCATGGAGCTTGATAATTAATAAGTAACTTCTGTGAAGTGAAATCAAATGTAGGCAAATGTAGCAGCCAATATGTGCACAGCAAGCCAACTTGTCCCACAAACAACAAATAAGAATTACAAGTAATTATGTTTTGGTTTTGTTAAGAAGGTGGTTGGTTGAACAAACTACAGGGAAAAGTCCATGTTTTTCATCAGATTTGCGAACATGCACGCAATCCACACTTTATCATTCAAATGGACAGAAGGTGCAACACTCTCTCATAACCACACTGAAGTGTCATTTTATAAGACCATAAGACATAGGAGCAGAATTAGACCATTCAGTCCAAAGGGTTTGCTCTGCTATCCTAAGAGATAATGGCTGAGCTGAGAATCTGTATCTCCACTTTCCTGCATTTTCCCCATAACCCTTGTCTCCCTTTCTAATCAAAAATCTGTCTCCCTTGGTTTTGACTGCACTTAATGATCCCGTCTCAACAGCCCTCTGTTGTAGAGAACTCTACAGATTCACCACCCTCTGAGAGAAGGAATGCGTCCCCATCTCTGTCTTAAATGTGTGACCCCTTATTCTGAGATTATACCCTCTGGTCCTAGACTCAACCACAAGGGGCGACAACCTTTCTCCTTCTTTAGAGTCAAAAAATATCTGCAGATGCTGGAATCCAAGGTAGACAAACAGGAGGCTGGAAGAATGCAGCAGGCCAAGCAGCATCTGGAGGAAACGAGCAGGGGTAATACCCAAAACATTGACTGCTCCTTTCTTCCAGATGCTACCTGGCCTGCTGTGTTCTTCCAGCCTCCTGTTTGTCAACCCTTCTCCTTCTACCCTGTCACATGGCTTAAGAATCTTACATGTTTCAATAAGGTTGCCTCTCATTTTTCTAAATTCCAATGAGTACAGGCCCAATTTACTCAACTTCTCCTCATAAAACAGTCCCTCCAAACCTGGTATCAGCCTAGTGAACCTTCTCTAGACTGCCTCCAATGGCGGTATATCTATCCTTAGATAGGGGGCCTAAAACTGTTCACAGTATTCCAGCTGCAGTCTGACAAGGGCCCTGTATAGTTTCAGCAAAACCTCCCTACTTTTATATTCTATTCCTTTTGAAGTGAAGGCAAAGTTCCATTTGCTTTCCATATTATTCACAGACCTTGGATGCTCGCATTTTGTGATTCATGCACAAGGACTCTCAAATCCTTCTGTTCCATAGCTTTCTGCAGTCGTTCTCTATTTAAATAATATTCAGCTTCTATTTTTCTTTCCAAAATGCACAACCTCACATTTTCCCAAATTATATTCCATCTGCCAAGTTTTTACGCACTCACTTAACTGGTCTATATCCCTCTGCAGACTCTTGACTTTAGACATGAGTTTGTGATGGAGTCAAACGTTGATATTTGGACCTAGAACCAAACGTCACCCCAACTGAGACAAATTGATGTTTAAGGCCAGGATACGTCCAAGTGGATGCCAATTTGTCTTAATAATAATGACAGAATTACCCTCTGTTAAACATTTTGAAACACCAAGCGCCTTATGAAGCTATAGGGAGCCTATGAATGACACAATTCCTCATCACCTAGTTTCTTAAAGTTAAAAAAACTGTTTAAACTTTTAGTAATGGAGTTTCAACACAGGGATTTTCAATTCCTGTTTGCACACAAAATATCTCTAGTAGTCTTAAAATGTTTTTACCCAGCAATTATTTTAATACTAAATCTGATAATTCTACATTTAAAGCATAATTTATAATGTATTCATGCAGTGTCACTATGCCAAGTCAAGCAAGCTATTTCACTGACATTCAGCTGTATGTGTGGCTGATCCATAAAGAATTCTCCACTTTTGTTCCTCTCAGGTTGTGGTGCTTCAGTATTCCTACACATCAGCACAACAGTGATTGAACACTCACCTTCCACCAGTGGCTGCTCACTTTGAAATCCCAGCAGAGACCAGGCCTGACCTGCACTCATGCTCCAGGTACAACAATATGTCAAGTGTTTGCAGACACCTGTTTGACAGAAAGTCCTCCATGCCTGAACGTGGTAACCCAGTGGGAGCATCCTCTCATCCATAGCTGTCAGGGAGCTTATAAACAGCCTCTGTGGGTAGATAAGGAAACTACGTGGCTGTATCATGGGCTCTACAGTGAGATCTAACTGGATAAGTGCTTGCTGAATCTACCAGTGGACGGAATCCAAGAGAGTTCTGTAATTACAAGCAATAGCTCATTGGGATTCCAAAAAGCTAAAAGTTGGGACATTAATTTAGCTCAACTTAAATGTCCCGTTGGAATCTAGTTTCAGTGACGTTTAGTATTATTCTTCCCTAAATAAAAGAAACCCCAGAACCTTTCTGTTCTGTTGAATAACATTATCACAATGGGAAACACTTTGATAGGCTCTGTCCTATTTATTGTCATATGTGCCCATGCTTTTATTGTAACAGACACTGACTCCAGGGAGTTGAAGCAAGTTTGAGTTAAATTTAACTAACACTCTGCTTACCTTGCCACATTTGTGCCTTTGTACATCTGACAACCCAATGGAAACTTAGCAGAATCAGTCCAGTGGGGTACTGCAAAACGTTATCCTCCAAGTATTATATGTTTTGGTGTGCAGGCCACAGTGAACTATTGTATCTAGAAACTTGACAAAGTCTAGGAAGAATTCACTGGCATTAAGTATTTTTTGAAAGTACAAACAGGAAACTTGCCTGTAAACTTTCTTAACACTCATTATTAGTTTTGCATTGCATCATTTATATATTATTTAATGCAGTTTACTGAATTATTAATAATATACTGGATGAAAGAGCAATCTAAGAAATAACGATCAGTGGAAAATCTTTAAAGCCCCAGGTATGCTCAGATCCACCATACCATTAAGGCATTAGCATAAGTGCCAAGTGTTTGACAATAGCTCTAGAAAGACTGGCACTTGTGATAATTACAGGGCTCATACATGAAGAGATCTCCACTTTTGTTCCTCTCAGGTTGTGGTGCCTCTGTATTCCTACACATCAGCACAACAGTGATTGAACACTCACCTTCCACCAGTGGCTGCTCACTTTGAAGTCCCAGCAGAGACCAGGCCTGACCCGCACTCATGCTCCAGGTACGACAACATGTCAACTGTATGCAGTCAGAAGGTCCTCCATGTCTGAACTTGGTAACCCAGTTGGAGCAACCTTTCATTCATAGCTGAGGGTGCTGAGTGGGACACCAGAATACCACATGACTGTCTTCATACTTTACTTAAGATTAGTTAAACTTTTTCCATCAATCCTCAGGGTGCTCTCATATTTGACGTTGTCAGAGTTTGTTTCATGGTCACCAACTTTTCACCACAGATGTATATACAGCATACATTTCAGACTGTTGCTCTCTGCAATTCCTCAAAACCTGCTCATCCTTTTCCCTCCTGTCAGCTAACTATTGCCCCTGCATAGTGTTTGTATAGTGTGAATATTTTGGAATACAAGATATTGTTTAATATTTGAAAGAGGAAGTGGCAACGAGACACCCAACTTAAAATGTGATTGTCTGCAAATCTCAGAGACATCTGCACCATTTCCAGCTATGTGAAAGGAGGTCATTTATAATGCTGATGCCAAGGTATTACACACAGAGTGTGCCTCAAAAGCTGACAGACAACTCTAGATAATATATCTTTTATTACTACCTAGAAATATAAACAAACAGATACCCTTATTAAAACAATCATTTTGGTTAATTTCACTCTTCTAAATTTTCAAAAGCTCTGTATTAAATGTGTGAGGCACTATAAGCCCTGGGTCAACCCCTGAGGACCAGCAAATAACACGTCTGCAGTAGCGACTCTGGCATAACCTGGAAGGGGAGGCAATGAAAGTTAATTGTGTGGCAGCAGATACGGTGCCCTAAATCAATCAAGCAGTTGCTTAGACTGCAGGGTTCATGTTTACAACAACCAAGAAGCTGAAATGAACTGTTTCAAGTACCTTGGCAGAATGTACACCGACACGAGGTGGGTTGATGACAGCTCTGAAAGACTGAAGTGTCTCACTTTTTATCAATGCTCATTATGATGTACAGGGACTGAGCAACACAATTTTTCCATCGAAGTTGATTTGTGTATTTTGTTTGACCTGAACAGTTTATATTCCACAACAAATCTATCTGACGTAAAATGTTGTTCTTCTAACAGGCATCAACATTCTCTTATGAGTCCTGGGAAGTTTCGGGAAAATATGATTTCACTGTTATTAAGTAACTTGCTTCTTTTAGAGAAATGGTAGCGGTTATCCGCTGTGACTGCTGTCATCATTGCAGAATGAATTCATAAATAATACTAATATGGAGCTCGTGATGATGCTTAAGTGTTGTATGTGAAAACAGGGGTTGGTGCATACATGTGATTTGTGGTAGGCTTGAAAAGCACGCTGTGTGTCAGGGACTTTGCAGAATTAAACAGAATGATTTTAAAACTGTTTTGTGACGTGCTGTAAACTCTGATTTCTTCGCCATTTTCAGGGGATTGGCGTTTTAGAATAGTTTTGTGCAAAACACAGCCAAGAAAAAGTAGATACTTTATATTAATATTCCATGTGAGGCCCAACAATAATCTGACCCTTCATGATTTATAACAAAAAAAGGTGAAATTAAGAAAACAAGGTATTTCTGCTCATTGGAGTTCATTTTAAACTCTTAATCACACCCGCACGGATCCACACTTTTTCTGAGAGCTGACTTGATGTCTGTTTACTCAATCTCAGCTCCAGTGAGAACAGACAGTAAAATTTGATGCATCAACAATAACATTCATTTATATAGCATCGTTAACATGGCTGCCAACAGTAACTGTATTATGATATGTTAAATACAGGCTGAATGACAGGATTTTAAAGTCAAGCCTATTTCTGACTGATTAACTAAGTGAGTTTTGCTTATTTGATACATCAACCAACTGGAGCAAGTTTAAATTAAAAACAAAATTCTCCATTGCTAAACATCACAGACATAAATCAAGGCTGAACAATAGAGAGAGATATTAGGAATGGTAAATAGTACTGGCAGTGAAGCATCTGATTTTAAACAGCTAACATTTGGCAGTATTCCTTTAAGGATCCTCTGTGACCAGTACATCTATCTAGTTTATCTGGAACCTGCAATCTTTGTTTGATTACACAGAATTATGCTCAAGTCAGTAATAGAGTGTACAGAGGTGCACAAAGCAAATGATACGAACCTTGGAATTGCGCTGTGTACAACATTCGTGCACAAATATTTAATACGTTCTTATTAAGTCTTTCATCTTCATCGATTACGTAATTTTCCAATTTAAGATTATATTACAATAATGTAATTTGCCTCATACAAAATCCTCCACTATTTTGCATCAAGTATTCATCAAATATCTGGACACTAATTGGATGACTTTACAATTCCTTCAGCACTTCCTCTTTTGTATCACTTTCAAAAATGAGGAAAAGTAGAACCAGGAGCATGAAGCACATTCTAAACCAGAGCTGAGTTTAATGTTGAACAGAAGCAAATCTCATAGAGCAATTTGTCGGTTATGGGCTACATTTCAGCTTTTGAAAACCATGGCCGTTTGAGTTATGATGAAGTGGACAAGTTTAACTTGTTTGATACATCAACTGGCTATAGCAAGTTTAGATTTTAAAGATAGCAGAATTTGCAGCAGTCAGTGAATATTATATAACGGGAAGTTAAGGATCTGAAACTATATTACCTTTCAATGCCTCAGCTTTCATTCTTCATCTTTCCCATTCCTCTCTCCTCCTGAAGACATCGGGCAAGATCACCAGTTGCATTAATTTCCTAAACTTCTTCCCAAGCAAGAACTTGCGTACAGCACCTAACCCCACCGTCGAGACCTCACAGCATTTCCCAGCCAACAAATTATTTTCAAAATGCTGTTGATCTTCTTGTAAAGGCAAAGGCAGCAGCAAATTACGCAGAGTAAGATCCCACAAACGGAAGCAACGGCAGTTAATCTGTTTTTCGACTGTTTCAGGGTAGAATGTTGGCTGGGACAATATTGTTTTTGTTGCTGAAACGGCGGGCTTTTTAATGAGCAGAATCTGATCACTCGCTTGGAGGGAAGGGTGCGGCAAAAGAGAGTGATTGCATTTTCAGAAATTCTTGTAGCCGTTTTCGCCTCCGATGACTCTTGCTGGAGCCGGGGGTGGCGGGAAGGTGGTATAATTAATGCGTGAATGCCCCCCGGGGACAAATTGGTGAGGTCTTCAGGGTTTTACCACTGAGGGGGGCATTTATCGAGCCCAGCTTCTGGCTGGAGGTTATTTTAACCCCTTTTTTTGTACTTCAGCACCCAAAGAAGCCTAACGGCCTCTTTACAATGCCCGGAGGGGCAAATGCAACCGTTGGCTCTAATTGCGTAGCGCGCGCCACCGTGGGGGCCTGTGGTGGGGGGTTGGGGGTTGGGGTGGGTGAATGGGTGTGGGTGGGGGTGGGGCAGCACCTCAATTAACGGCCGCCGTTGAGAGATGGCAAGTGGGCGGACGGCTTTCTGTGAGAAACCCGATCTGGTCACTGGTGACAAATTTAAGAGGTCAGAATCCGAGTAATGTACGTATCATGTGAAAAAGATGAAAGACAGGGCAGTGAGGTGGGTTTAAGCAGCTAATGCGAGGTAACCAGTTCCGACAGAAAAGGTCATAAATCCCCTTACCTTCTCAGAAATCTGCACCTGCTGAGTATTTACAGCGATCTGTTTAGTTATTTCCAATTTCCAGCAACTGCAGTATCTACAGGTTTGATTTACCAGGACTGTGCTCGATTTTAATAATGTTTTCTGATTAATATTGCATGCAAAATCAGCTCTATCTGAAGTTAAAATTGTTCAAAATGTATTGATGTGATGGACTGTGACACACTCGATTATCAATGTGTACAAAACAGAACCAGTCACACGAGGGACCTATAAAACACTTCTTTCAAACCCACGTGATTTAAAAATCTGCTGCATCCACAGGTCAACATTGATAACTGGATTGGGTTCTGTAATTTTTATTTCATTTTCCAGTACATTTTCCCACAATAAGATTTTGTGGGTCTTCAGAGAGGCCACTGATTTCTTGCAGGGCCTTTATAAAAAGGTCTGATTGGATTGGCTTAAGGATAACTGCTCCTTCTGCCCTATTCCTCCTCAAAGTGTCTTTTTTTTCATTTGCCTGTTTTCCCCCGGTTGATTAGGTCTGTAAAGTATTGGCATTTTTTGTTGGAAATAAATGTCACAGATAAATGACACAAAGATCAATACTTAACCAGGCAGTGAAGTTTGACTTTAAACCCAGATCAAATGTTGAATATCATTCTCCTTTTTACACTCATGAGATGATAAAGGCGCATTTACACTCTTCCCCGGTCCTGTCAATCCCCTCTCCTTTGTCACGCCCTCCCCTCCATGAAAACTGCTGCATGTGTTATTCTCACTTCATTAGCACAGTAACTGATGTAAGAAGTTTCCAAATGTGTATAAAATCAAGATTGACGATTTGGAAGAAAGACTACTGTAATAATGCAGGGCAGAAGCAGCAACACATCAGGTGTGTGTTGATTGATAAAGCTGTGAGCATGAAGTCTGATTTGCCGGTGAGCTGGCATTTCTGTTGCCTTGTACTCTGTGATATATTGAGGTATCTTTTATTTAATGGCTGCCTGAAGAAAAGGAAGGCTGCATCTATAAATGGACAACTCACTGTATTTTATCTGGCTGTAAAAGAAAAGAATTAAATCCCACAGAGCAAATGTGTTTTCAACCCTAATAAAATTAAGCAGTTTGGGTCTTAGTGCTACATGAGCATCACAACTAGTAGGTCCACCTAATAGTTGACCTTCACTCAGCTTACTCAGGACATTTATGACAGTATGAATCTCAACAGGACTGATTGATGTCAAATGGACAGATGTCACATCTCTAGGAACAAACCTATAATCAGTTCAAAAATTGAGATTGATAGATCTTTGTTAAGTAAGAGTATTAAATTATTGGAGGTGAGGCAGAGAATTGGAGGTATAATACAGATAAGCCAAATCTAATTGAATGCTGGAACAAACTCAAGGGACTGATTGGCCTACTCCTTTTTTGTGTTCCTTATTTCTGACACATATTGTTTCAATATCAATCTTGTGTCAATTCACTGTTGCAGTTGGTGAACAATTTCTGAATGACCTTGTTGGACTTTCCCATCCTTTTCAAGTGTTCACCAGAAATGTGTATTCTTCTTCTTTGACATTTCTTCGGGGCTAAGGATGACTTGTTCCACCCTGGGGCAGAGTTTTGCAGAGGTTGAATAGTCCAATCCTGGAGCTGCAGATTCTGCCAGGTGGTAGGTGGTGATATTTAAGGAGTTGGGTGCGTGGGTTGGATACTCTGAATTTTGCACGCTCTTTCAGCTGCTGGGCTTGGCCACCACGTACTCCAATTGATAATGCTTGAAGTGGTTGGTGCATTTGCAGAAGTTGCTTCTGGATTTGGTGTGGGAGGATTTCAGGATATCCTTGTAGCATTTCCTGTGTGCTCCTAGTGATCATTGACCATTGTGGAGCTCTTTTTATTTTGGCTTATTTAGGGAGTCTTGCGTCGGTCATGTGGACAGTGTGGTCCATCCATCTCAGCTGGTCATGTGTGACCAGTGATTCAATACAAGGGATATTGGTCTGGGAGAGGAGCTTCACAGTACATCTATGCTGTCAGTGAATTTGTAAGATTTTGCAATGGCAGTGCTGGTGATCACTGTCCAGAGATTTGAGGTGCCTGCTGTAAGTGTCCATGTTCCTGATACATACAGGAGGGTGGGCTCTACAGCTGCTCTGTAGTTCATGAGCTTAGTGCTGCATTTGAACACTGATCCTTAGACATCTGAAGGCTGCAGTGGTGGATTGAAGTCAATGTTGGATTTCATCATGAACGTTTGCTCACACTGAGAAGAGGCTCTCAAGATATGGGAAATGTTCCACGTCCAGGGATCCGCTGTGGATTTTGATTGTCAGTGGCTAGTTTTGTCTGGCAGGTGTGGGCTGGTAAAGAATCTTTTTTTTTTGTGGATGTTTAGTTTGAAGCCCATTCACTCATGTGCCATGGTGAAAGCATTGACAATGGTTTGTAACTTGGTGTCTAAGTGTGCGCATTCTCAGGCGTTGTCAATGCACTGCAGCTAGATGACAGAAGTTGGGATGGCCTTGTTTTTGGCTGGGAGACATTGTAGGTTGAACAGTTTTTCTCTCATCTGCTCCAGCAGAGACCTTCATGGATATGGAATGGAATGTTGCAGTGAGGAGAATGGAGAAGGGTGTTGGTCTGATAACACACCTGTTTGAACCCAGTTTTCACTCATATTGGGTCTATAGTGGATTCTCACGCGAGGATCATGGCTTGCATGTCATTCGTGAAGCAGGTTGGGGAATGGTGATAAATTTCTGTGGGCAACCAAATTTGAGGAGGTTGACAGACACTACACATGGCTACACAATTTCTGATTGAGCTTGTTGGACTTTCCCTTCCTTGTTTCCAAATGTTCAATGCTAATCAATATTACCCTTTAAAGCAAACACAGCACTGTACACTCTGATCAGAAGCCACATTTCAGACAATGTGTTGAACGTGATACTTCTGGGTATACCTGTGGAGAGTAATAGAACCTTGGATATTCTTCTATTTAATTGGTCTTAAAATCATGAGCCAAACAATTTCAGTTTCAGATGCTGATTTGGCTTGGTGTTTTCCCACATTTCTCTATTTTTATTTCAGTCCTTTTCAATCTTCGCAAACTTTGCTCCTTCTCAGATACCTTGAGCCATATGTAAAGATTCAAGCATTTCAGATAACATTTTGCTAATTTCTAGTAGATTGCTGACTTGGGGTACCTTTTTTGCACATTGCTTTCAATACTTTATTAAAGTCTTGCTTTTCTGTAATAATGCTCCAGAATTGAATTGAGGTGGAATGACTACAGGCTGGATAAGGCACTTTCAGTAGCTCAGGTGTATGAAGGATCTGAAGTGCCGTTATTGCCAATGCTCCTTGATGATACAGCAGTTCATTGACGCACTTTGATTACCTCTTGATAGCAACATATTTTATCATTGGCTGAGTTATTCAGCCAAGTAGCTTTAAAGATACCTTGCAGTCACTTGGGACAAGCAAAATTACCGAGCACCTGATAATTAGTAAAGTTGTAGGAGCACAGCTTTAAATCTGTGGCATTGAAGTTCTTCATCGGAATCTCCTCACAGCAACTAATTAAGTCTGCCTTGGAGATTTTGGACAGCATTTGATGCTGCAACAGCAGAATTTTTTTTTTAAATTATGAACTGCTCAAGGGATTATTATTCTTTCACAGCTGAATTTTTTCTTACAAAAGGAAACACATGGCAGGAAATGCAGTAAATATTCATGGGTTTTAATGTTCTTCTTTAGGTCCCTAATTTATTTTATTAGGTAATCATGTCAGACAATTCTGCATGTTGGTCTCATATTTTCAAATTGTTTGCAGATTGTTTTCTCCTTTTGTGTTTAAAAAGACTGTACAGTTACAAGTTTTCATACTGAGGAATGTCAACAGTTCACATCAACAAACATTCCTCAATTTCCATAAATCCACCCTGCATAGAAATTTCATAATCTTGAAATTTCAATATCTTGTCAATGAGTGGGGAGAAAAAAAGCACAAGATACATAAAACCTACCAATGGCCATAATTGTCAAGAGAATGCAATAGCGTAATTAAGCTATTATAAATGAGAAGCTGTGCCTGTCATTAATTTAAGCATCTAAGGATCCTCCAATAAGGCAACATAAAATGCTAAAATGGAGACAGAAATGTTGAAATCATAAATAACCAGTGACTTCTGAGTTCATTATTGCTTTGATATTACGTTTACATGCAAAAGATTTGTACAGGCGCTTAATTTGGCTGTAGTCATTATGTCAGTCTCAGTGCAGTTCCTGCTTGTTTTAGTATTTCAGTCTGTAGAGTTTTAAAACCTCAAGATTATTTTTGACTTTGAACAGTATTAATTTTTATGAGTTCTATTTACTTTTGAATAAATAAAATATACGGTCCATGGAGTAAAATTAATCATGGGATTTGTATAATATACTACAAGTTAATTAAAATAATATTGTGGACAATTGTTTAATGTGTATCAGTTATATAAGTGTTAATTCAAATATTAACAATGTGTGCAGAATATTGGCACAACTGCATGAGAAAAGCTTGTTATTAGCAGGTTTGAGTAGAGCAGTGGTTATTTTAGTATTGAACAGAGAGAACTGCTTACTGAAGGCAAATGACTTCCTGCAATCAAGAACTGGACAATGGATCTGACAAGCGGCTCATGGGCACCTCCTAGTTCCAAATTTTGAAACAGTGCTGAGTAATATTTTGGAAGTATTTTTATATTGGAAGTATTTTTACTTGCTTGATCACTCAAGTTTGGAATGATGTAGGGTGTAAAGAAATCTAAAATTAATTTCTGTAATTAGAAAGCGATATTGTAAACACATAATTTTACATTGATTTTGCACCATGGCTTCAATGCTTATGATTCTCTGGGATAAGAGGCAAAAAGAGAAAATCAATCTTTCTACTTTCTATACTCAGAAGTTCTAATTTGGGTAGTTTCAAATTAACTGCCATCAGTTACAGAGTAACACAAGTTCTTTGGGGCACTGGAATGCCAAATGTCAATGATACAAAGCCTTTTTGGAATATGCTTGATGCTGTGATCAGTGATAATTACAAATTCCTCTAAGAGTTTGTCCCATTGACTAACCTATCAGATCTGTGGTTGCTCAGTATTGGAGATAGGATTGATGAGTAAGGCGGATCTCTCTGACACACGTTCCAAGCTTTAGTATGTACCCAGTGGCTCTCAGCTGTGATTCGGTGTTCATAGTTTTTCTTATGGCCTTTCACAACTGATGGGCATCAAATGTAGTTAAATGTTGATACAAATCATCAAATTGGGATTGGATGTCAGTAATATTCTTTTTCAGTCTGTGTAGACTGTTTTCTATCAACTGTCCCGTTATTTTGTTGTCTGGGAGCAGGGGAGTAGGTTAATCTGCACCCCCCCCACCCCAAAAAAGAACAAATTTGCACTTGTTTTTGGTGGCATTTTACCTCTACACAATATCAGTCTGAACAAAGAACACTGGAACAAGCATTAGAATTTCAGAAGTGATACTGCATTTCCGAATCCATGTTTCTTCCTATTTCCAGCACAAGCTTTCACCTCAAATCATTTTACCATTCACATGGATTTTAGACGTTCATCCCAGTAATTTAGTCTGGGAAGTTAAACTGAAATGAGTTGATGTGGTGGTGGTGGTGGTCACATAGCTCAGTTACCCTGGTTGAGGATAACAAGCTGCTGATACTGCACAGAGAGAATATTGTGTGGGGGTGGGGAGAACCAAGTGCAGAAATGAAACAAAAGAACTCTGTTAAAACCCACCTTCCCCCACTTTTTAATGAAACCAGTTTAGCTCTATTAAGATGCAACGTTTCAAGTAATTAATTTATGCGGCATTGTTGTAAGTGAAGCAATCTGCAATGTACCATCTCTGCAGTTTAAAGCACTTAACAGTTGCTTGTCAAAGCCAGTGTAAGCTGCTGCAGTTGTGGAATTTGTACGTCATGTCTTTGCTGTCACACAACATCATTTCTTCTTGCTGGCATACTGCTGATTTGTGCATAAGTGATGTATGCAATCCACCTGAGTTAGGATTTAGTTTTTTGCAGTGAAAGATGTTCATCATTCTTGATCTTGTACTGTCAGAGGCAAGTGTTTTAGTGCCTCTCGCGATTAGTCGAAATTGACAGGCCTGAAAGCATTGAATAGCAGAACGTGTGAAATTAACAGTAGGGGGAAGTGAAGTGAAGTGTGGCAGTCATTTAATCTGCAATTTATCAGCTTATGGCACTCCTTGTATCATTCGTAGTTTACATTCAGAAATAATGTTCTCTGTTTCAATCCCATGTGGCACCATTAGAGGTGACAGAATTTAGGAGTGCTAGATGTATTTTTATTATGCATATAGCATCATGGTAAGCACATTATCTACATGCTGCTATATATTTGTGTGTGCGTATATATGTATATGTGTGTGTATATAGACTTTGAATTTCCATTGAAATATGGTTATATGTGATCCATCAATAACTCTCAAGGATAATATTTTAGTTGTCTCCTATATAAATGTGAAACTAATTTTAATGTGCACTTTGACTGTCAGTGATTGCTTGTGACAGTTGAAGCGCTTTAACAGGCACTGATAAATAGTAAGACCGCGCTGTGTGACCCAGTCAGGGTATTGGCTTTAATTTAGGTAATGTCCCTCCACGTCTTCCAGCAGTGGTTTTATATAAAGTGAAATAACAAACCTGAGGTTACAGCTCCTTCCTATCCATGTGCTTTTTTTTTGCTCCTACACATTAATCACTCCATTTTACAGAGAAATTGTAAGCAAAATATTTTCAAGGATGTGGAAAAGGTGATACTTTTCAGTAGGAAATGGAGCAGATGTGACTACATTGAAGATTTTTGCACATAAAATACAGAGCTCTTTTGAATGCAAAATCAAATCAGATTTCTGAAATTTGCCTTTCTAAATTATTAGTATGTTGTAAGCATTGTGCTGTAGTATAATATTTTTTAAGAACCCAAGTGATATGTCATTTACATTTTAAAGTTAATTTTATATAGAAGTTAGCTGCATTTATAAAGTACATATAGGAATTGACTGAGTTGATGTAAAAAGGCTGGTTCTCCTTGCAGTTGGGTCTAGAACCAGGATTAGTCTCTGAAAAAGGGGCAGCCATTTAGGACTGAGATGAGGATTAATTCTTTTCAATCAGAGGGTGGTGAACAGTTATTTGACTATATTCAAGACAGAGATCAATAGATTTCTGGTTATTAAGCATATGAATGGGATAATGCAGGAAAATGACTTTGAGGTAGAAGATCCCATGATCTGGTTGAATGGCAGAGCTGTTTTGAGGGGCCAAATGGTCTACTCCTGCTCCTATTTCCTTTTTTTAAATTTTTTTTATTCAACTGTATTTTAATTATAAATTTACTAAACCTCCGTATTTGACCTCTTCAGCATGCTCTCTGTGTTGAGAATGGGTGAATGCTGCCATCTACTAAATTATATAAATCAATAAATCATGACAGAGATAAACTGCAGTGCAGGCTCCATAATGTGTGATTCTGAACGTCTTCATATCGCAGTAATTTTTTTCAGCAGTAAGACCAACATGTTTTTAAAAAAAACTTGTCGTGTTCAATGCACAAGTAACATTGAGTAACTGAAACCTCAAATTCCAGTGACCTTTCTGGTATTTGCAGAGTTTTTATACCTGGTAATGTATCAAGTCCGTCTGCTTCAATGTTTTCTCTGTGTTTAAAAGTCAGAGCAGTTAACTGGAACACTGCACTATATAACAATGGGCAGTTGTAGGTGTACTGAAACATGGCAGTTATATGTGAGCATGTGATGTTATCAAGTGGCTCAACTACACATGAAATAGACCAGACAGCTGTCCAGTCATTGGGGGTCACTCAGTCTTTAGCAACCCCTGCCCCTGCCTAAAAAAGTAATTAAAATGCATTGCATTTGGAGGTAACACTCAAACCTTGATTGTTCTCTATGACTTTACCTTTTCAAAGTACAGATTCCAGGACTGTGAAAATGTTATATTTCTACTCATTGAGTGACCCTCATTAACCTCTTCTTCTATCTCACTAGACCAATGACTTAGCTTTTGTTAAAATATGAGATTGTAGCTAAGTGGAGGTTGCATTTTGGTTTCATCTTTTGTTCATATTAAAACTGCTCATTTTATAAGCATTCTACTGTATTGTCTTGCATTGATTCCAAACGTACTGCAGCAAAAATACACACATTACTTGATAATTAAGGTAACAAATAATGCATTTAAAAAATAATTATGCATGTGAATTACTGTTTAAAATAAAAACAAAATTGTTTCGCAATCCACCCCTCTCTATCCATGTCACCATAACGCCAGTGATGTTCTGCTGTGTGGAGTTTTTTGAACACTTGAAAGAAAAATTCCAAAGCCTAGAGCAGTAACTCGCCAACTGATGGCGTTATCCAGTGTGGCACAGTCTTGCTGTATCTTGAGGCAGGTCTGTCACAGGAGGATGCATCAAGCATTAAACAAAGCACTTAACAGAAGCTGAAACCCATGTGATCTCTTGGGGGCCATTTGAAACCATGGACCCAGCATCATCCACCTTGGCTGCCACTCTACAAGAATCCAACATCGACTTCTCCCTTTTCCCACCTTGCATCTCTCCCAACATAAACACATTCATTCAGATCCCCATCCACACTGAGATCTATTGATTGTTGCTGGGATCTAAACCCTGAACTGTCACAGCCATCATTTCACTCATTAAGCTAAATGCAATATCATGCCATACACTTTCTCTTCAATGCCACTAATAGCATTTAATACACTTCCTGCGGTCCAGAAGAATAAAACTGACTTTTCTTTGTTCCATATCAACAAGAGATGAAATATTTGTTTTTGCTAAAGAGAAAGCACTGGCAAGAATGAAAGAAAAATGAGATTTAACCATATATGCACGATGAGTCAACCTCGCATGACAAAACGCAGGAAGCTATAGGCCAATTCGGCTAACGTTTGTTGGGAAAATTATTAAGGATGTAACACTGGGACATTTAAGAAAGCTTAACACAATCAATTCAACAGGGTTTTGTGAAGGAAAGTCATGTTTGATAAATTTGCTTGAGTTCTTGAAGATGTAATAATGAAAGTTGATAAAGGGGAACCAGTAGATGCATTGTATTTGGAATTCCATAAAGTATTTGATATGAGGCCACATAAAAGGTTTTTGCATTTGATAGGCGTTCATGGAATTGGTGTTAATGTATTAGCATGGATTGAGAATTTGTTAATACACACAAGACAGCGAGTTGGGACTAATGGGATTTTTTAAGGTTGGAAAGATATAACTAGTGGAGTGTCACAAAGATCAGTCCTAGGGCCTCAATTATTTACCATCTATATTAATTACTTGGAGGTGGGGCAGAGTATAATGCATCCTAATTTGCTGATGAAACAAAAATAGGGGGAAGGGATGTTATGATGAGGTCACAAAGAATCTGCAAGGGAATATAGAGGTTAACAAATAGGCAAAAATTTGGTAGATAGAGTTTAATGTAGCAAAGTGAAAGGTCACGTATTTGGTAGGAAGAATCAAAAAGCAGCCTATTATTTAAATTGAGAAAAATTGCAAAATGTGCAGCATCAAGGGATGTGGGTGTAGATAGCATACAAGTGCTGCAAGTAATTAAGAAGGCAGATATGGAGGCAATAGCCGAGTTGTGTTATTGCTGAACTGTTAATCTAGAGACCCAAGTAATGTTCTAGGTACCCAGATTTAAATCCCACCATGGCAGATGGTGAAATCTGAATTTAATTTGAAAGAAAAACTAAAATTAAGAGTCAAATGATGACCGTGAATCCATTGCCATTTATCAGAAAAACCCACCTGGTTCTCTGATGCCCTCTTCTGGGGAGGGAAACTGCTATCGTTACCTAGTCTGGCCTACATGTGACTCCAGACCCACAGTAATGTCATTGACTCTTAGCTGCCCCCTGAGGAATTAGGAATGGACAATAAATCATAGCCAACAACGCCTTTGAATTTTAAAAAAATGGCAGTTTGGGCATTTATTGGTCCTCATATATAAGAAAGGATATATTGGCATTGAATGCAATTCAAAAAGAGGCTCATTCTGGGATGAAAGGGTTAACTTACCAATAGCTAAACAGGGTAGGCCTTTATTCATTAGAATTTTTAGGAGCAAGGGGTGATCTCATTGCAACATATATACTGAAGGGCTTGACAGGGTAGATGTTGAGAACGGTGGAAGAATCTTGAACTAGGGTACATAAGAAAATAAGAAATAGGAGCAGGAGTAGGCCATCTGGCCCATCGAACCTGCTCTGCCATTCAATAAGATCATGGCTGATCTTTTTGTGTGCTCAGCTCCACTTACCCGCTCACTCACCATGATTTAGTGGCCATTACAAAGACATGGTTGCAGTGTTGTCACAACTGGGAGTTAAATATCCAGAAGTATCAGACTATTCGGAAGGACAGACAGGAAGGAAAGGAAGCTGGTGTAGCTCTGATATTTAAGGATGACATCAGGATAGTAGTGAGAGACCATAAAGGTTCTATGGAAAAAATGGTTGAATCAATGTGGGTGCAAATTAGAAATAGTAGGGGGAAAATGTCACTGATAGGCATGGTCCATAGGCTAACCAAATAACAACATCACAGTGGGGCAGGCAATAAACAAAGAAATAACTGAATGTAGAAATGGTAAGGCAATTGTCATAGGGGATTTTAATCTACACATTGGTCAAACCAAGTTGGTCAAGGCAGCCTTGAGGAGGAGTTCATAGAATGTATCTGAAGTAGTTTCCTCAAACAGTATGTAATGAAACCTACAAGGGAGCAAGCTATCCTAGATCTGATCCTGTGTAATGGGACAGGAATGATTGATTTCATAGTCAGGGATCGTCTCGGAAGGAGCAATCTCAGTGTGGTTGAATATAAAATACAGTTGGAGGGTGAGAAGGTAAAATCCAATACCAGTGTCTTGTACTTAAATAAGGGAGACATCATGGGATGAGGGAGGAATTGGTTAGGGTAGACTGGGAGCAAAGACTCAATGGTGGAACAATTGAAAAACAGTGGAGAACATTTAAAGCATTTTTTTTTTGTCCCACGGTGCTCAGCAAAAGTATATATCAGTGAAAAGGTAGGACTGTCGGAAAAGGGATAATCAGCCACGGATAACTAAGGAAACAAAAGAGGGTATCAAATTGAAAGTAAATGCATGCGAAGTGGCAAAGATTAGTGGGAAACTAGGACATTGGGAAATCTTTAAAGGTCAACAGAAACTTTCCTTTATAACCACAAGAAAAGCTAAGATGGATTATGAGAATAAACAAGCTCAATATAAAAGCAGAAGTTTTTAAAACTATATAAAACAAAAGAGTGGCTAAGGTAAACATTGGTCCTTTAGAGGATGAGAAGGGGGATTTAATAATGGAAAATGAGGAAATGACCAACGTGTTGAACAGGTATTTTGTGTCAGTCTTCACAGTAGAAAATGCCAAGGAGGCTATGGCAGGTGAGGACCTAGAAACAATCATTATCACAAAAGAGGTAATGTTGGGCAATCTAATGGGGGCTAAAACTAGATAAGTCTCCTGGCCCTGATGGAGTGCATCCCAGGGGTCTAAAAGGAGATGGCAGGGAAAATAGCAAATGCGCTCTTGGTAATTTACTAGATTTCAGTGGACTCTGGGGCAGTTCTAGTAGATTGGAAAACGCAAATGCCACTGGTTTAAAAAAAGGAGACAGACAAAAGGCAGGTAACTATAGGCCCATTAGCTTAACTTCTGTCGTGGGGGAAAAAGCTTAAATCTATAAATCAAAGAAGAAATAGTGAGACATTTGGATGGAAATTGTCCTATTGGGCAAACGCAGCATGGGTTCATGAAAGGCAGGTCATGTTTAACTAATTTACTGGAATTTTTTGAGGATATTATGAGCACAGTGGACAATGGGGAACCAGTAGATGTGGCGCAGCTTTCTAGAAGGCTTTCGACAAAGTGCCACACAAAAGGTTGCTGCATAAGATAAAGGTGCATGGTATTATGGGTAATATTAGCATTGATAGAAGATTGGTTAACCAACAGAAAACGAAGAGTGGGGATTAATGGGTGTGTTTCTGTCTGGCAATCAGTGGCTAGTGGTGTGCCTCAGGTATCAGTGTTGGGACTGCAATTGTTTACAATTTACACAGATGATTTAGAGTTGGGGACCAAGTGTAGTTTGTCAAAGTTCACAGATGACACGCAAATGAATGGTAGAGCAAAATGTGCAGAAGACACTGAAAATCTGCAGAGGGATATAGATAGGTTATGTGAGTGGGCAAGCGTCTGGCAGATGGATTACAAAGTTGATAAATTTGAGGTCATCCATTTTGGTAGGAATAACAGCAAAATGGACTATTATTTAAATAGTGAAAAATTACAGCATGCTGCTGTGCAAAGGGACCTGGGTGTCCTTGCACATGAATCATAGAAAAGTTGGTTTGCAGGTGCAGCAGTTAATTTAAGAAGGTAAATTAAATATTGTCCTTTATTGCGAGAAGGATGGGATTTAAAAATAGGGAGGTTATGGTGCAATTGTATAGGGTGCTGGTGAGGCCATACCTGGAGTACTGTATCCAGTTTTGATCTCCCTACTTGAGAAAGGATGTACTGGCACTTGATGAGGTGTAGAGGTCATTCAGTATGTTGATTCCAGAACTGAGAGGGTTGTCTTATGAGGAGAGATTGAGTAGACTGGGACTACACTGATTGGAATTTAGAAGAATGAGTTGGGGTTGGCGATCTTATGGAAACATATAAATAATGAAGGGAATAGATCAGATAGAAGCAGGGACATTGTTTCCACTGGTGGGTGAAACTAGAACCAGGGGGCATTGCCTCAAAATAAGATTTAGGACTGACTTGAGGAGGAACGTTTTCACCCAAAGGGTTGTGAATCTGCATTATTCCCTGCACAGTGAAGCAGTTGAGGCTACCTAATTGAATGTTTTTAAGGCAAAGATAGATTTTTGAACAGTAAAGGAAATAAGGATTATGGTTAGTTACAGAATAAAGGGACATTTATTAACAAACTGAACAGCAAAGGAATTTCTTCTCCCAGAGGGTAGTGAATGGGGTAGGCAATTCCAGACAGAGAGTTGTGAAGGCTTGATCAATGTCAATATTGAGGAAGCGGTACTAATCTAGTTCAGGGCAGCCCAAGCAAAGAACATTTCCATCTCTGCTCCAATCATGAAGGAATAGGGAGTTTCCCTTGCAAAGGGGCTGGTCTACAAGGAGTTCACCTATAGTGATGGCTGGCTCGACTATGTTAAGACAAGAATGGTATCTCATCCAGTTAGGTGCAATGGTTACAGTAGCAATGACAGATGATTATCTCCAAAATGATTTTGCCCCACACCTTGAATGAGTACACACAGAGATATTTTTACTGCTGATGAAATTGGACTGTTTTACTGTTTTTTGCTATCACGCACTTTGATGTTTACAGGCGAAACATATGATAGAAAGTGAAGCAAGGAATGCTATGATGTGCGCGAACATGAATGCACCAAAAAGCTACCATTACTTTTTATAGGAAAGTCCAGGAAGCCATGTTACATTGTGAATGTCCAGACTCTGCACACATGGTGTGAGGATAATAAAACCATCTGGATGACCAGCATTTTTCAGATGTCTATCAGAGAAGTGGCACAGTGGTTAGCACTGCTGCCTCACAGCACCAGTGACCCAGGTTCGATTCCAGCCTTTGGTGACTGTGTGGAGTTTGTACGTTCTTCCCATGTCTGTGTTGGTTTCTACTAGGTGCTCCATTTCTGCCCATCAGTCCAAAGATGTACAAGTTAGGTGGATTGGCCATGGCTTCCACCTCTCTCACTTAGCTTCCTGCAAGTTGTGGTCTCTTCAGCAGCAAAGCTGTAATTGTATGAAATAACCAGTCTGTTCATTCGTAACACTTTTAACACACTTTGTGAAGTGCTGTGAAAGCATTTTGGAAGCTGGAATTTGAATGTGGGGATTGCTCTTTGAGATAGTATGAGCTGCAACGTATCAGCCGGTCATAGGATAGACAGAAATCTGATAAAATGCTCTGAATGTCGCCAAGTGGGTTCACCCCAATGTGAACACAGACAGTTTATAATGCTGAAGAGATGTGGGAGTTACCCAGGGTCAGCAGATTAGGGCAATTGGCAGTGCATGCTGTTCAAGCAGATTTTGTTTAAACCTTGGACTGAATCTTTTTTTTACGCGAAGTGCGAGATGCATTGACTTTTTTTTTGGGAAGGATTCTCGCTGTGAGGTCTAAATGCCTCATTAACGACCTAATAAAATCAATATACTGCAGATGCTGGAAATCTGAAACAAACACAGCGAATGTTGGAGAAACTCAGCAGGTCCAGCATCATCTGCGAAGAGAAAGCAGAGTTAATGATTCGAGTCCAGTCTGACTTTTTCAGATCTCAGGAAAAACCAAACCAGACTCGAAATGTTAACTCTATTTCACTATCCACAGATGCTGCAACATCTGCTGGGTTTCTCCAGCATTCTCTGTGCTTGTTTCATTAACTATTTACCCGATCCCGAGGGTGATCCCCTCATGTCTGATTCCACCCCATCTTACCAGGTACTGTTTCCGGAGCAAATCACTACTCACTAGGATCTGTTGAAACACCGGCATCCCTGATACCAGAACCCTATTTAAAACGCCACTGTCCACACGGAACGGTGCAGACATTCCCTGCTCAGTCAGAGAGAGCATTTGAATATATTACAGAAAGGGAAGATGCCACTGTGATTCTCAGTCAGGGACCTGGAAGTCCTGGTGCAAAGGAGAGGTCCGCTTCCCAGAGGACACCGCATCACCTGATCCTGGCAGATTGGTCGGAAGTCTTTCCACCCTGTCAGAGCAGCCTTCACGGTGCAGAGGAACTGATGGCAGTGCTGCAAGAAGGTCAGTTACCCTCTCTGTGCCAGGGTATTCTCCACTGGTTCCCAATCAGTAGCCATCTTTTCTCCATTCCTGCTCTGCTCCGGACCGCTGACTGTCCCCGTTTCAAGCCGGGCCTTCTAGCTCGTCTCTGAGCTGATGGCAAGATACTCCTGAGTAAAATGTCTGCAGGAGATGTTTTCACCTGAATCTCTCTGACTCGCGCATTAGGATGGAATGCAAGATGGACAGACTCAGCCACGTAAGAGAGAGGGAGGAATTTCTTGACCATTTTATCCAGGATACATTCATATCCCAGTAGTAAACAACGGTTCAGGTGGTA
>NC_063359.1:24540438-24661077 GCF_021869965.1 Rhincodon typus | reverse complement strand
CTGCTCCTATGATGCTGCTTGGCCTGCTGTGTTCATCCAGCCCTGCACCTTGTCAGCTCTATACCTTGTTATCTCAGATTCTCCAGCATCTGTAGTTCCTACTATCTCTGGTTCAGGTGGTATAGTTGGTAGGGAACCAGGTAGCAGTGACTTGGGAGAAATTGAAAAGGAATTCTCAAAGACTCTGATCCTGTCTAGCAGGTAAATTACCGTGAACTCACACGTGGTGAGAACAAGGAGCAGGCTGCTGAGAGGCTAAGAAATTACTTGTCTTAATTCAAGAAACAGCTGAGCTTTTTGTTTGTCTATTGAATTTACTCTAACATCCAGTTCCACTTTGAGCATTGCAGATTAATTGGCGATGTATTGTCATTGATATTTCAGTGTATATGCAATTATACTTATTGATAATTCTGGATGTTACATATACCATAATGATGCTTTCTCTAAAATTGAGAGATCAAAAATAAAAATCAGTTGACAATCCATTAAAAATCTTTTTCTGTATCATGTGTAATTAAAGAGTAAAGTCACGATCACTTAAATGGATAACTATAAACAGATGAAAACAGTGAGCAAATAAGATCTTTTGTGCACAAGTTTGGTTTTTATCTTTAACGATAGCTGCCCCTTTTTAAATTAATAAACAGGTTAAATTAATTGCTAGAGTCAGGACTTATTCACTGACTAAATTCAGTTTGTTTGCTTATTTTTAAACAATAGTGTTTGAACATCACCCAGCAACTGAATCAGATCAGATGTTGCAGAATTTCCTTCACCTCATCAGGTGCTCAAGGTCAAACAGTTTTTGCAGCCATTATGAAAAGTGCCTTTATTTCGCCACATCATTTGGGCCTAATGTTCAAGTTTTACAATACATAGGACTTACTTTTTGTTGCTAAAATATACCTTTATTCTTAAATTTTATAAGGAAAAACATCACAAAAAAATTTAAATTTGAATATTCTATAAGTTACAATTGTACATTTTTGAATTTTCTTGCAACAGTCTTCATATCTAGCAAATACATTCCACAGCCTGAGGGCAAAACTTTCAATTTACAAACTCTGCAACTGATATAAAGCTCTCTCTACAGCATGTTTCACTCTAAGGTGCCTGCATACATTTTAAAATTCTTGATACTTAGAACTTAGATGTGTTTATGTGATGCAGAAACTTGTTGGCGTCGCACTACAGACAAAACTGTCCCTCTGGATAATGGAAATGCTTCTCCTCAAAGGTGAAAGTAACTGCAGTATTGAATGGATCAAAGGTTGCTCAGGTTCAGAGTGAACAGCTACAGTTTGGTATGTAACAACCTTTTACTTTAAAGATGTGTTATGCTGCTGTAATGTAGGAAATACAATTTAACAACTATAGTCTTTTTTTACACCAAGGTAATTATGATCCTCTGCTTTTCATTGTTAGTCTACTACCAAACAGTTAAAACAAACAAAAGAATATAATGGCTCAGTGAATAAAATTACTTAACAAAATCATTAAGTTTGTTTCCCTCTGCAGACTACACTTTTGTTTGAGATTCAGTTGTGCTGCTGTTTCCCCTGTTAATAGCTTTTCCTTCCCCTTTTATCACCTGCATTAATAAATCTCCACGTGGCACAGGTTACTCAAAACGTTAATTGTAGGATAGTGCAGTATAGGAGGAAGCCATTTAACCCATCATTCCAGATACTTTGCATGTGAGTGAAGGATTTGACCAGTGCTTAAAGGCATAGAAAAATGTTAAAATTGCACAAGATTCATAAGAATGTTGTCACACTGATTCTAAATTCTAAGTAAACCAATGTAGGGCCCAACCCCTCTGTGCAATTGCTTGGAAGTCCATATTGTTTCCTAATCCCTAAAAGAACATGGATAACTTTAGCACATTTGTGTGTCTGGGGAAGGTGGAAAAGAGAAATTGTTGCAACAACCTGTTATTTATAAAGCATCGTTAACATAATAAAACATCCAAGAATATTATTCAGCAAAATTTGACACTGAAACAAAGGAGATTTTAGGGCAGATAATCAAAATGTAATTAAAGATTTAGGCTTTAAAGAAGTATCTTAAAGGAAGAAAATAAGATAGAGATGAATTAGCAACACTGGAACAGATTGAAATGGAACAACGAGAGAGCAGTGGCATGTCAGGGAACTGATGGTAGAGCGTGTTCCAGCTAATCGTGTTGAATGATACAGATAAGTCAAAAAGAATGAAGAAAGATAGAGCACTGTGATCAGAATCCTACAGATTTGTGTTGGTGACTTGAACCAAGGACATCTCGATGATGTGTGTGGGACCGAGGGCAGATTGAAGAGATTGAAAATAGAATCTATATTAACTCCTCTCTCTTACAATTGCAGTTTCCTGCTCATAATATTTCCTTCACTCCCTCCTCACTGAAGTCCATATTCACAGCCCACCTCCTGGCCCTCCTGCTAGTCGACATTATTAACGGCTTCCTTTCCTTGGGTTCTATCCCAGGCTTTTTCAAAACTGCTGTCATTGTGTGACTTAAAAAAGATAGCTTCAACCTACCGGCTAACCCAAAATGCTGCTGCATCTCTCGTCTCCCTTTCCTCTCTAAAGTGTGTTTGTTCTCAGCTCCTTCCCAATTTCTCTCCAAGTTCCCCTTTGATTGCCTTCAGTCTGACTTCTTCCCATCTCAAAAGACTGTTAACCCATGGCACATATGACATTTTTATTTACTGGAAATAATAAATTCTCATCTTGTTCTTCTTCAGCACTTTTCCTTCATGATTCGGCTCCTCAAGTCTGCTCTATTGTGCTTCTGTTCTCACCTGTCCAAGCACAGCCAACATCCCCACGGTTTCTCTTATAACCTCCAGGACTTCATCTCAAGAGCTTCCCAAGAGATGTCATTGGCTTTTTCCTGCACCTCAATTTGCAATTTGATCCTCAGTAACGTTACTTACTGGCATGGGTTCAGCATCCACATGTATACTGATGACAGCCAGGTCCACCACTCCTTCCAACCTGACTACCATTCAGAGCAATCAGACTGTCCATCCGATATTGTTATCAAGTTAATTAAAATATCCTGCAACTGAACAATGGACAGAGCAAAACTGTCATCCTCAGACTCTCCCACATGCTTTGCCCTCTTCCCAATGATTCTATCTGCAATCTTGCTATTTGCTCACACAAAACCAGGCAATGCAAAACTTCGGTGTGCTTCTGAACCCAAAGATAAACGTCTAACCCTTTAATCATCTGGCTTTTAAGCCATTTTGTTTCCCGCTTCTTCATTATTGATAGCAGAGACAAGCTGCCTTGGTTCCACTTTTGAACTATAATTTCTTTCTGTTTCTTTCTCTAGCTTAGAACCTTCTTCAAACACACTCCAGATCACATCTAACTTCTGCCCCATGGCTCAGTGTCACTATGTTTTTGTCCTGTCTTTGAAAAACCTCATAAGGTACCCTTCATTGATAAGGTGTTATACAATTGTAAAATTGTTCCTTTTGTACTGTTGATGCAACTGTTGTTTGGATTAGAAGAGCATACAATATTAACCACTGTCTAATGATGTTCGTAGGAGAGTGGCTGAAGACTGGTTTTTACATAAAAACCAAAGTGCAGATGCTCTAATTCAGAAACAAAAATACAAATTGCTGGAAAAGCTCAGCAGGTCTTGCAGCATCTGTGGAGAGAAATCAGACTTAACATTTCAGATTGAGTGACCCTCCCTCAGAACTAATGGCAGCAAGGAAAATGTCGGTTTATTAAAAGACCATAAGATATAGGAGCAGAAATTAGGCTATTCGGCTCATCAGGTTTGCTCCACCATTCAATCCTGGCAGATAAGTTTCTCAACCCCATTCTCATCCCATAACCTTTGATCCCTTGACAATCAAGAACCTATCTATCTCTGTCTTAAATATACTCAATGACCTGGCCTCCACGGCCTTCTGTGGCAATGAATTCCATAGATTCACCAATCTGACTGAAGAAGTATCTTCTTATCTCTCATCTAATGGCTCTTTCCTTTTCTCTAAAGCTGTGCTCTCAGGTCCTAGCCTCTCCTGCTAATGGAAACATCTTCCCAATGTCCACTCTGCCCAGGCCATTCAGTATTCTGTAAGTTTCAGTAAGAACCCCCAGCTTTCTCTCTCTCTCTCTCTCTCTCTCTCTCTCTTTCTCTCTCTCTCTCCCCCCTCCACCCCCCCACCCCGCCCCATGCCATTCCTTCTAAATTCCATCGAGTATAGACCCAGAGTCCTCAAACATTCCTCATACGTTAAGTCTTTCATTCCTAGGATCATTCTCATGAGCCTCCTCCGGACTCCCTCCAGGGCTAGTACATCCTTCCTGAGGTAAGGGGCTCAAAATGCTCCAAATGTGGCCTGACCAGAGCCTTATAAAGCTTCAGAAGTACATCCCTGCTTTTATATTCTCGTCCTCTCAAAATAAATACCAAGATTGTATTTGCCTTCCTAACTACCGACCCAACCTGGAAGTTTACCTTCAGACAATCCTGGACTAGGACTTCCAATTCCATTTGCACTTCAGATTTCTGAATTTTCTCCCTATTTAAAAAATAGTCAATGCCTCTATTCTTCCTACTGAAGTGCATGACCTCACACTTTCCCACGTTGTATTCCATCTACCACTTTTGTGCCCCTCTTCACCTGTCTAAATCCTTCTGCCGCCTCCCCGCATCCTCAATACTACCTGTTCCTCTACCTATCTTTGTATCATCTGCAAACTTAGCCAGAGTGCCTTTAGTTCCTCCATCTAGATGATTAATATATGAAATGAAAAGTTGTGGTCCCAACACTGACCTTTTGCGGAACACTAGTAATCGGCTGCCATCCTGAGAAGGACCCTTTTTACCTCCACTCTCTGCTTTCTTCCAGACAGATAATCTTCTATCCATGCTGGTACCTTGCCTCTAACACCATGGGACCTTATCTTACTCAGCAGCCTCCTGTGTGGCACCTTGTCAAAGGCCTTCTGGAAGTCAAGTAGATAACATTCCATTGGCTCTCTTTGGTCTAACCTGCTTGTTACCTCTCCTTGATGAAACCATGCTGACTTTGCCGTATTTTACCACGCACTTCCAAGTATTTAGAAATCTCGTCCTCCACAATGGACTCCATAATCTTTCCAACGATCGAGTCAGGTTAATTGGCCTGTAATTTCCCATCTTTTGCCTGACTCCCTTTTTTTAAAACAGGAGGGCTTACATTAGTGACTTACCAGTCCTCTGGAACCCTCCCTGACTCCAGTGATTCCTGGAAGATTACCACTAACGCCTCCACTATCTCTTCAGCTTTCTCCTTCAGAACTCTGGGGTGTAATCCATCTGGTCTAGGTGATTTATCCACCTTCAGACCTTTAAGTTTTTCTAGCACCTTCTTGGGTGATGGCCACTGTATTCATCTCTGCCCCACCCCCACCCCATCTCTCTTGAATTTTTGGGATTATACTCATGTCTTCCACCATGAAGACTGACACACAGTACTTGTTCAGTTCCTTGACCATTTCTTTGTTCCCCGTTACTACTTCAGCGTCATTTTCCAGTGCCCCAATGTCCACTTTGGCCTCTCTTTTTTGCCCTTTCTATATCTATAGAAACTCTTGCAATTTTTGTTCATATTATTGACTTGCTTACCCTCATTTAATCTTCTCCCTCCTTATTTCTTTTATTGTTGTCCTCTGTTGGTCTTTGTAGGCTTTCAATCCCCTGGCTTCCCTTCACCCTTCGGGCTGTTTATGCCTTCTCTTTTGCTTTTATGCTGAGCCTGACATCCCTTGTCAGCCATGGTTACCTCACCATCCCTTTAGTATGCAGAAGATAGGGTTGAGGGAGGGGGTAAAGAGTAAACGATAGGTAGAGCCCAGAGAGAAGAACAGTTGGACAGACAAAGAAGTGGATAACGATCTAGCTAGGAATGTCAATAGCTATTAATGGAGACTGTTAGTGGCTAATACTGGGTTGTGTATAATAGCAAACTATGTGATAACAAGGCCTAAAGTCAATGCCTTTCTTCCACTTGCTATCATGAGTAAAGCCTACTTGAATGAAGTATAGGGGCCAACCATTAATGGTGGAGCAAGCACCCTCAGGAAAATGGGCAAACATTGGAAGGTAATAGTTCCTCATTTTGATGGCTATAGATACTTCCACGTAACAGGCTTAACACTAACTCACCAGCTGCAGCATACATAGGAAAAGAACATTTCCCAGAACTTCAGCAGTAAATGTTAAACTAAATACTCATTCTTCAGAGCAGATCATCAAGCCACTGGGTAGATGACCCAGTGTCACCTGCTTATGAAGAAGTTTTGCAAGTGGCAGTGTGGAGGTGTCTGTGTCCTGACCAGTTTTCTCCCTGATCCAGTTTACTTAGTAATTACTGTTCAGCACAGTATTTAAATAAAACTGCAGGTGGCTTGAGAGAAGGGCAACAATTTTTTTGTCAAAAAGCCCGAAATCCAACACTCATATTTGGGACAAACTGTGCTCATTAATAATACTGTTGAACATGTGTTTAGAAGTACCCAATATATCTATGCTGATGTCTGTGAATATGTGTGGGTGTTTATGTTAAAGCAGTTTTGTTTATTTTAAATGTTAATGCTTTAAACAACAAGCCAATCTTTTTGTAACATTTGGTCTGTTAACTTTTCAATTACACATTGAGATGAAAATTAAATGCAGGCTAATGCCATGTCATCACCCTCTACAAGGGTCCTTTATAATGGTTTTGTGAAAATCGCCCTGCCAAATGCAAATTTCTTGGAGTTGCTGCCATTGTCCACAAGAATGATTTGCATCATTCTCAGCAACTGCAATTTGGATGCTTCACAGATACTTTCCGGAGTCATAGAGATATACAGCATGGAAACAGACCCTTTGGTCCAACTCGTCCATGCTGACTAGATATCCTAATAAATCAGTCCCATTTGCCAGCATTTGGCCCATAGCCCTCTAAACCCTTCCTATTTATATGCCCATCCAGATGCCTTTTAAATGTTGTAATCGTACCAGCCTCCACCATTTGCTCTAGTAGCTTTTATTCCATGCACCACCCTCTACATGAAAATGTTGCCCCTTAGGTCCCTTTTAAATCTTTCCTCACTCACTAAACCCATGCCCTCTAGCCTTAGGATTCCCCCACTCCAGGGAAAAGATCTTGTCTATTCACCTAATCATGCTTCTCATGATTTTGTAAACCTCTAGAAGGTCACACCTCAGCCTCTGACTCCTCAGGGAAAATAGCCCCAGCCTATACAGCCTCTCCCTATAGCTCAAACCCTCCAACCCTGGCAACATCCTTGTAAATCTTTTCTGAACCCTTTCAAGTTCCACAACATCATTCCTGTAGCAGGGAGACCAGAATTGCACAGTATGCGAAAAGTGGCCTAAAAAAAAAAAAGTCCTCTATGGCCACATGACCTCCCAACTCCTATACTCAATGCACTGACATATAAAAGCAAGCATACCAAATGCCTTCTTCATTATCCTGTTTATCTGCGACTCTACTTTCAAGGAACTATGAACCTAGACTCCAAGATCTTTGTTCAGCAACACTCCCCAGACCTTACCATTGAGTGTATAGATCCTGCTCAGATTTGCCTTTCCAAAATGCAGCACCTCACATTTATCTAAATTAAACTCTATCTGCCACTCCTCAGCCCATTGGCCCACCTGATCAAGAGCCCCCTGTGCTCTGAGGGAACCTTCTTTGCTGTCCAATTTTGGTGTCAGCTGCAAACTTACTAACCATACCTCCTACATTCACATCCAAATCATTTATATAACTGACAAAAAGTAGTGGACCCAGTACCAATCCTCACGGCACATTGCTGGTCACTGGCCTCCAGTCTGGAACGCAACCCTCCACCACCACCCTCGGTATTCTGCCTTTGAGCCAGTTTTGTATCCAAACGGCTAGTTCTCCCCGTATTCCATGTGATCTAATCTTGCTAACTAGCGTTACCTTGTGCAGCCTTGTCGAATGCCTTACTCAAGTCCATATAGATCATGTCCACCACTCTGCCCTCAATCCTCTTATTACTTTATGCTGAACAAGTATTATTTGCTGAATTAATCCCTCACATCTTATAACTAGAAGCACAAACAAATGCAGCCAGTTTCTGATATTGTAGCACGACTGATGCAAGCAATAAAACGTTTGTGGTCTTCATAAACATATTGAACACTATGTGATGTCTCATTCTCTGGATCTTTTTGACAGATTACATCTTGGTCAACCAATTCCTAATCAAATTTATTAGTGAAATTAAAAATTGAAATGAGAGCAAATACAGCAGATTTTGCTAAATTACAAAGCTTGCTAATTTCACAGAAATTGTGATAAACCAAATTAAACATTAAATACTTGTGAACTGTGAGGAGGATAATGATGGACTTCGAGGACAATAGGCTGGAATAGATGAATATTGATTGAGTTAGATGAAGTTTGTTTACATATTTAACTCAGCGACTGGGAATGATCAGAAGACTGAGCATCATCTGATTAGGTAGTCACAGAACTAGCGAACCATTGTGATGAATTTCTCGGGGAAGCTGAATTTTTCAGTGTCCTTTCAAAGGTATTCATGGGCGGCTGTGTCAAAGGCCTTGGTCATGTCAAAATGTGGTTAAACTGCTTAGCTAATGTTTCTAGAATTTGGGCTTTTCCTATAAGCAGTGTTGATCTGTTGACACTTAGGATTGAAGTCAAACCAGTAAACTGGGCCTATAGGCAGGTTTCAGAGCAGAAATCTCCAGTCTTTGCAGTCTACATATGACTGAAGTTTGTCTGCTTTTTGATTCAGCCAAGTGTCTTGCATCTTTCTGAACTTGTATTGAACAGTTTTGTTGTTTAGGTAGGCAATGTTTTGAATATTAATGGTAACTTTTTAAAAAGAAATTGAACATAGGATGTAGTATTACCCATCCCTAAATAGCCCTTAGGCGGTGCCGAGCTGGTAGAGGATCAAGAATGTCAGGCTGCAATTTATATAGGGCATTGGTGAGGCCAATGCTGGAATAGTATGCAATTTTGGCTTCCTTATCTGAGGAAGTACATTCTTACTATAGAGGGAGTGCAGCAAAGATTTACCAAATGCCTTCCTGGGATGACAGGATTGATGTGCACGGAGAGATTGAGTCAGAGTGATATTTGCTGGAGCTTAGAAAAACGAGGGGGAATCTAAAAGAAAGATAAAACTCTAACAGTACTTGACAGGTTAGATGCTGGGTGAGTCTAGAAACTGGAGTCATAGTTTAAGGATAAAGGGTAAACTTTTTAGGACCGAGATGAGAAATTTCTTCACCCAGCAAGTAGCGAGCCTGTTGAACTCTTTACCACAGAAAAGTGTTTGAAGCCAAAATATTGTTGAAGGAGGTAGATTTAGGTCTTGAGGCTAAAGGGATCTAGAGGTGAGGGGATTAGGCTATTGAGGTAAACGATGAGCCATGATCTTACTGAATGGCAGAGCAGACTTGAACAGTCAAGTGGCCTATTCCTGTTCCTGTTTTCCTATGTCTGACCCAACATTTCTCTCATCCACTTTCCTGCCTTTCCCCATAACCTGCAATTCCCATACTGGTTAAGTGGCTGCCTGTCTCAATCAATCTTACATATACAGAAGGACACCAACAGAAGAAATTCCCCCTCAGCTGAGTCTTAAGTTGGCACCCCTTTAAGCTGAGACTATGCCTTCTGGTCCCAGACTTTGCCATGTGGCAAAACCTCTCAGTATTTTACTTGTCAAGTCCCTTAAGAATTTTTCATATTTCAAAGAGATCACCTCTCATTTTTCTAAAGTTCAGTGAGTAGAGTCCCAACCTTTGTTCATAAGACAATCCCTCCACACCAGGGATTATGCTAGTGAACCTTCGCTGAACTGCCTCCAACTGAAATATCTTTCTTTAAATAAAGGGGACCAAAACTGCTGTCAGTACTTCAGGATGTGGTCTCACCAGAACCTTGTACTGTTGCAGTCAGACTCTTCCCTACTCTGTCTAATCCCCTTGAAATAAGGTCCAACGTTCCATTAGCCTTCTTGATTAAGTACAAGTGCACAAGTACCCCTAACAGCCCTCTGTGTTGCAGCGTTATGCTGTATTTAACTAACTGTTGTCTGGATCTCCCTTTCAAAATAAACAACTTGATGTTTTCCCACATTGTATTCTATTTGCCAACTTTTTGCCCACTTACTTAACCTATCACTATCTCTTTGTAAACTGTTTGTACCCCTTTTGAAACTTGCCTTTGCACTTAATGCTGTTAGCTGCAAATTTGGTTACAGTACACTTGCTTCCTTCCTCCAAGTCATAATATATTATCATAAACAATCCTGTATTGTAAAGTAATCCTGTGGCCTGAGCCACCTGTCTGTAGCTCCTAGTGAAGTTACTGCTATATTTCCACAGGACTTGTGGCAGCTAAACGATGGGTGACAGATTAACATAATTTACATGTAAATTAAGTTATTGTGAAGCAGAGTTGCCCCTCATCAACCTCCTGTTGACCTACGTGGTCTGTGACAAGTCAAGTCTAGATGCTGGGGAGCAAATAGATCTGTATGCATTGGGTGACCAGGTCAACTCCTTATTGACCTCTAAGTGCTCCACATCACTCTGCTAACCCACATCTGGGACCATTAGACTGGTCTCATCAGCCCAATATACTGGGACCAGGCTTCAGGCGTGGGCAACTCACCAAAGATATAAACCACCGGGTTTCCTGTTACCCAATTTTGTCTGCTCATCAGAGCGTTTTACTGGGGTTTGACATTTGTCACATGCTAACAACTATTTGGAGCCACCAGTGAAAGTTCAGCAAAAGGTAAGAATCGATGTAGAGTGGGCCACTCCAAACAACATGGCGAGCAGCAGGAGAGCTGCAATCGTTGTTTCAACCCTTATACATCCAAGGCACAGAATTACAGGAGAAAGGTACAGAATAAGGTTGCTGCGACAACACAACCTTGGTTGAAATGCAAGTTTTTCCATCTCTTTTTCAATCTTCAAAGTTACTGAACTAGTATGTTCAACACGATACTTCTGATGTATTTACGGTCCCAACAATGAACACGCGCACAGTAAATCAGCAAGTTAGTTTTTTTTTAAGAAACGTATTTTCTCCATATTAATAAAACAGTACTGTTGGGTTTGGAATAATTTGTACCATTTAATATTAACTTTCCGCGTGCAAGCATCTGGTTTTACTTTACATGACCATTCCTGATATTGTAAATAATGGTAGCTGCAACTGAGTGAATTCAGACTATTTAAATGCCACATTGTCATTTACCTCTGTATTAACTGCTTAAAGATCTTGCTGCTGGTGTCAAGTTACTCCTGTTCTTAATACTGATCTGATAATCCCCAGATCAACAGTCTGGAGCACTGGCGAATGGCTCATTATCATCAGCAGGAGGAACCTCACACAAAGAAGAAGACCTTTCAGCAATTAACAAGGCAAAAGGATAGTAATATCTGAATATCTGAAGAATTTATTCAGACCTTATTTTAAATATCAGGAGCAATGGCCCCTGTCAGCTCTGTTACTTTAAATGAGATTTAAAAATTAGTACAATTTTCTTTTACAAATAATAATTTTTGGTATTCATTTCAGCCACAAAATGTCAAGAGTGGTTAGTCTAGATTTCAGTAGGAGAATCTGCGAGGCACTGCTCATTACAGATATTATGAAGATATTCTGCTTTGACTTGGCCTATGTGTAAACTGTACAACTGACTGCAGTCCCACCTATTCAAGTCCCAATCCAACAAGCCTGTTCTACTAAGTCTGTTTCTACATGTTTCAAATGAGGTCATACCTGAAACATTAAACTGTCATCTTTTTACAGTTTCACTGAGTGGTAGCTGATTGATTAATTGGATCAAAATGTTGGAGCTTCAAGCCCTACTTGCGGATTAGAGCACAGAATCTAGACTGATCGTTTAGTCTGACACCAAGGCGATGCAGGTATGTGTGGACTGCTATCTTTAGGATGAGACATTAGACGAGAGCCCTGTCTGTCCTCTCAGTTGCACGTGAAAGATCTCAGGGTGCTATGCCCTGGCCAGTTACTATCCTTCAAACAGTGTCGTCATTAATGAGTGGGAGATTGAGAAACAGGGGAACAGCCATGATAATGTTGAATGGTGGTGCAAGCTCATTAGGGGCAAATGGCCTACTCCTACTTTTATTTTCTATGTTAAAGTAAAGGAATTAATTGATTACAAAGCACTGGGGACATCCTTATCCCAAATGTGAAAGAAATGACAAACGGGAATTCTTTCAACATATGACATTAAATATTTTGTAGTAAAATTTTAAGTGTGAGAAGAGTATTGCAAAGTAAAAACAATCTTGGGTAGCGCTCTGGAACTTATTTTGCAAAAATAAATGTCAACCTTTTCTCTTGAAAGGTGAAGAGAAAACCTGCAAAAGCAGGTGGTGTGCATGTGTGCAGGCCCAGTGGTGGGTGCGGGGGGGGTGAAGGGATAAATTTCATTTCATTCCGTGCCAAATAACATTTCTCCTGAAGTTTATTCAAAGCTGGATAACTTATGCAGGGATTTGCAATTTTAAATGTACAATTGTACACAATTAGGGAAGGCGATGGCCTAATGGTATTAGTGCCAGACTATTCATCCAAAAACTCAGCTAATGTTCTGGGTTTAAATCCCATCAAGGCAGAAGATAGAATTTTAATTCAATAATTATCAGGAATTAAGAATCATCGATGACCATGAAACCATTGTCAATGTTAGAAAAACCTGTCAGGTTCACTAATGTCCTTCAGGGAAGGAATCTGCCATCCTCACATGGTCTGGTTTACATGTAACTCCAGAGCGATAGCAATGTGGTTGACTCTCAACTGCCCTCCGAAATAGCCTAGCAAACCACTCAGTTCAAGGGCAGACAGAAATGGGCAAATGTTGGCCAGCAGCAACACCAGTGTAAAGGCAGAAGAACAGCTGGACAGACAAAGGAGTGGCTAACGATCTAGCTAACAATGGGTTGATTGTTCATAGGCTTGAACTCTATGTCCCAAACACCAGGCCTTGTGATCATAGTCTGCTATTACATACCACCACATTGTTAGCCACTAACAGTCCCCATTAACAGCTATTCACCCTCCTAGCCAGATCATTAACTACTCCTTTGTCTCTCTTTAGGCTCCATCCCCAATTACCTATTGTTTACTCTTTCCTCCCCTTACCCCCCATCCTATCTTCCGCAATTAAAACTGACATTTTCCTAGCTACCAATAGTTCCAAGAGTCACCGGACCCAAAACGTTAACTCTGATTTCTCCTCATAGATGCTGCCAGATCTGCTAAGATTTTCTGTTTTTGATTCTAGCAGTTTATCTGCTGTTTGTGAAATTGCTGCCCACACATTAGCTGCTGCATTTCCTACATTATGACAGCATCACATTCCAGAAGCACTTTGTTGGCTTTGAGATGTCTAGTTATTGTACCAGGCTATACATAAATACAAAAACTTTCCCCATTATGACAATTGCTGTTTCCCTTGCAAACAAAATTCTGCTGATATAAAACATGACAACCGATTAAGCAGCAAGAATTCACTGAATGTAATGTTGAACTAGAATCAAATTACAAAATCTGACTTTAACTAATTGGTCTTGATCTGCCATCCAACACCATTTTGTAACAGTGGGTGAGTATATTGGTTTGTGACAACAATAAATGAGCTATTAATATTTGATCAAGTGCTAAGTGAGGATTGACCAGTCCAAGTACATTATTTAAAACAATGCAGTGTGTGTGAATGTCTGTGCTGTACAGAAAACTGCTGCTGGTTCAAGTGAAATAACCACATTTACCAAGACTTCCACTTATCAATAATTTGAACTTGTATATAAATACATACAAAAAACAGTTGCAAAGTTTATTCAATAACTGTATTTGTATTCAGCACATTTTAATCCAGTGCCTGCACATCTGGCAGATGGCCCAACCTAACTATCTACCGAATTATAAAACGTAACACCAAAACATCCTATCATTTGCAGTTACACACAATACACATTATCAAGATGGAATTGTCACCTCATATCATACAAGTTTTTGCTAGTGCATGGAGAAGGTCAAACCTGGAGGAACCAGGAGACAATATTGGAAATGAATATCAGAGCACTCCATGTTGGGAGAAACACATAGCACTAAAACAGTTGATAGGTGAAGTCAGAGTAAGGGAAAAAGTAATGTGAAATCGAAACCAGGGCTACACCACGTAAGTAAACATATGGAATATAGTTAATAAGATTGCCATGTAGAATTATAATATTGGCACTAACAGAGAGCTGGCTCAAGGAAACGCACGTCCAGGTGTTAAATATTCCTGATTACAAGGTGTTCCTACCAAATAATAAAAAGGAAAAAAAAAAAAGGTGGTGAGGTCTTTGGTGAAGGAGAGCATTCCAGTACTGGGAAGAGCAGAGTTTCAGAGGATTCAAGGTCAGAAATTATTTAGTTACAGCTGAGGAACAAGGAGGGTGCAATTATATAACTCTGTAATCTATAGATCAGCAACTGGTGAAAGGATGCAGAGGAATAAATCTGCAGGGAAATTATTTAAGTGTAAGCATCATAGAGTAGTTACAATAAAGATAGTGGTAGTATAAGGTGAAGAGACAGACAGGTATACCTAGATTTTACTCAGAATTTCCTAGACCATTACGTGTCTAGTCCAAAAAGAAAGAAAGGAGGCAATGCTAGGCCTGGTTCTTGGGACTGAGTTGGACCAAGTAGATCAAGTGACAGTGGGGGAACATTTGGGGCAATGACCATCGTATCATGGGTTTCAGATGACAGTAAGAAGTGATGTTATTCTCACTTTGGATTGACCAGTCAAGAGGCAGAGTGGTCTTCAATGGGCTACAAACACAGACTGGAACCAAAGGTTGGTGGGAAGAACAGTAACTAAACAGGCTTTCTTCAAAGGAGAGATGGTTTAGGCATGGTAAAGTTATATTCCCTCAAAAAGGGAAAAGACAGACAAATAAATCCAGAACTCCCTGGATGACGAAAGAATGAACCAAAGAGTGTACTTACAACAGACGTCGGGAACTAAAACATAATTGAGAACCAGCTGAATACAGAAGATTCAAATGAAGTGAAAAAGCAAATACAAGCAGCGAGGGGGATTATGAAAAAGGAAGTCTGGCAGCTAACAAAAAAAACCCCAAAGACTTTATCAGGACATCACTGGTGAAAAGGTGGCAAAGAAATAGGGCCAACTGGGGACCAAAAATGGGATTTACACATGGAGGCAATAGACATAGCTTGGAGGTGTTAAATGCAAATTATTTGTTTGTCTTTACCTGCAAAGCAGAGGAGGAAATTAAGCCATTGGAAGGGTTTAAAATTGATAAGGAACAGGAACTGTATAAGCTGTCAGTTCTTAAAGCTGAAAATGCACCATGGATAAGATATACCCAAGGATATTGAAGGAAGTGCGAGTAGAAATTGTAGAGTAACGAGCAATTATCTTTCAATTTTCTATGAATTCAGACATGGTATAGGGGACTGGAAAATTGCAAACATTATACTTTTGTTCAAAAAAAAATGTAAAGACTGGCCCAATAATTGTAGATCAGTTAGTTCAACTTCGGTGATGGGGAAACTTGGTCCCATCCGTATGATGCAGTGCTGAAATTCACCAAGTCTCCTTAGACAGCACCTTCCAAACCCATGATCACTTCCATCTAGAAGAACAAAGGCAGCAGACACATGGGAACACCAACACCAGAACCCTCGAAGCCACTCTCCATCTGGACCTCATTGGATCAAAATTCTGGAATTCCTCCCCAACAACATTGTGGATCTACCTACAGCACATGGACTGCAGTGGTTCAAGGAGCAGCTCACTATCACCTTTTCCACTGCCACTGTAGACGAAAAAATAATAATGCTGGCATGGCCAAAGCACTTACACCTAGTGAATAATATTCAGGATAGAATTAATAGTCACAAGGAAACATGTAGGTTTTAGAAAATGCTGCATGGATTTAAGGGAAAATGGTATTAACCTGCTGGAGTTTTTTCAAGAGGCACCATAGGGGTTTGTGTCGTGTACATGGACTTCCAAAAGGCACCCAAATTCATTGCCATTACAGGGCATTAACAGTTTAGATATGAAATTGGCCAAGGAATAGGAAATGGAGAGTAATGGTTCGTGGGTATTGTTCAAGCTGGAATAAGGTTGGTAATGGAATTCCCCACAGGTTGATATTGGGACCCTTGTTTTTCCTGATAGCTACAAGTGATCTAGATCTTGGTGTGCAGGAGGTAATTTTAAAGTTTGCATACGACATAAAACTTGGGGGAATGATAATGTAGAACTTCAAAAGGACAGACAAGTTGGGGAGTGGGCAGAGATACTTGAAAATAAAAGGAGATAGGTACTAAATCAAAATGCAAAGTGCCAGTGCACATGATGGGTTGAACAGTCCCTTACTGCAGTGCAACAATTCTGTGATTCTGATTCTGTGGAAGTTATTCGAGTAAACAGTGGAGTTCAATGGTGTTCACTGTAGGTGGTAATTAGGTTCCAAAATAACTTGGCAATGAACAGGACTATTTGGATTCTATAGATGACCGACTACTCAGCTTCAACTGAATCAACTGGGTAAACTTTTTTCTGGAGATTAAAGATGCAACATTGTGGAGAAAGGGTGAAATAACACCTTTTGACAAAATACTGACAAGTCAAAGCAAGACAGGATGCTTTCACCAACAGCAGTTATAAAAAGTTTTAAGTCTGCCCATGTTGAAAATAATGGGCTTCCTCACATCGGAGAGAAAGAAAAGCAAATACCATTGAGAGAACCAATCCTCTGTGGTCCTACTTACAGGTAAACTGAGGTCTGGAAGAAGGTTTAAATATTTAAAGTTATTAGTGGGTCTGCTTTTAAGCTTTAAGGTCATGCTCCAGTACATCTTTAAGAGAAACAGGTCCAAATAAACATGTTTTAAGGCCAATTAATTTATGGTGACTGGCAGCTACTTGTAAATCCTTGATTGCTGCCCTTGAGAGGCCAGGCAAAACGAGCAGGGAAAAAAAGAGTTCTCTCTCTTTTCCTTCACACCTATAAAAAGAGACAGATATGCATAGTCAAAAGATACTTGAAGCTTCACATCTAGGTTAGCAAAAAAACTCTGAACAGCAATTCAAAAATGGCAATTTCAATTAGGTACACAAACCAGCAGTTAACTCAGAACCCTAAGAATAAGGGTTGCAAAGACTTCTGGCACTGTAAACCATAAAATTTAAGTTGTGTGGAACAAACAGGTGAGTCTGAAGAATCAGTGTAAAAGAAAGCAAAAAAAAAAAGTATAATCAATTTACTTTTCAGTTTAATGCTCAAAAACCATGACAGTCTTAACATGTTAAGGCAGCTTCAGCACCATAGTTTGTCTGATGTTAGCTGTAGGGAAGACCCCAAATGCAACATTGGCCAGGCTTTTAAATTTCAAACACTGCACGTTTGAAAATGATGTCTTGCAGACATTGTTGCATGTTGCATTAAAAGTATGTTTATATACAATAAGGTTTCTCCTCAAGACTAAAGTAGCAGGTGATGTGATTAGCCATCCACTTGCATATGTGTATACTGCATTTGGTATTTAATTGAATTTAATTGATGTATATTTCTTTCTTTCTCTGGTCATCCTTTATGACATACTTTGTCATCTTCAGCTAGTCTGATCTGAACTGCTTTATGACTTCTAATTTATGCATTTGTCTGACTCTGGAGGAATTCAAACAAGTGAAAAGCCTGGATTCTTTCTGGTGACCGAGTCAAGAACTGATTAAACTCACCCAACACAGGCAGACAAATCCTTGCACCAGGCAAGCCTTCAGCTACAAACTGAGTACTTCTGCACAAGAGATGAATGTTCTATTTTCAGTAACAGTTCTTACTTATTCTGGCAGCCGTATCATTTCACCAATCTTGGACAGATTTACTTAAACCAATCCCAAAGGAAAGACACTCAAATGTAAATACTTTATCACTTATTACCTAATTTGGCCATTATATTTGAAGACCCTAGTTTGCCAGTTCTCAAATACTCACATCTTACTCCCCAGCTACACCACTAACTTGAGTTCCTAATAACACTAAGAAACTCCAGCTCCACAGGAAAGTGTACATTCAAGTCAGCCCCGTACTTTCCTGTGGTTAAATGGAGTACCTAGTCATTCTATAAAGGAATTTAAAAGGGAATTAGATTTCTTTTTGTCTTGCAAATGCCTCCAAAACAAACTGAACAAAATGAACATTAAAACTGATTTTGGTTTGGATTTTTTGTTTATGCAAAACCTGGAACATCTTCTACAATAAGTGTAAAATCAAAATTAATTTTATTTATTCCTTCTCTTTATTACTGTCCCAAGATTTCCCAGAGGAAGGCAGTTCATGCCAAACATGAACCAGCTATGGAGAGTCATATATTGATCAATGACAAGTCATTACTTGTTTCAGTTTAACATTGGAAAGATTGAAGTATTGATTTTGACACTGATTATACTGGACTCCCTTGCCACCAATTTCACTAATCTCACTGACTGCTTGTTTGTCCTGAACTTGACCACTGCCACGACTTAAGCAGATTGTTTGATGCACAGAAAATCCCATATCATATCCACTATAATCTTTCGTCATAGGACCACTTATTTCAAACTCCACAATATCATCCTGTATAATAAAACAAATCATTGGACTCCATTCCATAATGTCATCCTTGCTGTCATCTTCTATAATCTCCAAAAGACATCTAATCCTATATTACTGAGATAGCAAGTATTGCATTTTTCTGAAGAGTCCCGACCTGAAAGGTCAACTTTCCTGTTCTCTGATTTTGCCTGGCCTGCTGTGTTCCTCCAGCTCCACACTTGGTTAACCAATATTACAATGCTCAGCTAGCAGATCTCCTCCAGTACTGGCCCCTCTGTGCACTTGTCTCCAATGCGTTAATTTTAAAATTATTTTCATCTTCAAGTCCATCCATTGCTTCAGCCCAGTGTTACCACCTCAGACTCATATTCCCTTTAGTCATGCAGTCATCTCTACCTCATTTGTGGCAGACCCTTGGCCTTTCTTATTGGAACTCCCCAGTCCTCCAGAAGTCTTCACATAGTTCTAAAACCTTCACATCTGGAACAAACTTTCAGGCATCCTTCGGAATCTTTCCCACATTCTCTCCCATGTATTTCATGAGATTGTCAAAGTGCTATGTAAATATAAGTAGCTGGGTTAAGGTGCATGTGTGTTGACTATAGCCAAGATCAAAAAGATGTTAATGAGAAGGAAAAAATCAATTAAATTCAGTTTATCTTACAGTATTATATAGAATAACAGATGATGTATACAAACATGTTATTCGACCTCAGTTGGTCTGTTCCAATGTTAATAGGTAGCCTCAAACATTTTCCTAGCTGTTTCTTAAATTGCTATCTTGCATCACACTACTGCTTACATTACAATTACTTAACTCCATCTCATTCAATAATGACCTCAAAACACATCCCCAAAGCTACAGGTGACCTTTCAATTTCTTTACAGACTTTAAAAGAAAATGTACAGCTGGTTATAAAAATCTTGATCTGGACCAAGCTGTATACCCAACAAGGCAGGAAGCTGCTTGAAATGTCACTCATTTGCTGCAACTTATTGTCTTGCATAAATGCAATAAGCCAGGAAGAGTTGGTTTAAAAAGTGACCATTCCACAGAAATAAACGTGGTTCTTAAGCCAAGTCTGCCACCTCGTGGCCACATTTTCACATTGCAAATAAATGCAAAAGAAACAACATTTCAGAAAAAAGTTGGAAATTATATTTAAAAGTAGTCTAATTTTATTCAAATAGCTTACAATACTTAAAATATTCCCACTCATTTTATACAAAATACTTATCAACATGTTGGTCTCATTTGGCAATTTATGTACAAATGCACAATATAATTGCAGGCTCTGAATCCACAAGGAGTTCTGGTCTGAGGATCCAATATGCCACGTCTATTTTGCTTAAGAATCCTGATATTTTAACAGTTGTGCCCACGGGTGCACAAACAGATGAGAAAGCATAGATTGAATTCAGAGCTTGCCTCAAGTGTTCTGGACAGCCCCCACACTGCTCAGCTGGTTAATCCTGAAAGCAGGAAACTCTGTACTTGCTTAAAAACTATTACATTTGTGTTATTTTCTCATGCTGATTATAGGGATATGACCTGAAATGTTTTAATACTTCTCTTTTTACAGATGTTGCCTGACCTGAGTACTTGCAGAATTTTGTTTTTTCATTTGAAAACAGGAAGCCCTCCATCTTGTTTCTTGAATTGAATGGAGCTACCTCATCCTGATTTCACTCGGGGCATATAATGAAGATTCATAATACATTATTTGAGAAGTTGAGTTCGAAAATAGAGAAGTGAAAGATTTTAGTTGCAGTTGTGAACATTTTGGACATGGAGTTCAAAACAACATTTCCAAGAAGTTATGAGATTTCAGCCAAATGACCAGCAAATCACCTCAGGACATAATGGTCAAGGTGCTTGCTAGTTTGAGTTTCACAACCTCATTTGAGGATAGGGAGTGGAGGAAGCAGCTTCATGCAGAGACAAAAGGTCAGCAACAGCAGAGCTGCTATTGATAGCAATCTCCAAGCAGTCAGGTCTGGTGAGAAGTGCTGTGTTGTTGAGAGCCTGGGGAACAAGCTCTGGTTATTCACTTGTACAGAGAAGAGTCAATTCTCATATTCTCACAAATTACAGATCCTCACCTGCTTCAAGAAGACCGTCATCATCCCCATACCTGAGAAAACACATGCAGTGTGCTTTAATGACTACCGCCCAATAGCTCTGCCTTCAGTAATTATGAAGTGCTTCAAGAGGCTGGTCATGGCCCAAATCAACTCCAGGCTCCCAACCTGCTTCAATCCCCTACAGTTTGCTGACCAACAATAACAGGTCTACAGAGGACGCCATATCCCGAACCCTACTCTCATCCCTGGAACATGTGGACAACAACACCACCTACATCAGACTCCTGTTCATGGACTACAGCTCAACCTTCAACACCATTATCCCCTTCATACTGATCTCAAAACTGCGTGACCTTGGTCTCGGCTCTGCCTTCTGCAAACGGATCCTCAGCTTTCTGACGCATAGGTCACAGTGAGGATAGGTTACTACACCTCCTCCACAATAACACTCAACACTGGAGCCCTCCAAGGACTTGTCCTCAGTCACCTACTGTACTCCCTGTACACCTACGACTGTGTTGCCAAATTCCAAACGAACGCCATCTACAAGTTCGCTGACGACACCACTGCAGTGGGATGGATATCTAACGAGTCAAAATACAAAAGGGATATAGAAGGCTTGGTGACGTGGTGTAACAAAAACAAATCTGTCTCTCAACATCAGCAAAACAAAAGAACTGATAGACTTCAGAAAGAAAGGAGAACATGCCCCCATTGACATCAATGGAACTGAGGTTGAGTGTGTGAAGAGCATTAAGTTCCTAAGTGACGATAATCGACGACCTGTCCTGGATTGTCACATTTACATGGGAAGTTAAGGCGGCACAACAACTCTTCTTCCTCAGGTGGCTCAGCAAATTTGGCACATCCATAAGGTCACTCACCAACTCCTACAAATGCACTATTGAAAGCATATGGTCAGGATGCATAATGGCCTGGTATGGCAACTGCTCTGCCCAAGACCGTAAGAAACTACAGAAGATGGTGTGCACAGCCCAGACCATCACGGAAGCCAACTTTCCATATATGGACTCTATTTACACAGCCCGCTGTCAAGGAAAGGTGACCATCATCAAAGACCCTGGTAATGACCTCCTACAACCCCTTCCCTCAGGCAGAGGATACAGAAGCCCAAACGCATGCACAAGCAGGTTCAGGAGCAGCTTCTTTCTGGCCATTATCAGACTGTTAAATGGATTCTAGCCTCAAATGTAACTTGTATGCTTCTAAGTCTTTGATCTGGACATCCTTTGTTTGCTGTGATCTGCCTGTATCGCTTGTAAACAAAGCTTTTCACTGTATTTCGGTACATGTAAAAATAAAATCAAAAATAGCGTATTAAACAAGACACGTTACTTAAATGTTATCACTAAACTGGACCTTATATATTTTCCACAAACTGAACTCGGACCTACTTATACTTCCACGAGTCCTCTGACACTCCCCAAGTAGTCACAGAATATAACAGCTAATACCCGATCAGGATAGCTGCTGCTGGCTGGGCATTGTGCTCAGTGTCACCATGTCCTTGATGTAGGGTCTGCTTCTGCGATGGTTGGTCTCCAGAGTTTTCGCTGGCTGTATGCCCCAAGGGTCATCTTTTTGTTCTTCCACTTACCTCTCTCAAATCGCGCTGTCGTCTTCCCATTGACTCTGGCTCATTCACTTATCGTGAGCCTTGACCTGATTGGCCCTGGCCCAGAGACTTGGGTAGCATTACCTCATTTCTTCTCATACAGATAAGGCTTTTGCATTACCTCATCTTTCTTACTTTTTGCAGAACTTAGTTAATTCGAATCGGTTTAAATTGGCTCAAACTAGCACCTGGGCACAGGTCATTTTTAGTTTGCAAGCTGCTTCTTTCTTCATGTCAGCACCATTGCATTCAGTACCACCTGTTAGCAATGTTGGCAGCTGGTACCCCTCTCTCCATCTTTCTGCAGCCTCTGGCTAATGTCTCCCCAGGCAGCGACGTCAACAGCATGTACCTTTTCTCTCTCTCCCTGTAGCTTCTGGCCAACAGCTGAGAAGAAATCTCCCCAAGTAAAAGTCCATGTGGGCGTCACAGCGGAAGACATTCTAGAAGGCTGAAGATATGAGTTTAAAGAACCCTTGTCACGTGGTTTGGCACGCTGCTTTAAGGGTCTCAGGGAAACATGAATGAAGAAAATAGCATTGAGTGAATGAAGAGAAATTTCATGCATGAAAACTGATTTTGGATGTGTCAGTAGAGCAAGAGATGAAGCAGTTTCTTGCTCCACTTGCACAGTGGGGAGAAAGACTGAGTGCCTGCACGGGTATTGCTGACATAAAAGGAGTGAAGTTTGCTTTCTGAAATTTGTAATGAGATTGTTCCAAAAGGTCTGTACAATGTAATATAGTTTGTGTTTTTCCTTTTTGCAATAAACATGTGTTATTTTGTTGCAAGCACATTGGCAGTTTCTTGTGAATATGTTCCTTGACTGTCCTCTGCAGTAAATAAAATAAAAACAAACTTCAGGTCAATCAAGCTAGGGTTTCACTCTGGAATCTGCATTGTACAATATTACCATCAGTTGGGATCATAGCAGCTATCAGGAGCTACAAATGGGCTGTGGGTGTTTCAGTAGTGAAGAGTACAAGCTACAGATCCCACTCTACATGAATATGGCTACTTGCAAGGATTTATCTAAAACAAAACTCCATAAATGCTGGAAATCTTCAAAAACCAAAAACATTGGAGAAACTCAGCAGGTGAAGCAGCATATGTAGAGACAGAAAACAAAGGTCACTTTTCTTTCTTTGGATCTGATGTTCTGAAGAAGAGTAACTGGACTCAAAACATTGACTGTGTTTCTCTCTCCACATATGCTGCTAGACCTCCTGAGTTTCTCAAGCATTTTCATGGAATTAAACCCCAAAGACGACAGAGAGAGAGAAAGAGAAATTTAGAGACCGAGAATACATCCATTAAGAATGCTTTACAATAGATAACTCTGAAAAACAAAGTTTCATGAGCACTGTTATGGATCAGACCAAACCCCCTCAAAACATATCAAGGAGATAGCCTAGACCCTAACTTTTAGCTTATTTAAAGACAAGTGTAAGGCACTGCATTCCAGATGTGATTCGATTGGTCAAACTACTAAGCTTTAAGCAAAACACACTTTATTCTTATATCACAGTTAAAATACAAACAAAAAAAAAAGTGGCATTAACTCTATCAAAATAAGGGAAGCAGATGGCCTAGTGGTATTATCGTTTGACTATTAATCCAGAAACTCAGCTAATGTTCTGGGGACCAGAATTCAAATCCTGCTATAGCAAATGGAAGAATTTTAATTCAATTTTAAAAAAAAAACAAATTAAAAATCTACTGATGATGATGAAACAATTGTTGGAAAAATCCATCTGGTTCACTAATGTTCTTCAAGGAAGAAAATCTGCCTTCCTCACCTGGTCTGACCTACATGTGACTCCAGAGCCACAACAATGTGGTTGATTCTTAATTGCAATCTGGGCAATTTGGGATGGCAATAAATGTGGCCTAGCCAATGAGCCTCTCATCCAGTGAATGAATAAAAAAATTAACTACTGCTCATCAACTGTTTCAATATAGCAGAATCCCATAAACACACCCTTAGCAAAGGCAAATTCAGCATCACAGATTTGCCTGACTTGCTGTCTCCTCCAGGAGGAGGAACACCGACAAAATGAATCTAGCAGCAGAAACAGCACTTCAGCTTTTGCAGCAGCAGAGAGAGAGCAGGATCTAGCGGCTTTCAACTCCAAAACCCAACTTCAACAACTGAAAGCAAAACTAAAATCCTGGGTCTGCGTGAGCCTGACTTCACCCACTCACATGCTTCTTTTGTCTAATTAAAAAACCCAAAGCTACTTACTCTGCTTTCCATAGAGCAGTCACCTCAGCACAAGTTTACAACATCCTCCTCAAGAAGAACAGAGCAAATCCCTTTTAAAGGCACATATCATCACAACATTGTCGAGTAACTTTTAATCGTGGAATTGCAACAAAGTATTTATGGATCAAATACACTTTTTCTAGAAGGATCAGTTGGAGCAGATAGAAGCATGATCTCAGGTTATCTTTACACTTATTTAGCACAAATGCACAAACCAAACTATTGGCAAAATTCACTGGCTTAGTAAAACTAAATTTATAGCGAAGACAGAATTTAACACTAGAACAACTGATTAGGAGCCCAAGTAGAAATGTGTGGGCAATGGGAGAACGTTTCTAAAATCTTGAAATACATCGTGTAACTGTAACCCAAATATGACTATTTGTACAAAGACTGCAGAATAGGAAATGGTGAAAAAGTGACAAGTTTATGAAAAGGTCGTAAACCAGTCAAACAAGTTTCTCTGAAAGTATCCCCATGCTCAACAAAAGAAAAACCTAACCATCTGACTACAGCTCTTGGCCTTTTCTGATCTTGACAGTTGTAACATGGTTGACAAAAACAAGAGGTTAGTATTCATTTGTTGGCTTTCTTAGAGATAAATAATCTAACTTAATTTAGCACCTCCACAGTTTGGCTGAAAAAAGGAATAAGTGCACGGAGAATGTTGCAACAAATATAAAATTAGCAATCCACAACACGCTACGCCAGGACATGTGTTTACTTTGATAAACTACATTTATTGCACTGATTTAGGTCAAGAACAACTGCATTACTGCTCCTGTTCAGTTGCAATACACAATACAATTGAAACCTTCTGTCTCAAGTTATACATTTTACAGGTTACACCTGAAGTTTAATCTTAAATTATTGGCTTGGATCCAGTTTGAGCGCATTTGAAGCCAATTTGATTCATTTTAAACGGTAGAGTATATTCATACCTGAGATGTAATTGTGTTGTACACTTTGGAGGCCATCCATATTGCATGCAAAGAGAATTAACATCAAAATCAATTGAATATGGTAGAAAACTAAATTAATCAGCAGACACAAGCAAATGGGATAAACTGCTCCCTTTAATTAGCATAGAATGATATATTACATTAATCTCATTAAAGACAGTATACATTTTTTTTTCCTGTGTGCAAGATTGTGCAAGCTCATTAACTTAAGTTTGTAAAGGCTCTAACAGTTCCAAAGAGGCAGTAATACAGGTGATGCAGTTAACAAACAGAACATAGTATTAAGTTACCTTAGGTTAATTTAAGTATAACAGTCCCATCCATGTTCTGAAGTGCTAACTGTAAAGCATTTGTTGTTCTTTCCTGCTGCTTCAGGATATCACGGATATGATGGTGTATGCTGCTGCTGTTTGGTCCTCACTAATGTGCTTTTGGGTCTATATGCATGTCAGAATACCTTTTAACGACTGAAGTAGTTGCAAGTTTTGTATTCTTGTTCAAAAAATTTATAAATGGCAGCCTCCCTATATTTCAAAACAAAGTCTCTAGAGATATAATCAATGACTCAAATACAAGCTGCAGAGGAAAGCAGTATTAAAAGCTTGAACGTATACCAGACCAAACCCCCAAACTTAAAACAAAGAGACAATTTAAAATGAATATATTTGCAAAGTGTTAAAAATAAATAGTTGACAGTTTCATCTTCACAAAATCTAATTGTAAAATAAATAAACCCCAATCCCTAAACTCCAAATTGTGTACATTTAGAATTTATTTTGTTCTAAATCAAAGTTTACTCTTTTAAAGGTAAGGAAAACTTAATCATATTTTTCAAACATTAACTTCATTACAATATTAAATATTATTCAAAAGTGCAACTACAAAACAAGTACAGATTCTTGAGTCAGTCAATTATCAGAGAGACAATTAGTTTTTTTTAGCAGAGATGAACACACTTTCAGCCATGTTTCCTCCATCCCCACAAGGATCATAATTCACAATTTTTGTACTATTCTGAAGTGTGCCCCAATGATGCAGAAGTTCTGGAGCTGCAAGGCACTGACTGGTCTGTGATACTAGGGAAACATTAATGTTATAGGATGCTGTGTGGCCAAGAGGATCTTTAAGTTTAGAAAAAAAAAACTCTTCTGAATCTGCCTTAAATTGTTCAAACTTAAAGCATTTTTGCAGCAAATTACTTAGGTCTGACAATGTTGTTCATGTGATCAAAGACAACATCCACAGCTACATAATGTTAACTGCATTGATACCTCTCAGCTAAAAGTAATTTATTTCCTTTTTTCAGATTTCTAACCTTCAGGCTGAGCACTGCAATAGTATATGGGATTCAGACTCAAGTGAATAATCCAAAATTAGCAGTAGCCCGAGATAATATATTTTTGATCATGTATTCTAATATTGTTACCTGGTACATAATAGCAATGCATTTAGCAACTCTAAAACACAAACTTAATCACACCAAACAAAAAAAGTTAAAATTACTTTTGGTAACTGGATACAACTCTGAACAGTGATCACCTATTATCTGTAGGGTTGGAAGAAAGTCGTGTTTTGTAAGCAAAAACAAATATGAAAGATATCTCACGACTGTAATCAGGTAGATTTTTTTTTAAATCACCTAGGTATATGGCTTTCTCGCTGTAGACCATACTCACCATGAAATCTTCAGACACATTAACTGCCCTAATGAAGTGTATGTTAGCAGTCGTCAAGTGATCTTGATCTAGATTTTGTTAAATTAATCTTAGTTGTGTTGAGATGATGAGATTCACATTCAAAGTTAACATTGAATACTCAGGACTGTGCTTTGCAATATGGCAGAACAAGGTCCTTTACTCCAGGCTGACACACTGAAATACCTACTCCCACATCAACTATATACACAGTTAGAACATTTTTATACATTTTGCAAAGTTTCTCTAAATTCATAAATTAACTTGATGAAAATTATTAAATTTTAACTGATTACAACAATGGTTTAGGAGACTGTCATACTTTGGCAATGAAGGGAAAGCACTCCTTTTAAAAAAAAATCTTTCCTTGGGAGGAGATATTGGTTATATAACAGCTTCACACAAATTCCCCAGAGGTTTGCTACTCGGGTGATGTATCCAACACACTCCCTTTTAGTGAGTTATTATTTGGTCAGCAGGAATTAGCATCCTTCTTGATCTTCAACTGCAAACCCAAATTGCAATAGTCCCATTTTTTTAAAAAATGGGACTAGGTCTCTGGTTCCAAGATAAAGAAAAATGACAGGTACAGTCCCACAACAACTAACAATAGACAGGCTGAGGTAAGCAATCCAAGTTGGTCTTTGCTGGCCCAAAGACTCAAGATGATAGGTTTATTTCAGGCTGGTTTTGGATCAGCACAATGGAGACCATCTTCTCTCAAGTTACTTTATTTTCTAAAAAATATATGAACAGTCAGGTGAATTTACATTAAAATTACTGTCCTTGACCCAGAATAGTGCTCCCTTTTTAATAAAGAAAAACACAGCAAATCAGTCTTTTCAGTGAAACTTAACTTATTGAAGCTGCCATTATTTAATTCTACCATTTTGTTAGCCACTTGTAAGGCAACTTAAAATATAATAATTTAAATCCTCATATATTGTCATTTGTATATCCTAGACATCTGACTCGCTTCAATTTTAAACTGGAAATTGTTCTTGGAAAAACCAAGTCCCAGTGCCTTCTGATTATGCTTATTAAAAATGGCTCCATAAAGGTGATGTAAAAGTGAGTCATATATGGCTGTCCATTCATGTCGTCTGTTAAATTTTAGCTGTTGACAAAGGCACTGCTGTCAACTGGAAGTTTCAGCTACTGTAAGATATTGATGTGATCTGCATTAATCTTTCCTGTTCCTCCTCCATCATTTTCATATCCCTCAGATCTCACTTCCTGTTTTAGCCAAGGAAGTCACGGTTGCAAAACTCTTCTTGGAGATTAGTATAACTGTGGTCCAGCTGCTGAAAAGGGTGCTTCCGCAGGACGTGAACGATGCTTGCACCCCATCCGATATGCACAGGGAACAAATTCTTGAGGGTAGTGGAATTGAAAAGGCAGTCAAGGCTGGCGTTCAACTGCAACTTTCTAAATTGGGAGCTCAACATTTCACTTAATTTGCTTTTGTTTTATAGCTTGTTTATCTTGGATCATGGGAGAGCAGTATTCATATTCCGATTCTTTGCATTTCCTTATTAAAACTGGTTTCCTTACTCTGAAAAGAGAAATTCCAGATCCACCTTTTCTGAATCTATAATTCTGCCACAAGAGAAGAGAACCAATTTAAGAACTGCAAAATGTGGGAACCAGCACATACGCTCTCTTGCTTATCAATCCAAATGAAACCGCTATCCTGGTAAAAGCACTTTCAAATAAAAAGCATTATTTTCTGGACGATGTTTGTAAAGATAACCCCAGCAACTAAAACAAATACAGTCCTATGTCACTTTAATAACAAGTTGGTTAAATACTAATACTTAATTTAAACATACACCGATAAGGCTGCAAAATCAGGTATGATACCCTGGTCTAAAAGTCATCCAAATTTTGGAAATAATAACAATGGGTCAAAAATATATCGAAGCAATGCGAGAGGGTGACTTTTTCAGATAAAAGTGATAAACTACAGTTGAGGATTCTTCACCTTGGGTTATGACACGCTCTATGTTGTCAGTAAATTTCTTTCAGGGAAAGCATGATTGGTCAAATGCACATAGATTTGGCCTGGGCACACTCAATCAACAAAAATTAGTTTCACTGAAAAAAAAAAAGGTAGAACTGGCTGCCATTTATGCTTTGTGAAAAGAAGGAAGGTTTAACAAAAAAAAAAAATCACCATTGCATTTGTTTGAGGCCCCAGCTTAAAACTCATGCCGATCAAGTTAACGCAAGTAAATAATGTCACTTTCCTACAGTACACTGTCAACTTTTCGAAATACCTGAAAAAGTGTGGTCCCTTTTTGCATTGCTGACCTGTTGACTTTATATGACAGAAATATATAAAGACCTGTTAGTAAATCTGATTGTTAATTTGGGTAAAGACACACTGAATCTATTTTGTTTTTGAAATGCCTCCACACTATCTACATTTATTATACAAGAGGAGAAAATTCAGTCAAGTTCCCCTCCCACAAACAGTTGGCGTAAATCTTTTCACTTTTCCTAACAGTCTGCCATGCAGGTGGTGTTCTGCATCACTTGCGATCATCAATGGTTTTAATGAATTCAACTGCTGCTGTGAACTGCATCCACCAATAGGATTCTTCTCCACCGAGCCGGTTGGCATAGAAATTATTGATGTACTGAACAGTGGACAGCAGGCAGGGTGGGTTAGCCTAAAGATAGAAAACAAGGGATGAATTAAAAGCATATAAAAATCAGGATGGAGAAAAGGAACCATGAACAATATTTCTTTTTATTCAAAAGGGATATTCTAACTTGTACTGCATAGGAAACAGATATACCAAAAACAATGTTTCAATTAGATTAGAAGTGCTTTTATATCATAAGTACATCACCTCCGTCAGACAGGTTGCACGGTTTAGTAATACCAATTAGCCTAAAGAAGCTGTCATTTGCATTGTAGAATCCCACAGGATTAATGACACTGACACTTCTGCAATATACATTAAAATAACAACCTTACCGATGGCAGATAATATTCTTATACCAAAGTATAGGTTGTAATGGATTGAGTAGCTACGTTTTTCCCACACAGAAAGCACCTTTCCCACTATAACCCAAAAGTGGTCATAAATGTTTGTGGCTTTCACATTTGCAGTTCCAGTGTTAAACTTCTAAAAAAAAAGTTAAAGGAACTAATGCTCATCTTCACTGAAAGGAAATTCAAAGGAAATTAAAATAAAACACTAAAGATATATCTAGCCAAAAATTGGCAAATTACAAAGCAATACTCTTTACACGTTAAGTCGTGTTAATTAGGTTGTACACTTGCTTACCGAGCCGGTGCATTTGATTGCAGACGTTCCGTCACCCTGCTAGGTAATATCGTCAGCGCACCTCCAGTGAAGCATTGGTGTTCTGTCACGCTTGTTATTTATATGCCTCGGTTTGCTGGCATCACTTTCGATTCTGTTTGTCAGTTGTTTGTATATAAGGTCCAGTTTATTGTTTGTTGGAGGAGTTCCAGTTGGAATGCCAGGCCTCCAGGAATTCCACTGCATGCCTCTGTTTGGCTTGTGCTATTATCAATGTGTTGTCCAAGTCAAATTTGTGTCCTTCTTTGTCCGTGTGTACTGAGACCAGTGAGAACTGGTCATTTGTCTTGGTGGCTAGTTGATGTTAGTGTATCCTTATTGTCAATTTTCTTCCAGTTTGGCCTATGTAATGTTTCTCACAGTCCTTGCATGGTATTTTGTATATTACATTGGTTTTACTAGTTGTGGATATGGGATCCTTTACATTAGTCAGTCGCTGTCATAGCATGGTTGGTGATTTGTGGGCTACCCTGATACCTAGGAGTCCGAGTAGTATTGTGGTCATCTCTGATGCACAGTCTGTTGTGGTCTGTCATGGAGGTAACGACGTAATATACAGAATACCATGCAAGGATCGTGAGAAACATTACATGGGCCAAACTGGAAGAAAACCGACAAGGATACACAAATACCAACTAGCCACAAGAGATACGGCCAACTCTCACTGGTCTCAGTACACATGGACAAAGGAGGACATTAATTCAACTGGGACAACTCATCCATAATAGCACAAGCCAAACAGTGACATGCCAAAGAATTCCTGCAGGCCTGGCATTCCAACCGGAACTCCATCAACAAACATGAACTGGATCCGATATACAAACCACTGAGAAACAGAATCTGAAGTGATGCCAACCATCCCAGAAAACCGAAGCATGTAAACAACAAGCAGGACAGAACACCAAAGCTTCACCGGAGGTGCACGGATGATGTTACCTAGCAGGGTGATGGAACGTCTGCAATCAAACACACCAGCTGGCGAGCAAGGCTACAACCTCATCCACAACCTGTGCTACAAATCTTCTCAAAAACTTTGAAGAAAAGAATTAAGTTAGCAGAAGGTTGCATCCTCTGCTTGCTTTTTGAGATGAAAATTCCAGGTGATATTTGGAGTGACCGTATTATAAATGCATTGCTGTACAAATTGATATTCATCTGATGGCTCACCTTGATAAGGACAAACACAAGAACAGGAACAAAGTCATCTGCCCCAGGGACGGAGTCCTCATTGGCTAGGCTTAACAGATTCATTATGGTAGAGCACATTCGCAGGATACACTGAACCTTATCTCTTGGGGTCTTGTACGCATTGATTGTTCGAATCTCCGACTGTGCAGATGGCCATGGTGCTTCTTTCAAATACACCTGAAATGAAGACAAAAATTTGTCACATACACAATGCCACATTAATAGAAGGATTAAAACCAGAGTGAGTGATTGAAACACATGTAGTGCAGAAAATATTACTAAAGTGGTTTCCTTATTGCCTCTTGTAAAAAAATTGCAGCAGGCTGCTGTGCAGAGACACTTGGGTGCGCATGAATCGCCAAAAGTAGGATTGCAGGTGCAGCAGGTAATTAAAAAGGCAAATGGAATTTTGTCTACCATTGCTAAAGGGATGGAGTTTAAAAACAGGGAGGCTATGCTGCAGCTGTATAGGGTCCTGGTGAGGCCACACCTGGAGTACTGTGCACAGTTTTGGTCTCCTCATTTGAGAAGAGATATACTAGCACTAGAAGGGGTGCAGAGGAGATTCACTCGGTTGATTCCAGAGTTGAGGGGGTTGGATTATGAGGAGAGACTGAGTAGACTGGGATTATACTCATTGGAATTCAGAAGAATGAGGGGAGATCTTATAGAAACATAAGATTATGAAGGGAATAGATAAAGTGGAGGCAGGGAGGTTGTTTCCACTAGCAGGTGAAACTAGGACGAGGGGGCATCGGCTCAAAATAAAGGGAAGCAGATGTACGACCGAGGTCAGGAGGAACTTCTTCACCCAAAGGGTTGTGAATCTGTGGAATTCCCTGCCCAGTGAAGCGGTTGAAGCTACCTCGTTGAATGTTTTTAAGGCAAGGCTGGATAAATTTTTGAACAGTAAAGCAATTAAGGGTTATGGTGAGTGGGCGGGTAAGTGGAGCTGAGTCTCAAAAAGATCAGCCATGATCTTATTAAATGGCGGGGCAGGCTCGAGGGGCCAGATGGCCTGCTCCTGCTCCTCGTTCTTATGTTCTTACAGAAATACCTCAACAGACTTAATTCTGCAAATGTCTCAGCAGCTCCAGAGAGAGTCTCAAAAGGTTTGCACAAAAGAACTGCGAAATACCAAACTATAATGGACAAAGCTTTATTAAATGTGTAAACTAAAAGCAGTGGATTTTACACTCCATTTTGGCAGTAACAGCGACTGTCAGGGTTAGTCTCCTTTCACAGATGTGCATCACATCTCAGTGAATTAGGGTGCAGCAGACAACTTTTTGGTGGAAGGACTGTAAAAGGAGGAAGATGACAAATCATAAGGTCCTAACCTAGATCTTCACCAGCTTTTAGCTCTTTGTTATCAAATGGTGAGAGATGCTTGCATTTATTAAATGAACAGTTAAGGAGCAAATAATTGGCAAGAGTGGAAATTAGTACAGCAGGCAATACCACAACACAGTCTAGTGTCAAATCAGTTTGGACTTCCAAGACCACCCAATCATTAAGTCCACTTGACTTCAACATCACTTAGCACAATGAAACAGCCACCATGTGGTTTTAGCTGCTTTATGCTCAATGTTTGAAATTTCATCAGTCACAGGGACAGCAGGAAATGGGAATGGAAATGTACAGAGACCAAGATTCAAACTGCCATCCCTTGATGTTCACGGCTATCTCTCTCTCTCACTTTCTAGTGTTGCATCAAAATGAAATTGAGATTTGAGAACAGGGCATGCTTATTTGCTGGCAGTGAGCAGAACAGGCAGCAAAAAAAAAAAAAAAAAGGGAACAGAGACGGTTTCAGAATCCAAGAAAACATCTCTAAAAGAAGAAAACACTGAACTGCTCATCACTACATTTGGGCCTTGTATGGATTTTTGCTGTGGTGAAAATTCGACAGCAAATGTTCACTGTCCAAAGCACTGGTTGAAGAGACAAAGAATTAGGTTTCAGATATGAAAGTGAAAGAACTAGTAAATAATCAGTTAAATCCTAAAATTGCAGCCATGATTTTGACTGAGTCAAACATTGTGATTGACCATCAAGAAATCCAGCTGATAAGCACATTTTTGGTTTATCACAGTACCAAGGAATGCAAGGTATGGAGTCTGTGTGGGGGACAGCACAGCAGGCTTGAATAGCTTTGAGCTGCTTCTGCTGCAACAAATGAATCTTGTTCACTACAAGAATGGTTGATTTCTCCACCACAGATGTTCCTGATTCTCACATGACTTCAATGTGCATAGATCTCTGAAGCTCATCTGTCAACTGCTCAGAGATGCTGAAGAGACCAAAACCAGATCAAGACCTATTGTGTGGGTATCTTGATTTTACTAATCCATGGTGCACTGAATTAGAGCAAAAATACTCCATTCCACCAGCTGCACTTCTAGATTCCGTTTTAATTTTACCAATGTAAAATATTAATTTTACCCAGATCTGTAAATGAGGCTTAGAGACAGACACTTCCACCAGCATTTAAAGATACTATTCTCAAGGCCCTTTTAAAAAATGATGTGTTAGATCATTTTGCAAAATGTTAACGTGTTAAATACAGTAATCTAAGGAAATTTAATATTGTTATTACCTCTGGAATTTGAAGTGCTCGGTGATTTGCACTGACAACTTTACACAAACGCTGAATGTGTTCATTGAAAAGCCTGAAAAACAAGATCAACTATACTGTAACTGAAAGTTAGGATTTTAACAAAGTTAAATGTAATTTAAATGGCTCAAACAATAACAATTTGCATTTATGTAGTGTCTTTAAGGTGGGAATATCTTAAGGTACTTGCCAAAATTGTAATCAGAAAAACTGACACCAAAGCAAAAAAGACATTAGAAAAGGACAAGTAATGTTAAACCAGAGAGGTGAGTTTTAAAGACAATCCTAAAGGAGGAAAAGAATTGAAGAGACAGAGCAGTTTGGAGGACGAATTCTGGACACAGGAAATTATAAGGATACACATTAGAATGATCCCAAGTTAGTTTCTTAGTTTAAGACATTTCAAACTCAAAAATATTAAACAGCGTACTAAAATCTATATTATTTCAGCTGTTCAATTGTCAAGTACAGAATAGCTACAGTACAGAAAGAACCTGCGTATATCTACATACAGCAATTTATCACATCAAAGCACTTCACTTACAATTAGTTGCTTTGAAGTCCAATCATGTCCACGACAATGAATAAAATTGGTTTTCCATACATTAGAAAGATACTAAAAGATGACATTTTTTCTCCTTCCATTGCAATTTCCTCAGCTTTCTCTTTTTCTGTATTTCTGTAGTTTGACTCAACCTTCGATCTCCCTTTTAGAAAATACCCAAGCTGTGTGACATCCCTGTGAATTTAATCTTTGCATAAATCCATGTCCTCTCAGGTCTTTTACGTGTGAATTTTACAGACTCCGCTTGATTGAGTGTTTATTTTGTTGGCAAGACTAACAAATGCTTCTTTTCACCGCAAATGCTGATCACTTCACTGAATTTCATTCATATTAAGTGGTGCACATTGCAAGATTTTACTTTACCATTGTTTCATTAAGAGTACTGGCTGGTATCAGTTATGTACAGTTAATGTGCTGAAAGTTCATGATATATCATTATTTGGCAATTTTGTTTTAAAGTGGGCAGAATCAGGAAGAGCTTTAACTTGATTTGTATTTCTACATTGCATGGGTTAAGGAGGGAAGGGCTTAGTTTCATTTTGGAATTCTGAGGTGGTACTGCAATGCCTGAAAAATTTATCTGCACACATGTAAATCATGTTTTTTAAAAAAAACTTGGTGTGGACAGTTCAGGGTTTTAAAGAGCAAAGAGGTAAACTGAACTGTTGTCTAGCAACAAGGTATCCTTTGACACAAGGAGACAGAAATAAACCAGTCCTTTTAGAAGGGCAGAATCACCCCGAGAGGTGCAGCTTTCTTTGACAGACAGATCATTCGGGGAGAGCTGCTGACAAGAACAGTATGCAGCTTTGCAATTTCCAGGTGAGTCAAGGCTGGAGAAAATAAGTCCTAAGTGGTTTAATATCAATAAGACAAAGTGCCAGAAACAGAAAGCTTTGGAACAGGTGTTTAAGGAATCCACATTAGAAAGGGGTGAGCTATTAGCAGTTAGATTAAGGGTTTCATAAAGAGGTACTGACTGAAGAAGCTTGCATCAAATGAATGTCGAGGTTTGTCAGAAAGAAATTAAGTTCAGCCATGCTGTAATGCAATTTGCCCGATTTATAGATATTTTAATATCATTTATCTTATGTTTGAATTTTGAAACACCCATAGTTTGGATATCCTCATTGGGGTTAGATATATGAACCAGTTTCTCCTGCAACAAGGAATTAGCTCAGAAGAGATAGAAAAAGGTTACTTTAGTTAAAGGGTTTACTTTGAAAGTTCCAGACCAGAAATGTTTGGTTAGAAGCCCTAAAGGGGTTATTTGAAACTAAGAAAGTCTAAGCTCAGCTGGAGGAAGAGGTTATCAAACTCTCAAGACCAGGAATTGAAAGCAATATTCACTCAAATAAATGTGAAAAATAAGCGAATTATTTCTGGTGAGCGAGTACTGTAAAGGTTGCTTTTAGGATAGATGGAATATTGTATTTTTACTGTTTTTGAAATCTTGCAAATTGTGATATGTAAATAGCTTAGCTTATTCTATTTATTCTTATCTTTTTTCATAATAAACTTGTTTTATGATATTTATTTTTAGAAACCAAACCTACAGCATTGCATGTTTATGTTTCAATTAGTGATCATTTTGTTAAATTTTTCAAAAACTATTAAGTCAGATTTCAGTCCGAGATCTTACTTGTCCAGTAGGATCAGCTGGCATCATAACAATGCCAACTGAAGGAGGAGCTTTAACGTGAAAACAGGGTTCCCCTTCACAAAAGTTCAAGTATCTACAAGATTGTTAATAAGAGTAAAAGGAGTTCATCTTTATTTCTGATGTTTGTAATAAGACTGTTTCAACTCGTTCTCCATGGAATCCTAGAATCCTAGTGTGGAAGCAGGCCATCTGGCCCATCAAGTCCACGCAGCCCCCTACCCTATTCCTGTAACCCTGCACTTTCCCATGGCTAATCCACCTAGCCACACATCCCTAGATACTATAGGCAACTTAGCATGGCCAATCCACCTAACCTGCACATCTTTGGACTATGTGATGAAACCAGAGTACCCAAAGGAAACCCACGAAGACATAGGGAGAACGTACAAACTCTACACAAGACAGTCGCCGGAAACAAGAATCAAACCCGGATCCCTGGGGCTGTGAGGCAGCAGTGCTAACCACTGAGCCATCATCTTATACAGTCTGAAGTAGCTTGTGTATTTCCTCTTTGCAGGTGTAATAAACTTCGATGATCTTTAGTCAAAAAATATACCAGCAGTATTTTGTGAATAGGTACAGTGACTGACCACAAAGGTAACCAATTGAAAAAATAAAAAAGTGATTGTCTACCAAGCCATGCTTCACTGGGATTTAACTCGTCTAGTATTTAGATCAGCTAGGAACATAATATTAAGCACTATTCTTTTCAAAACTTCAGTTAAAAGGTCAGGCTAGCATCATCAAAACTGTCATGCATCATGATTAAATCTCCGAATACTGCAGTGCTAAGAAACAGCAAAAAATGCAGGAATTACTGAACAGGTCAGGCAGCATCTGTCGTGAGAGAAGTGTCAATGCTGTGACCTTTCACTTTGTTTCCCTTTCCACAGCTGTTTCCAGACTTGCTGCGTGCCTCAGCGATAATGAATGAAGAGTTCAGATAATGAATTATTAGTTTTGTAACACTAAAAATAATTTGTTAACATCTAACAAAAACATCTATTTCCTTCTGTTAAGCAATTTTACTGTTTTTCTTCTGTGGCTAGCAGAATAATTGAGCATCAGTATATGATTACCAGACACATTTGAGTGGGACTCAGCAACATTTTCATATTGCAGATATATTCACTTAAGCGCTCTTATTTTTAAAATTTTACACACAATTATATATTGTTACTTACTGGTCACGTAAAATATCACCATCCTGATTGGGATAGAAGGCGAGTTTGAAAATGTGGTTCATAACACTACGCTCAATTGCCATTTGTGCATCCTGGAGCTGTTCTTCACTGGCATTCTGCCAGATAACATCTTGTGCCATAACTCCATACAACGACTGCAGGAATTCTTCTACTAAGGCAGTTTTGTCATCTGCTGCAGTGAGATTCTGAAAATCTGTGCAAATAAACAAAGTGAAGCTAAATCAACCAGTGTACAAATAAACATTTAAGAAAGAAATTATCAAAGCTGAAATGGTTTCCCTCTTCATTTTCATTCATCATCCTAGGAAGATCCCATTTTTTTCTGGCAGTTTGGAGGCAGTGGTTGCTCTCCATAGCTTTGTCTCATGCATACATAAGACAGAGTTAAAAGGCTATTTTCCATGGATTCTGGTTGATTTATAGCCAAGGTTAGTCTCTCTCTTTAGTCCAATAAGACCAAATATAGTGTCCCAACTTTTTCACAATTCAAATCAACTGATTCAGTGAAATAAAAACTGCAGATGCTAGAAATCGGAAACAAAAACAAAAGTGCTGGAGAAACTCAGCAGGTCTGGCAGTATCTGTACAGAGAGAAACAGAGTTAACATTTCGAGTCCAGTGACCATTTGTTCGAGTCCCAAGTTTTGATTCTGTCTGTACAGATATTGCTAAATCTGCGAAGTTTCTCCAGCACTTTGTTTTTGTTGCAACTAATTCAGTGAGCATGCTTCTGATCTGCATGACTTAACGCTATAAAGTGGAATGCTTTTTCCACTGTTTCGGAGACAAGCAGGGGTGCAATGTCCAGAGTCTTGGCCAATACTTACTTCTCTACAGGGAGAGAGATTATCTGTTAATTCTCACATAGTTTCTTATAGGATCTTGTTTTGTGCAAATTGACTTTTTTTGGTTGCCAAGCAGTTTTGGAAAATGCAGAGGTCATGAAAAATGCATGTAAATACAGCTTTCTTTTAAGTTATGAAATCTCTCTTTTACCCTAACTGAGACCAGCTAGCTCTGCACAGTTCAGCCATTTGCTGGATAAACAGACTTGATCACGAGGGGAAATATAACTTGTATGAATTTCAATTTCATCAAGTTAGAACTGCATGTTAATTCAAGGGATAAAGTTACAGCACAACAACAGTTAAATTAAAGAGCCTACATTAATATTGGTGGGCCCGTTGAAAGGAAGGTATATTACCTTTAATAAATTCCAGAATATGCTTTTCCCTGCTTTCAAGCAATAGTCTCACACAGACTGTAGTGAAGTATCTGTTCGCAACCTCTTTGTCTCTGAGCACTCTTTGTAAGAGTCTTTCAAGGTGGGCTTGAGTAGTCTGGAGCCCCTGACGACATCGTGTCAAGTAAGCAATATATGGAGCTCGTTTTCTTCAGAGAGAATAAAATAGTTTAAAATTCAAAAAATGTTGCCAATCAGAAGCATCAATTCATTGGCAATTATGTTATTAACTGTAACTAACATCAAATGCAAGGTGCAGCAACAAAGAAAGACTTTTAAGATACCTCTCAAGCATCAGGAACCAGAGACTTCCCAATATAATGGATGTGAGACATTTATTGATTACCAAGACAAGCTAATAAATCAATTATGACTTACAATCTATGTGAAAACCACAAAACTAGCTCATTAGTATTTTAAGCATTAGTCATTCCAATCTTGCGTGAAAACACCTTGTTTTCAGTGAAAAGTAGCTTCCTTTTCAAATCCTTTCCATTGGGGAAAAATGGCCAACAAAACCCATGATAGATCATTTATCTCTGCTATATCAATATTTGCATCACTGTTAGGGTGTCAAGAATGCAGTGACAGATCCGTGGACATTTTTCCTGAAAGAACGGCTGTAGTTTCTTTTATATTCACTTTCACAGACAGATTTTTGGTTTAACCACTCCCATGCCAAGCATTAATTCTTACAGTATCCATTAAAGAATTCTGTGAACATGTTTTACCTATAATCCTCAGCAATGGCAGCTAGTAACTTGTTGCAAGTTCTACTGTCAAATCTGCCGACACAGCGCATGGTTTCTTGAATCTGTGCCATCAAGTGCTTATCCTGCAAATTGATGGCTTCAGCTAACTGAACTTTGAGAAAGCAGACAATCTCGTTGTCTAAGAAAAGAGAATTCCAAGAATTAGTGTTTTAATGATAATAGTTTTGTATAACACACACACACACACACACACACACACACGAAAAGTAGCAGGGCAATCAGATGCAAATGTCAATTTTGAACAATTTGCAGATCAGAGAAATAAGAAAAATGATACATTGGTGGAACACAAAGCTTAAGTAATGCCAGGTGAAGATCCTTACGGAAATCACAAAGGAAAATTTCACACGCCAGGATTCATATCACAATAGCTAAACCTGGATGTGCTTCTGTGGTTAAAAATGAAACACCATGCAATTATTTAATTATCCTCAAATAGAAATGATTGATTTAATGTATGTTAATACTTGAGAAAAATAGGAAATGCTGGAAAAGTTCAGCAAGTCTGGTGGCAACTGTGGACAGAAATCAGAATTCGTGTTTTGGACTCGATCCAAAACATTAACTCTGACTACTCTCCACAGATGCTGCCAGACTTGCTGCGCTTTTCCAGCATTTTCTATTTTTGTCTCTGATTTACAGCATCAGCAGTTCTTTGTTTTTATTTAGTATACCTTTACTTTGTTGCCAGAGATCTTTTCAGGTCTAAAGGCTGAAAAATTACATCAAACAATAAATATTAAAGTTACCTTCTAATTCTCCTTGATCAGGTCCTCCAGGAGGGCCATTTCTGGTTGCTGAATGGCTCACTAGGGGGAATGCAATTGAGTCAGCAGAGCACAGAGCCATTCGCAATTTCTTCTTTGCATCTCTAATTGGAAAGATAAAATGCAGGCTTTAGCATGCTGTTAATGCAGTAAAAAAACTGAAACAAAGCACTTCTCATAAAATGCAAAAAGTTTTAATTGCTTATTACCAGTAAATATGGCATGAACAATTAATGATGGCTAAATTTAAATATTCAAAACTAAATGTGAACAACATGTTATTTGATACAATCAGCTGAAATTTGACATAGCACATTGCAGTTGATCATTCCATCAAGTTCCTGATCTTAATGACACAAGTGATATACCTAGAAGCAGTCCAAGGATTTAATTTAAGACCCATAGGTCAAGGTGGCTTACTTCCTCAGTAAGGAGAAGCAAAGAATGACAGCAGTCTGCAAGTTCATACAGAACAAACAGGTTCATCCCAACAACCATATTGCTGCTAGCTGTTGATGCAGGCTAAAATAAATGTTACCGAAAGGAGAATGTGGAGTCTTGAGTCTGGGCAGTCTGACTAGCAGAATCTGGCAGATCATCTGCTGAAAGGTTTTGAAGCGTTTCATCACGTGGCGAATTATGGACACTATCATCTCCAACAGTCTCTATACAAAAGCAAACATTTTGGAAACATTTTTAAATAAAACTATAACACAACTAAGTTTTGGAGGTTACTCAATAGATGGGGAGGTAAAGTATAGAACTACAAACAGAATTAATACTGCATATAATAATTCAGGTTTTACTTCTTTTAGGATTTTACATTAGCATCTTGATGACTGTACAGGATTGCAATAGAACAATTTACAGACAAGTGCTCACAATCTGCATTGTCATTCACAAAAGTAGCTAATCATGAATTGTGATGAGACAAATCTGAAAGGAGTGCCCTGAAATCACATTTCAAACACCACTAATTTTCCCCTCCCCATTGTATGGAAATTTTCTCCATTCCCAAATGCGAGAAGCAGGTGGCTCCTAGATATAAAATTTCATGGTCATTGCTATTCTTCAAACAACCAGTGAATGCTGGAGTGTTAAATCATTTGTGAGGATATCAAAACTGAGCCTAACCCTGTCGTCATACAGTGTCGATGCATGTACACTTTTGGCATGGGCTGCAACAGGAACTTCAGTCAATTTTTATCTGTTGATAAACCTCAAGGCACTAAAACTAATTTTGTCACCCCTGTTGTTACACCAACTGTGACTAACAGTATAGATTAACAGATTCAGCAACCTCACTAGCCAATAAAACTATGTTAGCCTCTGTTTTCACAAATTAAACCAGAGGAGAGCTGGCAAGTTTAGTTATTTTTATACATTAAAATCCAGTCTTACTACCTCAATAGTGTGGCCACCTTTCAGCAAGTTCACAAATATTTTAATTCTTGTTGAAACACAAGATAAATCAATCATCTAAATTGTGGTTCTATGTTGAGTCTGATTTTAAAGTTGCAGAACAGCTGATCCAGCCACTTTCTTGAAACTGTTACTTGCTCGAATTTTTATTGGTCGTAAAATTATATCAAGACAGGGTCTGACAATATGGTCGAGTGCATTTCAGTTCCTAGTTTCCTGGAGACATTTTCTGTAAATTTGCAGGAATACCTGGACTCCCTCCACAATGACATGAAAACCAGTCCATTTTTCATGTAATCCATTGGCACAACTGAATGATTCAACTTTTAAAAGGTATTTAAATGCAGAGATGTTATTGCAAACACCATCTTGCTGACACAGGCAAATAATGAATACTTGTGCTTCAGCAATGGCAGATTAAATCAAATGACATTTTCCAGACCAAACATAACAGTAACAGACCTACCTGCAACTTCATCATTGACAACTACTTCACTGGGGCTAGCTCGTTTAATTGCACTTCTATATTTATCCAGGATATCCTCTGCAGCCTGCGCCTGTACATTCAGCCTGGGAATTGGCTCATCTGGTAACACACAGAAATGTTAACAAGCAATTCTGATCACTAAAAAAATTATTCATCACTATTTATTAAATCTGGTATAACTACTACATGTTTACACACATCTCTAATGTATAAATGCTATACTTTAAAAACAAAATCAAATTGACTTCTTTTATGCCTCCCTGATGAAAACACAATAAGTGAAAGTATTGAAGGTTCATATTTTTACTCTCCTGAACTGGACTCCTAAATATGAGCAAGTTTCAATAATAGTACAGAACAATTAATAATGTACAGTGCAGTCAAACTATTTTTCAAGACAATTAGAACCTAATCAAATATTTATTTGTTGATTTGGTACAGGTAATGACTGTACCTAATGGTCAGTTAAAGCCTGAAAATTCAGGCCACTTTTTTCTGAAAACTTTTCATTAAAAATTCTAATTGGTTAGTTCTTAAGTGATTACATTTTATGGAACAACATGTAGGATTGATCACACCTTTACTTAAATTTGAAAGCATTCTAGATGATCACCTGTGACTTTGCTCACAGGCAATCTAGGGAAAAACATGATTTTACATGCACAGAAACTAAGGAAATATGGCCATCATACATGTGCCAATGAGCAGCAAAAAGAGAGCGGGGAGCATGAGCTTCCACATCACATGGATATGTAAATACAGAAAATATTACAATCCAATGCACAGCTCAAGCATCAAAGCTCCAGGGGTACAGCAGAAAGCAAGCAAGTGTCCCTGAAAGAGGTGAAATAAGACTTATGCAGAGATACCGAAAAATGAGGATAGGAAAGATTTGAGATTTGTTTTGCTCTGTAGTTGTTACAGTCATTGGTGGAGTTCATGGAAGAAAAATCAACATGATCACAAAAGATCAATGCTTTGAATTGTTTTTCCCCCAAGAATTAGGCATGCTACTTTGAGACACATTTTTTATATTTCAATTCATTGGGAAGTTTCCAAAGATATGGTATTTGTTTTTAAGGATAAAGGTTTAAAAAAAGGAAAGCAAGAGTGGTTATGATTCAGCAGATATATAATGTAAACCAGTGTGTTGCACAGCATATAGACGTACAGTCATGTGACAGGCGAAGCTTTTAATTGTAGAGAAACTTTATTGATACCAACTTTATTTTCAGGCTTTTCAAAAATATACTTTATTTAAATTTTCATGTATCCCATCCAATACCTTTTATAACTTCAAACACCTCAACTTTATGAAATCTAACCTTTATGCATTTTATAATTGCCTCTCCTAACTTCTTCAATCACAACTTAAAACAGGTTAAAAATCTGCGAATGGATAATGAAAATGCAGCCTTTGCCACAATCAGATATTGTCTTGCCAGTATTTCTGTTGTATTGATTTTTAGAATCACAAAGATGGTCACAGCAAAAGGAAGCCATTCAATCCACTGTGTTTTATTGCTCAGCAAGAACAATTTAGCCACTTGCCTATCTTTTCCATGGAGGCTTGCAAATTTTTTTCTGTGCTTATTCAAGTGACTTGGTTTGTAACTAGCGGACATGGGAAACTTCTCCACATGAGCCGTTTCCACGAAATATGTTAAAGAACACAAAAAACCATACAAGTGCATTAATTTGAAATACTGATTTTAAATGGTTAATCTCAATTCTTTCTAAGTGTCTAATTCTTTGTCCTGAAACATGCAACACCAGCTACTTATAGCTTCTTGATTACAGGATTAAATTAAACATTAATACCTTTCTTTTAAACTTAACTAACAATATACTTTTTTCCTGTTAAGCTCCATTTTTGTAATCTTTCAAATTTTGTTCATAAGATACACAAACTATCCAATGTATAAATTGCTTTTCTAATAAAACATTGAACTATATTTTAGTAACAATCAAAATCAAAATTATTTTATGACTAGTTATTCCAACAGCATAAATCTGAGTTGCATTACAATGACCATTCTTCAATTGCTTCAAAATTTAACATCATTGTTCTGTTCAACTACATCACAACACATACTCAAAAATTTTCCAGAAGGCAGTTTAAGCCTAATTTTGTTTTTGTGGAGAATGGCAGGGAAGAAATTAGCATGTCATTGGGGCACAATTATATACAATTTGATACAAATTTCCAGAACACACTTCTAGATTTAACAGAAACATGAGCTTTTTTAAACTGATTTTTAAAGTTCTTAATCCTGTCACATTATTTCAGTTATCCAAAAAAAGCAGCTCTGAACGTCCAAAATTTATTTTTTTGTTAATGGGACATGTGCAGTAGTCTGCATAACAGCATTCTTCCTTCTCTTCTAAACTGTTAATTTGGCTTATTAGCAAAATAAGCCAGCACTAGAACAGCTTACTTACTTTGGTTTCCCATGCAACAGTTAAGTGCAGTTCACAGAATGTAACGTCAGTTGGCATAAGAAGTTGACATTGTATTTAACTCCACTCAACAGTGCAGCAACACACCCAATGTTGTAGTCTCTGCGGTGTTTCTAAAGTGGGTAGTTCCACAGCAATGGGCCCGTGCCTGACCGGTTCACTGCAGATGAGTGTACTGGCCTCACTGTTGCTGGCATGGCAATGCTTTTTGGCAAGCTCTCTCTGGCCAAGCAGCTGCAGTTCCAATGCATGTGTACAGAAGCTTCAAACTGACCAGTGAAGTCCATATGTAAGCAGAGAGGGGAAGACAGTGCTTATTCACTCAGGGGAAACTTCTGCACAGGATCATTGAAATTACATGATCTTTTTCTGTTTAGTTGAAAAGGAAAACCTGCAACCAAACCAACTTCCTGTCAATGAAATGAAATTACTCTTACATTCCTGATTTTGTGAGTTCTATTCCAGTTGCTGAATGTTTGTCACACCTTAAGCCAGTGCTCTACAAATCACAATAAAGTGATCCAGTCACTAAGACTTCTCTGAACAGAAAATCAACATACAGGCAAGATAAAATGCAACTACCACTAGGGATAAAGTACTAAGGAAATTAATGGGGCTAAAGGCTAATATATCACCTGGACCTGATGGGTTGCATCCTAGGATATTAAAAGGAAGGAGCTACAGAAATAATGGATACACCAGTAGTAATCTTACAATAATCTTTAGACTCTGGAAAAGTCCCAGATATTCAAAAACTGCTAGTGAAAGGAAGGAGACCACAAACAGGTAACTTTTAGGCCAGTTAGCTTAACATCTGCTGTTGGGAAAATGTTAGTCTATTCTAAAGAACATAAAAGCAGAGCATTTCAAAATATATAACAATCAAGCAGAATCAGCATGGCTTCATGAAGAGGAAAATAGTGCGTGATAAATTCATTAGAATTCTTTGAAGAGATAACAAGAATAGATAAAGGGGAACCAGTTGACGTGAAGTGTTTGGATTTCTAAAAGGCATTTGTTAGGGTATTCCACGCAAGACTAATTAAGAGACCAATATTTGACTCGCTTACCAAAAAACAAAATGTACTGGCATTGGAGGTAGTCCACAGAAGGTTCACTATGTTGGTCCTGGGTATGAAGATTGGGTAAATTAGGCTGGAGTTTTGAAAATGAAAGGTGACCTTATTGAAACAAAATTCTTAGGAGGCTTGTTAGTGTAGATGCTGAGAAATTATTTCCCCGTGTGGGAGAGTCCAGGGCCAAAGGGCATAATCTCAGAGTAAGGTCACATCCATTTAAAACACAGATGAGGTGGAATTTCTTCTCAGTGGAGTGAATCTGTGGAATTTGTTACTGCAGAGAGCTGGAGGCTGGGGTGCTATTTATATTCAAAGCTGAGAGATAGATTTTTAAACTGGTAATGGAATCAAGAGTTACAGGGAAAAGAATTCTCAGATCAGCCATGATCAAATTGAATGATGGAGCAGACCTATGGACAGAATGACCTACTTCTCCTAGAACCTACACAGTCTAACAGGGGACCTGGTGACAAACAATCCCAGGGACAAAATAAATGGGAAGAGAGTTAGGAACAGAAAGAAAACAAAATGTGACAATTGGTAACATCCAGAATAGCTACTTCAAACTACAGATTTAAAATACGTAGAACTTATTCTGCATCAAAACATAACCTAAAAATCTGAAGAAACTGATTCTTATATTAACACTTACTTCTGACATTGAGCCATGCCTTATACAACAACTGACAGACTCACGATAAAGCACTATTAGTGAAAGTCTGTTATAACATGGATATCGGAGTCCAAAATATGAGCGTGCATAGTTGAAATGCAGACAGACATTATCCTACAGAGGAAAAATGAGCGCCAGGGTGGGGGCAAGAGCTGGGGCAAGTCACGTCAAGTATACTGATGTGTGTTACAATGGACTTCAGATTGTAATCAATCAATCAGTCAGTAATTACAAGTTGCATTAATGGAAATTTTTATTAGAAAATGTACTTCAGAGGTGTATGACACAAACATGGACCCACAAAAGGCTCAAGACGTACAGGCAGTTCAAACTGGGATAAATAAACACAAGAAATTTTAAATATCTCTACTCTGCAATTAAGCTAGATCCTGGCTGATCTGACTGTGGCCTCAACTCTGGTCTCCTTTGCTAGCTAGCGAACAGTCAATCCATGTCTCAAGGTAGTTGATCACCTTGCCTTCAACAGCCTCTCGGAAGAAAGTTCTACATTCTCAAAATTTCGCCTGTCTTAAATGGGGGAACAACTTTTCTTTTTAAGCTGTATCCCTACTTTGCAATTCTCCCTCAAGAGTCAAGAACCCTCCTGACCCACCATAATTTTTCCACCTTCCAAGAAAAGTTACAGGAAGTCACAAGCTTGCCTCAGAGTTCTAGACCAAGGCAACACCCCCATCATACCTTGTACTCTCAAAAATATTTCTTAAAACAGGCTAACAAATACCACACACATTATACATGTGATCTCACCAAGGTTAGCTATGACACTAAGATGTGTGTCTCTGGACCAAATTAAACATCTAAATATACCATATCCCAACATTTTGTTATCTATTCTAACACCCTATGGTAACAGTCTGTCAAATTTCCCGACTTCAAGATGTTTTTCCTATGGAGTTAGTGACCCTATTTTACTTTGTAAGTCACAATATATTTGCCTTTGCTAAACCTCAGAACTTAAATCTCAAAAGAATTCTGAAATGTCATGTAATGAAAATCAAGACTTACCAATGCTGAAATTGACAAATGCATACAATTAGACTGTGCAAGTCATTTTACATATATATTATATATGCAGATAATTCATGGCAATTCCAACACTCGTTTCTTTCAGCCAGATACCTTGTTATGGAACATACTTTTTTTCATAAGACAATGACTTTGTTCTGTGAATCAATTAAATGAACTTTCTCTGAACTACTTCTATTGCAACAACTTTTTAAAAAATACAATGACTAAAACTACATACACTACTTCAGATGTGATCTCACCAACACCCTGTATAATGGTAGCAAGTGATCCTTTCTTCATATTTAATTCCCCTTGCAATAAACAAACATTCCATTTGCTTGCATCATCACTTGCTGTACGCACGTACTAATTTTGTGATTCACTTACCAACACACCAAGATTTTTGTGCGACAGTTCTTCTATTACTCCCCATTTAAATAAAATCTAGCTTTTCCATCTTCCTGCCAAGTGGACAAGTCCATATTACATTCCACCTGCCAAATATTTGACTCCTCACATACTCTATCTTTTTGCAGACTCCTCTACATAACATGCTCCTCAACCTGCCAAGTGATTGATATAGACTGTAAATAGTTGAGACTCCAACAGTGATCCCTACACACCCCAGTCATTACATCTCGTCAACTCAAGAATAAGCCATCCACGCCTCATGTTTTCTATTAGCTAACCAATCCTCTAATTATGGTAATATATCATCCCAAACAGAACGAGCTCTTATTTTAGGTAGTAACCTCTGAGGTGACACCTTGTCAGGAGCATTTTAGAAATTCAAGTATACCACATCTACAGTTTCCCCTTTATTGATACTGCTTGTTATTTCCTCAAAGAATTCTAAAGAATTAGCCAAACGGGATTTTCCTTTCACAAAACCATGATACCTCTGCTTGAGTTAGAGTATTTCTAGCATTTTCAGTTGAGATTTCCAGCATGTTTTTTGCTATGTATTTTTTTGCTCTCCAATTTCCTTTCATTATCCAAAAGTTGGGCAAGATACCACATCATTTAAAAATTCAAAACTCTCATTATCCCCATAAAAGTTTTTGAAGTAGTATAGCTACACTTGACAATGAAACCAAACATCAACTTGTATTTTCTGCCACAGCTCAGATGGCCTGAGTTTCAACCTGAAATGGTATTCAACTCTAACATTCATGTGCCTCATTAAAAATTTCTATTTGCACCTTAGTTCTCCAAACCAAATTGTGTGCAGAAAATGCAAGGTCAATGATTTATGGTTTTCAAAAAAATTGAAGTTGATTCAAAGAAAAAGGCCTGTTGTCAAAACCAATAGATGGACAATAATCAAAATTACAGGCTGCAACCCCAAAATACTATACAAATTCCAGATCCAATGATTGAAAATAGATTTTGCCTACTTCAATCACCATTAAATAGCAGTTGTGCTTACCCACTTGCTGCTGACACTGGTCAGCAGAGGGTTCCTCTCACTAACATTTCTTATCACTTAAACTATGGGCTGGACTTCCCTAATTCAGTTTTGTCAAGCGAGATCCAAGGTTCCTGGGGTCTTCTATGGCTCAGAGCAACTTTCTCATGCAATCGTCCTCATTATGCAATCAGGCTGTTTGGCAGGCAGTCATTCTTTACACCGAATCAAGAGGCAGAAGTGCTTGCCATTGCCAGGACCTTCTGCATTCATATCACAAGTGCCATATTTAAAATCCAGCTGCACACCATTTCAAATGCTGCATGCAGGAACTGCCCACCACACTGTGGCACTCAACCATTACCAAAGGAAATGGCCCACTTTAGAAGTAGGAGCTACCCACTCTACAAACAGGGACCAGGAGGTGCCAGCCAGTCTGGGCACAGTGGCTCACATTAGAACAATGTCAGAAGTTAAACAGAATGCACAGCAGCGTAGGAAGTTGGTCAATAAGGCACTCCACAAGACAGGTGCTACATCCTCTCTCTGCTACACCACAGTCATGGGGCCATCATTCATTTTAACACTGCCATCTCTCACCAAGGCTCTTCAACTACAACTGTCAGTACTGCATGCACCATGTCCATGCAAAGGCTCTCATCTACCTCATCATTCCAAACCCACTAAACCTTCCAGCCCTCCATACTTCTTACTCAATCACTGGGAGCATTTTATACTTCTTCAGTCCCTGCATCACCGCTACTATTCAATTATACTTCATCCTCCATTTGTCTCATTTCAGATAAAAGTGGGCCAACGGTTGAGAACTGGAGGCAGGGTATGCACTCCTTTCAAGAAGAAATGGTCAATTTGGCGGAAAAGAGCGTAGTCACACAGAGATCGGGAGGCATCAATGACAAACCAGCCCAGTAAGTTGTGTGTAGTTCTACTACCCTCCCTGTAATGCCCGTGCAAACATATTCTTAATTTGTACAACTTTTTAATCCCTTTTACACAACTCATTCCCTCCCTTCTCTCCAGCAGGCACTAGTGGCAGCTAGCAAACCACCATCCTGAATTGGCCCTGTGTGGAAGGAGGAGGCCACTGATCTTTAAGAGGGTGTGCTGGTATGGTTTTCACCTGCATCCTCTACCAGGTCAGAAACCTCCATGAAGTGAGCGAAAGGTATGCCAGAACCAGTATTAGGCAATTCGAAAATGTGGTACAAAAGAAGCTACAAAGGACGACATTATTTAGAAACAATGGAAGCAACATGCTATATATAGAGTGTAAAACAATGCTACAAAGTTCTGCAGTGCAGCCACACTGTGGAATGGCTACTGTATCATGTCAGCCTCTATCAAATGTGAGTGAATTAGTTACTAATGGATTATACTGGGACACATGCTCCTTTATTCACAATCATCCTTCAAGGGGCACAGTAGAAACATCAAAAGCAAAAACTTTGCTCCCCTGCATCCTCCAAACGCCCCAACTTGCAAATACAAATTACAGCATTCCCTGCATCACTCAGCTGAGCTGTGAAAATCAGGGACTGAACATTACTCATTTGGTTTGTATCGTTTTGTTTCTAAAAATGTGACCAATTTACAAAGTGGATCATCAGAAATTCTTGCCACTACTTTATCTACCTGTCACAGGTTGAACGCCATTTATCCAAACACTAATTTTTACAGAACCCAATTATCCAATCTGTATTGGTTGGTTAAATAGCTAGCTATTTCAGCATAATTATTCAAATCTCATGTTTAGTGCTATCATTTAATATAATTGAATTATTAAATACCCAAGTATTCACTTGCCCAAATAAGTACTTCTCCAGTTATCTGAATCATCATACTGTGGTGCAACTGTCAGATAGTAACTTCCATATATGGATCAATCTTTTATACTATTAAAATCCATAGCTACTAAACGGATCATTAGAGTTGCAATTTCTTTTGCCATTGGAAACTTGAGAATTTGAACAGCAGATTTAATTTTCAATCCGATTTACTGTTCCTTTGTCTTGATTGTTTTATATTTTCATCTCAGACACTCTTACATTTTGGTACAATGTAAAGTAAATGTTATTTTCATTTGCAACGTACAGTGGCACCCAGAGCATGGGCTCAATTCCCACACTAACTGAAATTACCACAAAGTTCCCACCTTCTCAACCTCGCCCCTTGCCCGAGGCATGGTGACCCTCAAATTAAACCACCACTCATCTCTTTAATGAGAGATCAGCCTATAGCCAGTTTGTGACTTTACCTTTATTGCTTTTAACTTTTTATCAAAACCATAGTAGACACAAGTATATCAAATTTAATTAAGAAATAAAACTGGGAGATTCATTCATAACAAAGAACAACAAAAGTATCCATTTGATTATTGGATTCCATTAAGCCTCACCGATAAAGAAGTGAAAGGACAATCAATCAATGCAACAGGGAATTGGATAAGATTAGGCATATGATAAAGGGAAATCAAGAGAGAAGAAAAGCATAGCAGAAAGGCAAGCTACCAAAACACTCAAATCACTGAAGGAGCAGAGACACAGGCTAGATACGTACTACTATACTTGTAATTGGATCCCTGGCATTAAAATGATATACAGGGTTATGAGCAATTGGACAGTTGTGATCAACGTGATAAACGTGATAGTCCTATAAGAATTAAACTTCCAGATTGGATGTCTACGTTAGCACCAGGTTTACCAAATTGAGTGCAAATTCAAGGCACTTTCAAATTAAAGATTCAGTTTGCATATTTGTATTACATGGTTAGTGTGATTTCCATGCATTTGAAGTAAATACTTCTTGCTTTAAAAACAGCTGATAATTTGCAATTTATTTTATTTTGTTTAAGATATTTGTTTCATGCGGGTGTTATTTGTCTTTGTACACCTCATTCACCATTGATTATGGAAGGTAGGATCAGCCAACCTTGCATGGCCTGAAACCTTTCCTGTGCACCATCTTCTTTGTCTTTTTCTTGTTTATCTTTCTTCCTGAAGGAAATAGGAGCTAAAGAGAAAATATACCGTATTACAAAAACAAAGTAACTTCATCACATGCAGGATGAAGAAAATCATGGCTTTAACCAAAACCTTGTGGTGAAGTGAAACTGATAGCAAATAAGGTTTTTGTGTTAGATAACATCTTTTCCCCCCACACTACTATACTAATTAAGCCATATCCAAAGTAAATGTTCAACTGCATTTCGACCTGACAATCAACTGGATATACATGTTAATACAGTTATTTTAGTAAATATTATCTCATTCAAAAAGTGCAAGACTTTTTCTAAACTTTAAGTTTTAGATGACAAAAGATTTAACTAATGCTAATGGTAACTATTTGTTTTTTTTGGAAGGAAGCAAAACTGCAGAATGTACTATGGTGTAGATTTTTGTACCTGGACTCGAACAACCAAGAAGGGGCCTCAAAAGAATGGATTAGGCATATTACTGACTTTGGGTCAGTACACACAGTTACAAATGCCAAAATACAGCAAGTTCCAAATCAAAATTCTTGGGAAAGCCCTGGGCTGTTGATTTCTAAGGTGCCAAGGTAGTTGACAAGCAGTAAAACAAGAAATGCATACAAGCAGCCTTTTCATTTTCACAGATAAGAGTGAAACAAATCAAAATGCACTGAGCTGCCACAGGCAAATGCACAAGAAAGTTTTAGATATAGTTAAGCTAGAAAAGAGATGCTGTATTTCAAGGTGCTGATATATTCTAAGTAAAAGAATTCTAATCCAGTTCTCAAATAATAAAAAACAATTTTGTCTTTTATTTCATGTCCTTTGTTGAAAAATGGTTAGAATCCCAAGACTGACCTTTCGGAATAGCAGACACAAATCGTTTTTTCCACCAGGATTTATTACGATCCGACTTCTCATCATCACTGTCCTTTCTTTCCTCCCCCTACACAGAAGGGTGCAAAACTCAACTTAGACACTTGGAAGAGATTACACAGCTTGTATTACAGGACATGAGAAATAAAGCAAAACAACAGATTATTTGAAATTTGGAATGCAAGATGGATCATAATTCTCAAATGCAAGTTTGTGGATTCATAACCACATAGACTCATTTAATAAACAAATCACTTAGTTGCATTTAAAATTGCACATTACAAAATTTTAATTTACTTGATTTTGCTTTGCATTGCAGATCTAAGTGTCAAGCTGTTTATTTTCAAGCGTAATAATTGTGTTAAAATTAGAAATGAGTCTTACTCTTCAGTAGGATAAGATGGGTTTATTCCATATACCCAGGAATACCCACCAAAACCATTTTGCAAGCTTCAGGTATCCACTGCATTAACTGGGCTTCTACCTATAATATTTTCTTGGGCGAATAACATAAGGCAACTGAGAAAGATTTACATTTGTATATTGCCTTAGGAAACAACTTTCTTTACATTCTTGCAGGATCAACTATTCAATTCAAGGTATGTAAAAAAAAAAAAAGACATCAATTGAGAACATTTCTAATTTAAAATGAATCTGTTTGAAATATGAAGGAATGCACAAATGTGGATAACATGTCTTACGAGGGAGTCTTTGCTTGGCGATGAAGTTGGTCCTGAGGTTCCTACAGGTGCTGCCCCAGCTGCAAACAGTTCCTCATTCCCTGTTCTTCTGCTGCCTGGAGTATTCCAACCAGGATCACTCATTGGTCGGCGAGAAGAAGAAACAATATCAGAACTTCTGCTGCGTACTAGCCTTTCTGGAAAGGAGTGCCTCTGTTTCAGCAGCTCAGCTTCAGTTTGGCAACAAATATGAGACCCAAATGCTGGCAATCGGGCATCGGTGCCTCCCACAGCACCTTCCAGTATTGGAGGATCAGGTGGCGGGTGTGATGGTCTTGCATAGTGTACTTTAGGCCTGACTATTGATGGCATGATGGAAGCTGTGAATTTTCATTTTTAAAAAAAATGAACAAAACATGAAGCATAGCATACAGAACAATCTAAACAAACTATATTTATCCAAACATCCAGAGTAATTAAACAAATCACATCCACCATGAATTAAATCAGAATGCTAATCATAAAATACTTTGTTGGGTGCAGGTGGAAAATATTTCAATATTCTAAATTTCAAATCGAAGACATACAATTGACTAAACACATCTGTTGGACAAATGTGGTGCTTAGAATCATAGACGGATAAACCACAGGAGGTTGCAATTTAACCCATTTGTACAAACCCTTTGCAAGCACACAATTAGTCCCACCCTCCAACTTTTACCCAGATTGCAGTTACTTTTTTCCACCTTCAATTATTCAATTTCTTTCTGAAAAATTATTATTGAATGAGTTTCTGCCATTTTGTATCAGAATAACTCACTAGATGAAAAAATTCTCATATCCTCAGCTTCATTTGTCAATCATCTTAAATCTGATTCTTGGGTCCCCTACTGCTTTTGCAAATGTTCTCCCACGCTGGTCTATCATTTCTAAACAATTACATCAAATCTCCTGTTAACTTTGATCCGTGCTGCTTATCTATCCATGTAACTGAAGGCTTATGGCCCTGGTACAATTCCAGAAAATCTCAATGAACCCTTCGTAAAGCCTTGACATCTTAAATACTCCCAATTGGTCACCATACTCCAGTTGGAATATTAACAGTGATTTCTAAAAAGGTAATACATAACTTCCTTTCTTTTATATTCTGCCTCTGTAAAGGAAAGGATCCTACATCTTTTTAAACAATCTTAACTTGTTTTATCTTCACGAAAGGTGTACACATATCTTCCCAGGCCTTTCTGCTCCTGTGGTGCCTTTAGAATAATACCAGTTTATCCCTTTTTCATTAATTATTCATAGGAAGTAGACTTCATCAGCAAGGCCAACTTTTCTTTCCAATTCCTAAACGATGCTCAAGAAGGTAGTGGCAAGCTAGCTTCTTAAAGACAAGTGCCATAAGAATCCAGCACATTGTTGTGACTCTAGAGTTACATAGAGGCTAAAAAGCTGAAGAACGTCAAATTTACTTCCCTAAAAAGGTATTTGAGAATAAGATAAGATGTGTTACTTAAAAAGCAATCCCATAGTCACAGTGACATCCTTTACAAAAATTAGTTTTTGTTCTCGATTTATTTAATTCACAGCATTTGAATTCCTCCACTTGTTACGATGCAATTTAAACTCCTGTCTCTGGATTAGTAATCTTGGATTGCTATTCTGGTGGGATAGCCATTATGCTATTGTACCGTGTGATTTTATTCATACACCTTATTTTTCCTCTAAAAACATTCACTTCATATATCTATGATAAATTGAATCTGCTATATCCAAAGCAATTTATGTCTATAGCTTTCTGAAGTCAGCTACTGTATTTCTCACTGTCTACTGCATCTCCAAGATCTTTGCCACCTTCATTTTGAGATTATGTCCTGTATGTCCAAGTTATTTATATCAAACAGCAGCAATCTCAATATTGAACACTTGCATGCAACTTGACAATTTACTCCAATATGAAAACATGCTTGCACAGCTGCTTTTGTCCATAGTCAAGTAAATTTACTTGTAACCACAGGTTATAATCAATTCTGCTGACAAGGTAATTATATAGTATGTTATCAAACACCTTTTGGAAGATTGTTGTAAAGATCAACCCTACACTAATTCCCCTCTTCATTACATCCCTTTTGCTGGCTCCCTCTTTTACTTGGTGATGGGCATGAGACTGTGACTGGAGGAGCAGCAAGGTAAAAAAGGAGAGGAGTGAGTGAGCCATTAGGGAATCCTTCTGCCAGGGTGTGCCAAGGCCAAGAGGGGGAGTGAGACGGAGGACGCAAGGGCTTTTTGTTTTGTTTTTTTTTTTGGGGGGGGGCCTGGGCGGTGGGCAGTGGTGTGCGCTATCAAGATCTGCAAAATAGACTTAGAAAGCAAGAAATCAGGTTAGGATGGATTGAGAAATATAAAAATGTAATTTCACAGGACAAATGCAGTGAGAAATCTGTGAAGATAAGAGGAGAAAGATAATCTCCCACAAGCTGTCTGGACATGTCAATTATCCTAGGCATCCCCAAAACATTCAGATTTTGATTTCGCAGTCAGATTTCTGTACTTGTTAACTTCACAGCTGCTAATTCCTGCTTTCTACAATGTTAGAAGTGTTTCATTGAAATTTTGTTGGAGGTTAGAGTTCTTGGAAGAATGTGGGTGATACACTGCCAAAACAGATAAATTGTTGACATCAGAAAGCTGTGTGGCAGTGGTAAAAGGTGGCAAGGTGAGGTCCTTAAGAGTTAGAGCCCAGGTCCCATGTATTTAATTCTAGTTGCCAAATCATGTTGCAGTAAAGAAATTCCAAATTTTAAGGAGGTACTACAAAACATTACTAAATTTGTTAACTAGGTTCTTGCGCTTCAGCACAAGGAACAACTTCAGAAATCAAGAATTCAAATATAAGACCTAACATATTCATATCTTCTGCACCAAACAATTTAAACTTAATTACAATAATGAGTTTATTTCTGTCACAAACTTTATAAAAGGAAGAACTAATGGTAAACAGTTTTAAACAACAATTTTTAAATTGGATTGTCTATGCATGGAATGGACTATTCAGGGAGGAAATATGGACATGCTGTATTTGTAAATTCAAGTCGAAGCTGGATATGTAAAAGCTAAATCAACAGTCTTTCTCAAAACCACCTCAAGGTTTTGAGACTGAAAGGCTCTTTTGTCCTAACCAGAAGCCTTTTGCAGTCCCTTGTATTTCTCTGCATAGACAAATAAGCCCATATTTATTCTGTGTCTGTTACTCTAACAATAAGTATTGTATTATTATTCAACTTGGACAATGAGTATTAACTTTGTATCTCTCTACTTTACAGCCAAACACTGTATTCATGTTCCATGGAATAGCAGCACCCAGGAGCCCTGATTCCTCATGTCCAAAGTTCTCAATTTCTGCCAGGTCATTAGGAATGGCACCAAGCAGGAGCGAAGTGCTAACCAAGAGAAATTACATTAAGTGAGTTGAAAATTCAGTGCTTCTCCATTCCACCTTGAACTGTCCAGTGAAGAACAACATTAGGAAAGGTCTACACCTTTGCAAATGAGGACATGGTGCAAGAATCTGTAAATAGGCCCAAATGTGAAACAAAAGCACCAATTAATCAATCAGAGCTTTTTCCCATCAAAGCACAGTGTGCTTAATCTATTGTTTTCTGGCATTCCATTTGTATTTGAATAATTTTGCTGGTTTTGACAGTTGAATTTTAGGGGTGGGTAGAGAACAAAAAGAAATAAAGGAAAATACGTCACAATAAATCATGTTGCAGCAAACCTTTCCCCACAATCACGAAAAAAAACTTATGGCAAATCCATAACAGTACTGGGTGCACTGAAAACACTTTGAACATACCATCAGAAGACAGCGGGTCAAACATTGCAAGCAACGTGTCTGTCTGGGAAAGCGGAGAAGTCATCTGATGTGCACCTGTAAATCCACAATGAAAAGATAATGGTAAGTCAGATTAACTACTGAATATACATTTGCTTGAATAATACATTTTGAAGCATAATGAATGTTCGAGTTGGTTACCATACAGATCAGCCCCCAAGACAATCTACCACGAGCTGTCTGGCTATTTTTTGTGGGCAGTCAAATAAGAAGCCGCAGACATTAATGGTTCTGGTACTGCGAGATAGGTACAATGCATAAATTTGCATCATGTACATGCACATATTACAAAATGCATATAACTGAAGTTTGCCCAACACCTGGTGCTCTGAATTAGTAAATGAGCAAAGTAACTTGTTCAAGAACAATACAATCCTTGCCACAACTTCCCAAGTAAACAAATGTCACCATAAGTGAGTGGGAGATCCAACAGAGAACATATTTGAAAAAGTTTAAGTGCTCACAATCACAATATCAGAAATTGTTAGCTATGGAAAGATAGCAGCACACTCCTCCTCTCCTCCCCCCCCATTTTCATGAGAATGGATTTTTATGTGTTGACATATATAAAAACATTTTTATTTACCTTGTACAATTTCCTCCACTTCAGGGCTTGTAACAGAATCTTTCCCTCCAAAATCAGAGCTGCATTCTGATCGGATATCCTCAACTTTGTTGGGTATGTCTTCTGAAGTGACACTCATGCCTGTTAAATAGCGTAAAAAGCCAAAAAGGCATTAGTTCCAAAAAGGAAGTATTGTGAACGTATTTCATGAAGAAAATGTCACCTCACATAAAAACTGCTACAATTTTCATCAAGAACCATTTTAAGCTTCTGCAAAATATTTACTTTAGATCAAGAACAATTATTCATAGTGCTCCATTGTCCTGTACCTGAGACAACACTGAGACCAGGTGTACTGGGCCGTGAACTCACTTCCCTCACATCTGTATCATCAGATGTGCTACCCAATCCTGAGCAACTTTCCAGCTCCTGCAACCGCTCCTCTTGTTTCAAATCTGTAGCTTCTGAAAAACAAGAAACAGATTATTTTCCCCCCACCATTACATTTTTCCAAGGCAGGTGATTCACAAGAGAACCTTGTTTTTGTTTTCTTCTCTCCCCATTTATTCCCTGGAAAAGTTGCGTCTTGGAAGATGAGTCAATCAAAGAATTGCAATTTGTTATCTTGGATTTAGAGATCTGCTAAAAGCAAGAGTCCAGACAGCTGCATTGCCTCCACAGTGCCAGGGTTCTGGACATCCACTCAGGGCTAGAAAGGAACTTGCAGTGGAGAGGGAGGGTAAAATGCCAAAGACATTGGTAGAACTAGGAAAGGAAGTAGACAGTGTTAGGAGCTAGGTCCTGAATTGAAAAAGTCAAACCTTGACGATTATAATCTCTGGATTACTACATGAAGCACATACAGGTTACATAAAGTAAAGGGATAAATCCATAGTTCAGAGCCTGGTGTGGGAAGAATGATTTCTGGTTCATCAGCCACTATTACTAATGCTAAAGTAAATGGCAGCTGTACCACTGAATCATGTATACCTGAATGAAATTTTGGCTTTCACTGCTAGGGGACTGCATTTTAAAAAAATAGGGAAGTCTTGTTACGACTGTACAGCAAATTGGTGACGTTATACATTCAATACTGTACACAGTTTGGTCCCTGTATTTAAGAAAGGATGTACTGGGACTGGATGAGTTCACAATAAGATTACTAGACCGATTCCATAGGGTGAAGGGATTGATTCTTCATGAAAAATTAAACAGGCTAAATCTTTATTCATTAGCATTTACAAGAATAAGGGCAATCTTATTGAAACATGCAAGATTCTGAGGGGGCTTTAAAGAGTAGATGTTGAGATGGTGTTTCCACTACAGGAGCAATCTCAAGCTAGGAGTCAAAGTCACAGAATAAAGGCATATTCATTTAAAACTGAGAATTTCTTCGCCCAGAGGGTAGTGAATATTTGGAATTCTCTACCTCAGCGGGGGGCTTTTCTCACAAAACAGTATAAAAGTGGAAATAGATTTTTTGAAATATCAGACTGGAGGGCTATGAGTAGCTGGCTTAAAAGAGGAGTTGAGCCTGGGGCAGATGGTAGGGCAGGTGAGGGGCTGAATAGCCTACTCATGCGCCTATTCTTATGTTCGTGAACCATGCTGGGGTCAGTGTTGGAAAGTGCACAACCGGGGAAGTAGACAGGATTTTGAACTAAGTAGTGCAGGCAAGGGGTCAAATATGCAATGAAATGGTATATCAGTAAGTAGGGACTTGAGGGGTAAATAATAACATGGGAAAAGGGGGTCAGAATGGCAGGATGGGACAGAGAGGAATAAATTCGAAAACACCAATCAAGGCTAGATGTTAGAAAGACAAGAAAAATGCTAAACTAAAGGCTCTATCTAAATGCACGCACCATTCATAGCAGAGGAATTGATCGTTCATTCTGAAGTTAATAAATAGAATTTGATAGGCACTATGAAGACAGGGCTTCAGGTTAACAAGGATTGGGTCCTGAATATTGAGAGGTAAATGACATTCAAGAAAAAGAGACAGCTATGTTAAAATGGATGGGCTGCACCTTAATCAAGGATGGAGTCTGTGCAACAGTTAGTTAAAGATAATCTTGGTTCAGGACGTGGTATTTATTTGGATGGAGGTGAGGAATTGTAGGAAAAGCAGAAGCCCCTAATAGCAACAATATTGTGGAGCAAAGAAGAAATGTTGGGTGCTTATGATAAAAGGGTGGCAATAATCATGAATGACTTTAATCTACAAATAAACTGGAGAAATCAGATAGGCAGTAGCAACCTGGGTAGAGAGAAACTTAGCAAAATTATAAAATCACCAGGCAAGCACGACTAAGCAAACTGCTGTTGCTGCAGGTTAACAAGTCTCAGATGCAGCCAGATTTCATCCTACGGTTTTAAAAGAGGTTTTTGAAAAGGTAATAGTTGTGCTAGTGTTAAATTTTCAAACAAGGTTCCACCAGACTGGTAACGAGTAAATATAAACCCTCTATTCAAGGAGGAGGCAGTAAATGTGAAACTATAGTTCAGGTAACATGGTATCTGTTGTAGGGAAGGCGTTCAAATCAAAGAGATTACAACTGTCTACTTCAAAAACTCAAAGTAATTACAAAGAATCATTACAATTTCAAAGAGAAATCTTTTTTAACTAATTTATTGGAGTTCTTTGAAGGACTAACATGATTTAGAAAAAAAGGAAGCCTGTAAACACACTATACTTGGGGTCCCATAAGGCATTTGACAAGGTACCACATCAAAGAATATTACAGAAAATAAGAGATCATAGTGTGAGGAGTAACACTGTAGCATTGACAGAAGATTGGCTGGCTTATAGAAAAGTGTCATAAATCTGGTTTTGTCTGATAAGCAGGTTGAAATGAATGGAATCCCAAAGGATTCTATGCTGGCACATCAATATTTTACAAGTTATATCAAATATTTATATCAGCAGAAAGAAGGCACGATGACACCAAATTAGGTAAAAAAGCAAAATGCACACTCGCAAGCAAGAAAGAACGGAGTGTTGTGAATACATAAGGAAGCTGCAGGTGGATCCAGATAGGTTGAGTGAGTGGGTGGGCAAAAGTCTGGCGGATGAGTGGAAAAATGTGGAATTATTTGTTTTGGTAGTAAGAATTAAAAAAATTACTTTAAGGAATGACTACGGAAATCCAAGGTATAAAGAGATTTGGGAGCTCTGGTGCATCAGTCACAAAAAAAAACAAAAAGAGCACGCAGGGACAATGTTTAATCAAGAAGGACAAGTTTAATCGAAAATGGGGTGCTATCCTTCAGCTCGAGGAATTGAACACAAAAGTAAGCAGGTTATGCTTCAGTTTAACAGGGTATTCGCGAGATTATATCGTGAAAACCATGTGCACTTTTGGTCTCCTTATTTTAAGATGCAAATACATTAAGGGTGGTTCTAGACTGATATCAGACAACCTGCTCATTCCAGGTAAGAGTACGACAGACAGGCTGGCCTTGTTTCAATGAGTTTAGAAGACAGTGATATCTTGATTTAAGTGTAGAAGATCCTGAATAGTCTTGACAAGGTAAATGTGGAAAGATATATCTTGTGGGTTAGCCCAGAAATAGGTTTTAACATTAATAGTCACTCTTTTAGAGCAGAAATCTGACATTCCTCAGACCATTTTCTTGTCCTTTCCCATAACCCTAGATTCTTGATTAGTTGAGAAATCAATCTCAGCTTTAAAAATACACAACAACTCTGGCCTCACAGATCTCCGTGACAAAGAATTCCAAAGACTCTCAGCTTTCAGAGAAGAAATTCTCCCTCATCTCAGTCTTAAATGGGCACCACTTAATGCTGAGACTATGTCCTCTGGTCTTAGACTCTTCCATGAGGGAAAACATCTCAGCATTTTAGCTGTCAAGCCCATTAAGAATCCTATTTGTCTCAATGAGATCACATCTCATTCTTCTAAATTTCATTTATAGAGTCCCAACATGTTTCACTTTTGCTCACAAGACAATCCCTCCATACTGCGATCAGTAAAACTTTTCTGAATTGCCTCCAATAAAAAAAAAATCTTTCCTTAAGTAAGGGGAACGAAACTGCTCACAGTGCTCCAGACGTCGTACTGTTGCAATAAGACTTCTGACTGATACTTCAACCCCCTGAAATAAGGGCCAACATTCCATTGGCCCTCCAGACTACCTGCTGCATCCAAATGCTAACTTTGTGTTTTGTGCACAAGTAGACCCAAGTCCCTTTGTGTTTTAGCTTTCTGCAGCTTCTTCTCTGTTTAAATAATACTGTTCTTTTATTCTCCTTTCCAAAATGAACTACTTCAATATTCCATATTACACTCAATTTACCAACTTTTGGATGAGGACAATTTGTTTGAGGGTTGTGGGACATTGGAAAACTCTACCACAGAAAGCAATGGAAGCAGAGTCATTAAATATTTTTAAGACTGGATGGATAGATTCTGGTTGGCAAGGATAGATGGGATATCTGAAACACAAATACAGCAGCCATAATTTTATTCAATGGTAGATCAGACAAGATGGACAAATTGGTCTCTTTCTGCTCTAATGTTCTATGTTTGCATCTGATGCAAATTCCTTCTTGTATGCTCCTGTTAACCCTTTGACAATAAGAGCAACAGCATCAATACATACAGCAAAACATCAGCTGACAGAATATTGCCGTAGACAAGTAGGTCCAAATTATGTAATGGTCTCCCCACATTATTCAGTGTAGTGCATTAAATAGGTCACGTCTACATTTCCACCAAACAGTAACCACTTTTTAGTAAAGGTGCTTATTTCCATATTTATACTTAGAAGCCACCATTTCCTTGCGATCTGTATCTCCAGTGGGATGCCACCATGTGACACATATTCTCCTCCTGCTTTGTCAACATTTGAGAGATTGTTCCCCTGGGACGTGCTGGTGAACTCTTCCTCCACTCCCAGTGTGCCTCACCATGCAATCACAGAAGATTTAACACGTACCCATTTACTTCCACCTTCTTCACAAGCCAAAATTCCCGATACACCTAGGTGAAACAGCAATTTACCTGCACTTCCTTCAATCCATTCTCCTGTATTTGCTGCTCACAATGTGGTCTCCTCTATACCGGGGAGGCAAAGCGCAGGCTGGGCGACTGCTTTGTGGAACACCTACATTTTGTCCACAAAACGAATCCTAGCTTCCAGTTGCCTATCATTTCAACACAGCACCATGCTCCCTGGCTAACATTTCGGTCTTGGGTCTGCTGCAGTGCTCCAGCGAAGCTCAGTGTAAGCTGGAAGAACAGCATCTCATTTTCTGATTGGGGACAGTGAAGCCTTCAGGACTCAACATGGAATTCAATAATTTTAGAACCTAAACATCATCTACATCCTTTACTCATTCCCAAACCCCAGGCCCTTGTCATGACAGGCTGCTTTCAGCACATTTTTATCTATCAGCTACTTTTTAAATCATTATCAACTTCTCTTTCTCCTTGGCATATTATCACCCATCACTTCGCCCACCTGTCTCCCTGCTCTCTGGGCTCTATTACCACCTACCCATTTATTCCTTCCCTATTCTCCACCACCCCATTCACAACATTAACTCTGCTTTCTCTCCAAAGGTACTGCCAGACCCGGTCAGCTCCTCCAGCAAATTTTTGTTTTTGTACTTGTTTTCATAATTGTAAATCAAAACCAGAGTTTTAAATTTATATTCTGTTGTGCTTCTGTAAATTTACTATTTTGCCTCTTTACCTATAATACACTTGGATAAAAGAGGCAAACATCTGGTTCAAAACCTTTTAGATACAAGCATCGGTGGTTGTCAATTTGCCAGATTTGTTTCTTTCCCAAGGCAGTGTGAAGCCAATTTACTTTAAATTAGGTAAAAGCATACAGCCATCTTACAATATGCAAATTGGCTTAGAATACTAAACTAAAATCAGTGCAAACATGTATGGGATACCAAGTTGCTTCCTAATTTTCTCAGCAAGACAGTGCACTTTTACTTCAGTTTGGACAGAAGAGGAGCATAAGCTCAATCAATTCAACTCCCCTGCCCATAATACATGGGTCTTAACAATACTCCAGTGCACCAAAATAGGATGGATAGTCAAATTCATAAATAGACTTAAATAATCACAGGCTCAAAGCTCAGATTCAGAGTCAGAGTCAATCTTTTCACAAACATTAAACATTTGAAGTTATATTGAACTTGCAAGTGAATGTACTAGTAGTCACAGGAATATTTCATTCAATTTTTATCTATTCTTTTAATTATGGTATACTTGAAAAATATAGAAAAGAATATGGCACACTCACCCGAGTCACTTGGCAAAACTTCCACACTCCAAGCCTCACTTGTTGTCTCAGAAATCGTTGACCCTGTGCAAGGATCCAGTAGTACTGAAGTTGAACCTGGTAAACCAAGTAAACTACCTAGCATATTCTCTGCTGCTGCACCTACAAAACAATAAAAATTTTCTTTATCTTAGCTACCATAATAATGATCAGTTTTTAATCATATTTATATTTCAGATGTTTTGCTGAGGATAGGTTATGCAATTGCTAAGAATATAATGAGAGAAATGCTATATCATTTTTCTTCAGGACCCATTTAACACAATTTATGAAATCCTTACGAGACAGTAACATTGGAATTCTGAAACTATTTTCTCCCCAACTAGTCACTTCTGGGTGTTTCAAATCAACTGCACAGCAATCTGAATTCAGAAACATCGAGTGCTATTTTTGTCCACTTCCGCTCACACCCACTGTACTTTCAATTCATTCGGATCAGACATTTATAGTTAAACTGAATTAAATGTTATACAAAGGAATAATAGCTGTACCATACATTGGAAAGGATGTTTGGCAATCTGGGATTAGTTTTACAGCAATAGTTAATTGAATGAGGGGTGGATTAGGTCTCACCACCTACCACTGAGGCTGGACAAATCTCTGCAGCTAAACCAATTTTTGTTTTTTAAAAAAGGTACAAGACATGAAAACAGTATTTCTAGCCATGACACAAAAGGTGGGTAAAACTTTTTTAAAAAATACAGACAAGAATAGTTTTTTTTTGAAGTGTAAAAGGAAATCACTGGTTCTAGAGAATTTCAGAAATTCCCTTCACTTAAATTCCATGAATAGACTAGTTCTGAAGCTCCCATGCTTGGAGGAAACTTAATTCTGTCCTCACTCCACCCAAATTCATCCAATCCTCAGCTCACAGTATGACCAGCACACCTGCTTTTACATATTTTATTTTCTACCAGTACATACTAAAGACAAATAAACAGTTCTCAAGTCAGAAAATCATAATTGGACAAAATCATTTCCCCAGTATGGTCAGAATGTGTTTATACTTGTTTATTTATTGCCACTAATTACAGTAACTTGCACCAAGCCCTGATTACAACAGGCTACAATAAGTATTAAAATTGTACTAATATTTTAAACACAATTAAGCTCAATAAATTTAATAACATTCATAATTTTTACTAAGTTTCAAAGTAGATTTGGGGCAAATCTTCAGAACAGCAGCAATCTCAGTCAGATTGTCATTCTACAACTTTTTATTTACACTGTCCAGAGCCCTGTACTTCCTTGGCCTCGTTTTCAGAGCTGCGCTACTTGAGAATCATGGAACTCAACTGTTCAGGAAGGCTTCCACAGCAGCACAGGATCAGCACTGGACTTCAAACCACTTTTTTGTTTTAAATAGCAGTAACAACCATAATTTAGCACTTCAAGATCCAAAGCCTCTTTGCAAACAGTGCAAAGATGATAAATGGGTCATGCTGGCAATGGGGTAGGGTAGGGCTGGAGGAAGGTGGGCACAGGTGGCTGGCACATACAGATGGCTAATGGATTGGTGTAAGAGTGGGGTGGTCAGTGGTTCGGTGCAGGTGTTCCACAATCCGTGATTTTGCCCAATAATCTTTAGTGCATTATCTTTCTAGAGCTTTGAAGACTTTAGTACATCACATCTGCTGGTTGCTTTTATCTTGCCTCCATGTCCTGACTAATTTACATCCTAAAAAAACTCTTAACAGATTTGTCAAACACTATTTTTCTTCCAATTAAAAACCAAAAGAACTGCAGATGCTGTAAATCAGGAACAAAAACAAAGTTGCTGGAAAAGCTCAGCAGGTCTGGCAGCATCTGTGGAGGAGAAAACAGAGTTAACGTTTCGGGTCCGGTGACCCTTCCTCGGAACCTTCGGAGAAAGGGTCACCAGACCCGAAACGTTAACTGTTTTCTCCTCCACAGATGCCGCCAGACCTGCTGAGCTTTTCCAGCAACTTTGTTTTTGTTACTATTTTTCTTCCACTGTGTTTCCTCACCTTACAACGTTTAGTCTCCAGTTTCTATTTTTCATAGAAAATTCAAGTAAGTTTCTGCCATCATAGGTGGTACATAAAACTGTCTGATTGGGTTGCAACATGACCCAATTCCATTGGGAATGCTAGTTGATTTGGCCTCATCTTTCACTTAGATTGCTCCTCAGTTCTGAAACTACTTTGAATATTAAGTATTTCAGCACATTAAATTTGAATTGGTGTAAATTCCATTTTTTTTTTTTAAAAAACGGTCCTGGATCTCAAAGCAGCTGCTGCTTATTTTTCCATCACTTTTTATTCACATTTTCAATAAAATATCTGCTTTCAGCATCTTGAACATTATTTTCTGGTCACTAGGAGCACTCCCAATTTAAAGCTTACTGAAGACAAATACAGGTATATGATTAAATGAGAGGCACAACAAGATCTGAAACAATTAGAATTTATGCCTCATTATCATGGTAATCTTATCACTGGGATAATGAGGTATTAATGGAGATTTAATGTGCATCTCATAATGCTATTCCTTAGAGAAACAAGGAAATTGCTGCAAATTCAGTTAATGATATAAGCATCCCAAAACACAATCGAAAAGCATGAAAAATGCTGGATGCAAATGAGAAAGAACCAAGGTCAATCACACTGCAGGGATTTGGCAAATGACAGTTGTATTTTAATACAATGTCTTAAAAAAAAGTTACATGAAAAACTTTTCATTAATATTCACTAACAAAGATGATTTTACTTTGTGTAAGGCTGAAATCTACAATTTAGAATATGTTATGCTTAGCTTTTCATCCAACTGCCTCTTCACACCCCCAAAATGTTCTCAGTATGTAGGTGTAAAACTTGCACACACTGTACCTCTGCCAGTACTACCAGTGATGTCATTGCATCCCACACGGCACAGTGACTCAGTGGTTAGCTGTGTTGCCTCACAACACCAGGGACCGGGTCCGATTCCGCTTTCGGTCAACTGTCTGTGGGGTTTGCAAGTTCTCCCGGTGTCTGCATGAACAATGTGAACCTTGCAGGGTGTCAGAAGTGACAGCTATTCTTCATATTGAAGTACCACAGCAGCACAGCTGTTCAGTATTTCAATACAGTCTTTAAGAGGGAAACTGTACCTCTGCCTGTTATTTCCGATGTGAAGTGTGCAGAGGAAAATAGATTTAAATCAGTTGATGCATCACCCCCAGGGCTAGCTTCCCAGTCATCTGCTTGGTAGCTCAGTCAATGGGGTGGAGGGAAATTGAAATTAGATCAGATGGCACAGGAAAATTGGATCAAGAACAAACTTGTGAGTACAAACATATAGCTCAGCAGCTGAAGTGCGTTATAGCTAATGGAATAGTTGTGAAGTACAATGTAGGGAAATACAACAAATTTTCACGCAGTAGTAATAGCCAATGATTTTCACTGATACGGTATGGATAGAGGTGAACTTCCCTACTCTTCTAAAGATGGCCATATCCTATCTGCCCTCTCAACTGAAAGATAAAAATGAATATCATAATATATATTTTTCACTGCAGTACTTGGATTTTATCCAATTGATTTCTCTCAATACTCCCTACCAATTTCACACAAATGAACCGTCAACCTGAGATGACAACAGAATCACCAAATTCAATTTGCTTAAAAATAGTACAAGGTGATTAAAACATCTATCAAAGAGGATTTCAGGATACAGCAAGCTTACAAATTGTGCATTTAAAAAGGTCACCATAGTATCATTAGCTGCCAGTTTTATTATGCCATCGAACAGTTTTACTATAGGATAATTTTTTTTTTAAACAACTGGTAAAACAAAGTGACAACGCTGATACTTTGCAGTAATTTGAAAATTAGAAGTGAATAAAGCACGGAGTATTTTTCCAAGACGATTCTACTGAACATAATTGCTTACATTATGAGCACATATTTTGGCACATAACTGTTTGTTAATCACTTGATATTTATCATGCACTAGACTGGAAATTTTACCACGCCTCTTTACTAAGAGTATTGAGTTAATTAATGTAATTCAGTGTTCTGTTTTTATTTAGTAAATTGAAAACACATCAATTAACATGCTAAAATATTTTGTGCTTACAAGGCTACGTACTCACATATCTTAGCGATGTCGGTAAACCCTTTCGAATCTCTTAATAACGTTAGAAATGTTGAAGTACAAATTCACCATCAACTGTTAATTACATACCTGCAATATCTTGCAGTCTATCTTCATCAATGTTTGGATCAAAATCACTTCCCAAGACATCAGTGCTCCAGGTTTCACTGACAGTTTCTGAAATGTCCCTGTCATCTGTCAGCCCCATCATGTCTCTAAGTTCAAATTTACGTAGTTTGTCATCGAGATTGTCTTGTGTTGTGGCTAAAATGAGACGAGAGATGGCATGAATTTTCCTCAATTAGATCAAGTTAAGTTAAAAAGGATAAGTCTTCTTCTCCAAAAAAAAGAAAAAGCATGGATTCCTGACATTAGAATTGTTTTATACAACGTAGAAAACATGCAACTGTGGCATTCTGAGCACTTTGCCAAGTGCAGGAACAGAACACCAGTAAAAATTTAGGTTAGAGGCAGGCTCACAAAGACCATAAGAATACTGTTGCATGCTGTAATAATATTTCGTCATGTAATTAAATGCTCACTACCATAAAGCGATTTTAAAAATGAGATTTACACAGAAATATAAAATTGTACCTTGAAACTTAAAATAACAATATCCAAACCACGCCCTGCAACAAGCACCAACTTACTCGTGCTCTGTGAAAGACATTTTCCTTTTTCCAGTCCAAACTTCTCTTGATATGCTGTTCCTATACGGGGCAACCTTGCTTTAAGTAAACTAGCATGAAGTGTATCTCACTTATGAGTGTCAGTTTTAACAATGGAAATTTTCCCTAAAGACAAAAATTAGATTTAAGCAACAAATGTCTGTCAACTGTGAGGATATTGCATTGTAGAAATTAAAAAGTTGTGACTACAAGACTTTTGATTTCTGTATGATGAGATTTCTTCCAACCCTCCCAATAGCTGCAAGTTAACAACAAATTTACACCAAGCTTTGATCAATTTGCAGTATTTCGTGTCAATTATTTTCAGGCTAATTTGTATCTCGGATAGACTAGCATTCATCACTGTTGAACACTGGTAATTTTCAAGTTGCTTTAACGATGGCAACAGAATCATTGTGCTTTGTTGAGAACAGAGGATGAGGGTAGGAGTTTATAGTTCTAACAGGTGCATCAGATGCTAAAAAACTGCATAAACTATCCAGAGACGTTTCTTTGAAAACTAACAAAAAAAATTAAGCTCCATTTTTTTCACAGGAGTTCTGGACAGAGATGTAGGCAGTCATATATGATCAATCTCTCACAATTCGAGCGTGAAAGAAAGAAAAATCTTTCATCCTGATGTCACCCGAGCTTCTGGCTATGATTAGTTTAATAAAACAGCTGGAAAACAAAAGACTAGAATATACAGTTGGCTAGGAGTTCCACCAAATCAGGATTCATGGTTCACGCCTACTATTGCTATTTGATTACTGAAAGTGCAATGCAGAACTCAAAAAAAAAACTCGGAGATGCAGGCAGGAAACATGCCACTCAGTTATATTACTTCACATAACAAAAATCTCAAAACACTTAGCCAAGCGCAGGAATAGAATGTCAACAGAAATTTGGGTTAGAGATAAGCTAATGAGAACATGAACATTGTTGCATGCTGCGATAACACTTATTTCACATAATAAAAGAGGCAGTAAGAACTGCCGATGCTGGAGTCAGAGATAATACAATGTGGAGCTGAAGGAACACAACAGGCTAGGCAGCATCAGCGGAGCAGGAAAGTTGACGTTTCAGGTAAGAAGGGTCCTGACCCGAAACATCAACTTTCCTGCTCCTGTGATGCTGCCTGGCCTTTCATATAATAAGCGCTTGATAGCACAAAAGCATATTTTAAAAATTGTCCTTTTATACAAAAATATCAGCCACACAACTCAATATGCTCACATCATTCGTGTTCAAAAGGCAGAGGATGCAGAATCTTTAAACATTTTTAAGGCAGACACAGATTGTCCCATTGGTCATCAAGGTTCTAAAAAGATTATTGGGGTATGCAGTAATGTAGAATGAAGGTTAAAATCAAGTCAGCCACTACTATATTGAATGGCAGAGCAGGTTTGAAGCACTGTGGCCTACTCTTGTTCCTTGTCTGCATTCAGTAACAATATCCAGATCACACCCTGCTATAAATACCAATTTTCTCACTATCTGCAAAAGCCATTTTCTTTCCTTCAGCTCAATTTTTTGTTCATATGCTTTTCTATACTGGGCAATGTTTCTTTAAGAATACTAGCATGAAGTGTCTCTCACTTTTGTATGTCAGCTTTAATTATGGAAACTTTTTTCTAAAGGCAGCAGTTAGATTTAAGTGTCAAATGTGTTTTGCGCACTTAAGTAAACCATTAAAACAAATGTAATAACTAACAACGATAAGCCACACTTAAGAAAATGCTTTTCATTTCATACCCAAGTTCAAAAGCTATATTCAATGTTCAGCTCATTTACATGACCCTCACCAGTCATAAATCCTTGCAGTGAACTATGTACAATGAATTACACCTTCTCCACTTATGAGCAAGCAGCTATAAAAATGCAAACTCAACTCCTGTAAAATTATCAAAGTACTGCAGTCATCCCGTTGGTACATGCACTTTCAGTGGTACAATATTTCTGTGCACAAATATGATTCAGTTACCACATCCATGGGGCCTTCAAATTTTTGATTAAATCAAGGAAGATAGAGTGGCCAATTATGGCCTCCAAGCACAAAGAAATCAAGTAACCACCACCATGGTAGAACCAGGGAAACAGTGTAAGCAACCACCTCTCTGAAGTTGGTCATTTAAATCCAAAAGGTTCTTATCCAAATCAGCTACCTGCTATCCAGATACAGAAAATCAGCATCCATGCCTTAAGTATCAGTTTAAGAAAGGCAGTGACCTCTGTCCCAAAATAGCAAAAGGGATGCAGAATTCATCCCTGATCCCCAATTACATATGTAATAGAGATTTACAAATCCCATTGACTGCAGCCCATACGTTGACAAATTCCGAGTGTCATGAACTATATTACAACCGAACAGGACTTCAAACAGAATTTGGTGAACCCTGCAGTTTGAGGGGGAGAAAATTGAAAGCGATGTAGTGGTACTATAGACGAGTAAAGGTAACTACAAAGATATGAGGGAGGAGCTAACCGGAGCTGATGATGCAGCAATGACAGGAGTTTCTAGCAGTAATTCTGGAGGCATATCAGAAATTCATCCCAAGGAGGCGGCGGCAATAATGGCTGACAACAGAAGTCAGGAAAGCAAAAGAAATAGTGTGGTGAAGATTAGTAAAAAGAGGAATGGGAAGCCTTTAAAAAAACCAGTAGAGGATAGCTTAAAAAAAAGCAATAAGCGGAAGATGATGAAATATGAGCGTAAGCTATCTACTAACATAAAAGATTGCACAAGTATTTTTAAGACATCTAAAAGGAAAGAGGCAAAAATGGACATCAGACCGCTGGAAAACGAGGCTGTAGTGGTAATGGGGAACAAATAAATGATGGAAGAACTGAATAGGTGCTTTGCATCAGTTTTTATAGTGGAAAACACCAGCAGCACATTGGAATTTCAAGATACTCAGGGGACAGGCGTGAGTGTAGAGGCCATCACTAAGGAGGTAGTGTGGAGTAGCTGAAAAGTCTGAAGGTGGATAAATCATCCTGGACTGGATGGACTACACCCAAGCTGTAAAGGAGATAGCTAAGGAAATTGTAGGGCATTGATGGCGATCTTTCAACAATCACTGGAGTCAGGGAGGGTCGCAGAGGACTGGGAAGTGGCCAATGTAACACCACAGAAGGGAGCAAGGCAGAAGACAGGAAGCTATAGGCTGGTTAGCTTGACCTCTGTCGTTGGTAAGATTTTAAGAGTCCATCATTAAGGACGACATTACAGAATACTTAGAAATGCATGGTAAGAAGGGTAGAGTCAGCACAGCTTTGTCAAGGGGAAGTCATGCCTGACAAATCTGTTAGAATTCTTTGGAGGAGGTGACAACCAAGTTAGACAAAGGAAAGCCAGTGGACATGATTTGTTTGGATTTCCAGAAAGCCTTTGACAAGATGCCACACAGGAAGCTGCTAAATAAGCTAAGAGCCCATGCTGCTAGGGGCAAGGCACTAGCATGGGTAGAAGATTAGCTGACTGGCAGAAGGCAGAAAGCAGGGAATAAAGAGGTCTTTTTCCAGAATGGTAGCTGGTGACTAGTGAAGTTCCACAGGGGTCAGCTTTCCGATCACAACTATTCACATTATACATTAACGATCTGGACAAAGGAACTAAGGGCATTGTTGCTAGGTTTGCAGATGACACAAAGATAGGTGGAGGGACAGGTAGTGTTGAGGAAGTGGGGAGGCTGCAGAAGGACTTGGACGGGCTAGGAGATGGATAAAAGAAGTGGCAGATGGAATAAAGTAGCAACTGTTATTTACTTTGGTAGGAAGTAGTGTGGACTATTTTCCTTACAGGGAAAGGCTTTGGAAATCTGAAGACTTTCAAGTCAGAGTCAGAGTTGTACAGCCCAGAAACAGGCCTTTTGGTCCATCTTGTCCACATCGACTAGATATCCTAAACTGATCCAGTCCCATTTGCCAGCATTTGGCCCATATCCTTCAGTTCTAGTTCAGGATTCTACTAAGATTAACATGCAGGTTCAGTTGGCGATTAGGAAGGCAAATGCATTTTGCATTTCACTCCTGCACTTCATTCAATCTAATCTACTGTAATCGCTGCTCACAATGTGGTCTTCTCTACATTGTGGAGACAAAGTGCAGACTGGGCAACCGCTTTGCAGAACACCTACTTTCTGTCTGGAAAGAGGCCGAGCTTCCAGTTGCCTGTCATTTCAATACACCATGTTCCTGGCCCACATCTGTCTCCGGCTTGCTGTAGTGCTTCAATGAAGCTCAGCGTAAGCTGGAAGAACACCTCATTTTCTACTTGGGAACCCTGCTACCATCTGGACTCAATGTCAAGTTCAATAACTTGAGGGCCTTCTCCCATTTCCTTACCCTAACCTCCACACACCAGGCCTAATCATCACATGTGCTACTACCATAAATAACCCACTGTCAGCTATTCATTCTCCCAGGCTGACCTTTACCCATTCCTTTGTCTGCCCAACTGTTTTTCTCTCTGTGGGTTCCATCTCCAATTATCGTTTACTCCTTCAGCATTAGTACCAACCTTTTTCTAGTTGCAATCAGTTCTTAAAAAAGGGTCACTGGACCCACAATGTTAACTCTGCTTTCTCTTCACAGATGCTGCCAGATCTGCTGAGTTTTTCCAGCAATTTTTTTCTGTTTTCATACAAATGCAATGTTGGCGCGCATTTTTAAGAGGGCTTGAAAACAAGAGCTACATGTACTGCTGAGGCTATATAAGGCTCTGGTTGCACCACATTTGGAATACTGAGTCTAGTTTTGGGCCCTTGTATCAAAGGATAGATGTGCTGCCTTTGAGGGGGGGGCCGGAGGGAATGGTGGGTGGGTCCAAAAGGAGGTTTACAAGAATGATCCTGGGGTGAAGGGCTTGTCATATGATGAGCAGTTGAAGACTCCAGATCTATACTTGATGTTTGGAAGGATGAAGGCGCGGGGGAGGGGGTTCTAATCGACACTTAACAGGTACTGAGGGGCCTGGATAAAGTGGACATTAATAAGAATCTTTCCACTAATTAGGACAGACTAGGCCCTGACAGCTCAGCCTCACAGTGAAGGGATAACCCGAGAACTTGAGATAAGGAGGAATTTCTTCTGGTAATTCTAAAGAACTCAGTGCTGGAAAGGGCTATGGAAGCTAAGTCATTTAGTCTATTTGACAGAGATAGATGGTTTCTGGATTAGTAAGAGGATCAAGTGTTACGAGGAAATGGCAGGAAAATGGGGTTGAGAAACATTGTCAGTCATGATCGAATGGTGGGGCAGAGTCAATGGGCTGAATGTCCTAATTCTGCTCCTATATCTTATGGTCAGTATTATGATGTCAACACGAAATCAACAAATTCTGCAAGAGATTATGAAATTCACACCACAAACAGGTGACTGAATATCTATAATGAACTACAAGCATGTCACTGCAGATGAAGCAGCTTCTGCGATAATAATCTGCGCATCCTGCCTCTAAGCCAGGTCCAATCTGCTCCAAATGTTATCATAACATCTCCGAACAAGTTGATTAGAAATAGACCAGGAGCAGAAAATATTGATGTCCTCTACATCTTAATGTTGTAAGAGAGAAGATATAGCTCAAAAGAATACAACAATTCATTGTAGAGGTATCACTGCACACAAGCTCCCTTGACTATGACAACCAAAAATGGACAAATAAAGTATCCACATCTTGGCTCCCTCTTGTCAATAGTTTGCACCATTAGGGATCATGCCAAAGCCAGGGAGCAACTGCAACCATTCAACTGTACAATTTTTATAAGAGATGCAAGACCTTTGACAACAATAGAACAACCTTCCAGATTCACAGCATCAAAACATGGGACTTAGAGGAGCACATTTACCACACAAACATAAGCAATACTACAGCACAAATTAAACAAGAACAGTATATATGCAATCCTAACAATGCACATGCTGCTAGACGGTTTTCTCACTAAGCAGACCATGATTGCCAAAAAAGGGACTGGTGCAAGAGAGAAAATTAAGTGAAATTAAATGAATTTAAGCCTTGTATCTGTATCTGACAAACAGAAATGGATTTATTCTCCACCCCTGTAGGCACAAACATAGGCAGCCACGGAAGAAATCACTCATTCAACCCCAAGTATTTAATTACAACTGAAACAGCAATCCAGATAAATATGGTAGGAAAGTTCAGGAATTATACCTCCAAACTCCACACTCCTCAACAAAGGGCTTCTTTCCTGCCATCTAAATATATGCATATAGTCTGCCACACGTCGCAAGCTGCAGAGCATCAGATTTCTAAAAGCACTCTCCACTCAATTTCACTTCGGGTTTGAAACAATCACCCTAACTTCCTTTTGACATCACAAGCCAGAACAAATATTTCTCAACAATGCAGTGCTCATCATAGTCATGTAAACCCTAGTGGAATAACCTTTATCATCACGCACTCAATGAGTGCAGTGTAAAGTTTGCAATGTCGCCTCTTGGTGCCATGTTAGGCATAGATACTTTAAGTGTTGTTACAGAGTAAAAGAATTATAGGTAAGCATGGGAATAGAATTTAAAAAGGCCAGAATGATAATAAAAGTGACTATAAAGTTTTAGAACTTGCAGTCCTTTTCCAAAAGGAGTCTATACCCGCCATCTTCAGAACACAAGGCAACATTGCCTCCATGTGCTGGGCTCCACCCAGGATTCGCTCTGCTGTCGTCACTCCGGGACTTGGCCCCTGCCCGTGATTGCGCTCATTCTGCTGCCGTCGCAGGGCTTCGCCCGTGCGCTCAGCTTCTGCCCAGGCTCCAGACCCGACTCCATCCAGAAAGATCTGACAAAATTTTGAAGCGCCATTGGAGTCAAAATGTTGACCCTTTCTTTCTCCACAGATGCTACCAGGTCTGGAGTTCCTCCAGCACCCTGCTGTTATTTACCAAAATTCTAACTTGCTGTAAAAGAAATCCAGCGTAACTTGACAAAACCCATCATACTTCTTTAAAGTCATGAGACCGAAGGTGTTATATTGAATGGAACTGCAGTCTAGTCTTCACACACCAGTTTTTGGAGACACATATTCCAAACATGCGCCTTCTAACCAACAGTTCAGTCAGCCTCTTGTGCACAGGATACATGCATACCTAGTTCATGTCCACCACTTCATCAAACACCCAATCAACATACAATTAATAGGAAGTACTGGAACATCTATACCATTTGTCTATAATTTGTGACCCCAGAAAGTGCAAGAATTCTTGTAAAACTTAATAATGTGGGAAGTAGGGAAAGCACTGGAAGAGGGTGATTACCAAGGATTGTTCCAATTGTTACTCGAGGGTAAGTAATGGCAGTTAGCAGAGTGGTATGCTCCTCCTGTGAGATGAGAGATTTCAGGGAGAAGTCAAATGCCCAAAACGACCATTTACAGGAATTGTGCAACTGCACCTCCTCTCAGACCACATGGATTGGCTGGACTCAGCAGACAGGAGGCAGAATATTTTCCAGATAGGAATTTCACGGGTATGGTCCCCCAAATTTTCAGCTAGATAGATGGGTGACTGCCAGGAGGGGCAGGCAGGCAGTGCAGGAGTTCACAGTGGCTATTTCCCTTTCAAAAAAGAATACCATTTTGGATACTGTTGGAGGTGGTGGGTTTTTTTTTGCGGGTGGTGGTGTTGGTGGTGGGATGCTATCCGAGGGGAAAGCAACAACAGCAGCAGCCTGATCAATGGCACCACGATTGGCTGTTATATAGCAGGGACAGTCAAAATGTAGGCAAGCAATAGCAGACTCTATCAGAGGACAGATAAGTGTTTTTGTGGTCGCAAGAGATGTGGTCCTGCAAAGAGAATTTAGCAAGTTAGGTACAAAGTTGAGCAGGACTTGTTGAGTTGCAATCTTGAGGTTATTCCCTGAGCCAGATTTTAGTGAGGCCAGAAACAGGAAGATAACACAGTGAATGCATGGATAAAGAGCCAGAGTAAGAGGGAGGGCTTAAGATATCTGGATCATTGGGATATCTTCCAGGGCAGGAGGAGGCTGTACAAGGGTGAGCTACATCTAAACTGGAAGGGTACCAAAATCCTTGCAGGGAGATTTGCTACTGCCACTTGGGAGGGTTTAAACTGGTGAGGCAGGGGGTGGGAATCAGAGCAGTAGGTCAGCAAGTACAGTGATTGAGCGGGAGAGGTTAAGTCAAGTAAGTCTAATACGAAGAACAAGCAGGGCCAGGTTAAAGAACATGGCAAGACTGGAAGTCTGACTTGTATTTATATCAATGCAAGTACAACAGGTATGGCAGATGAGCTTACAGACTGGATCAGGACATGGAACTACAATGTTGTAAACATCAGAAATTTGGTTGAGAGAAAAGCAGGACTGGCAGCTCAACATTGTTTCAGGCATGTTGGACAGGGATGGATTGTAAAAGGAGTGGGGGAGTTGCATTACTGATTAATTAGACTGTCACAGCTGTACTAAGAGAGGACATCTTGACAGGCGTATCCAGCAAGGCCAACTAATTAGGACTCAAGGATAAGAAAAGTGTTATCACATTGTCAGCGTTACATTACGTCTCCCAATATCCAGTAAGAGATAGAGGAACAGGTATGCAAGTAGATCATGGAAGGATGTAAAAACAATACGTTTCAGACTATTTTCACTTCCCCAATATTGACTGGGACTCCCATAGATGCATGGACATGGATGAGGCAAAATTTGTTAGGTGCATTCAGGAGGGTTTTTTGCAACAGTATGTAGATAGTCCAACTAAGAGGGGCCATACTAGACCTTGTATTGGGTAATGAGCCTGGCCAGGTGATTATTGACGAGGATAAGACTGATCCTTAGGTGAAAATGCTAAACTGGGGCGGGTGAGGCTAAATACAGCAGCAACTGGAGAAATTAGATTTGGGGTGGCCATTTGAGGGTAAATCCACATCTGAAATGTGGGAGTGTTTTAAAGGCCAGTTGATCAGAGTTCAGGACCAGCATGTTCCTGGGAGGACAAAAAGGTAAGAATGGCAAGATTCGGGAACCCTCTTCTTTCAAGAGATATTGAAAGATTAGTCAAAAAGAAAAAGGAAGCATATGTCAGGTTTAGGAAACTGAAATCAGACAAGGCACCTGAGGAATATCAAGGAGGCAGGGAAGAACTTAAAGAATTAGGAGAGCTAAAAGGGACCATAAAATGTCCTTGATAAGTAGGATTAAGGAGAATTCCAAGGCATTTCATATGTATATTAGGAGCAAGAGGGTAGCTAGGGAAAGAGTAGGTCAACTCAACGACAAAGGAGGGAATTTACGCAGAGAAAGTGGGTAAAACCCTTAAATGAGTACTTTACGTTGGTATTCACTGAAAAGGACATGGATAATGCAAAGATTTTTGAAGGGTGCATTGATATTCTAGGGCATGTCAATATTAAGGACATAGTGGTATTGGGTGTCTTGAAAAATATTAAGGTAGGCAAGTTCCTGGGCTTGATGGGAACTATCCAAGGATACTGAAGGAATTGAGAGAGGAGACTGTTGGGACCTTGACAGTGATCTTTATACCCTCTTTAGCCACAGGCAAGGTCCCAGAAGACTGGAGAATAGCTAATATTCTCGGGAAGGCGATAGCCTAATGGTATTATTGCTAGACTATTAATCCAGAGACCCAGGTAATGTTCTGGGAACCAAGGTTTGAATCTCAGACCAGATGGTGGAATCTGAATTCAATAAAAAAAACCAAATTCAATTTGGAATTAAAAATCTGCTAATCACCATGAAATCATTGTCAGTTGTCAGAAAAACCCATCTGGTTCTCAAATCCTTCAGGGAAGGAAATCTGCCATCCTTATTTGGTCTGGCCTATATGTAAACCGCAGACACACAGTACTGTGCTTGACTCTCAACTGCCCTCTGAATTGGCCGAACAAGCCATTCAATTGTACCAATCGCAACAAAGTCTCAAAAGAATTGAACTAGATGCATCACCTGGCATCGACCTAGGCACCAGAAAAGAAAGGCAGAAACAGCCCTGTCGACCCTGCAAAATCCTCCTTACTCACATGTGGGGGCGAGTGCCAAAACTGGGAGAGGTCTCTCACAGACAACAGTCTGACATAGTATTACTCACAGAATGAACCTTACAGACAATGTCCCAGAGATTACCATCACAATCCCTGGATGCGTCTTCCCTGCTGGTGGGACAGGACGGCATAGTGGCATATAATGAGAGTTGCCCTGGGAGTCCTCAACATTGACTCCAAACCCCATGGGCAAGGACACCTCCTGCTGATTACCACGTACCATCCTCCTTCAGCTATGAATGGGTACTCCATGTTGAACAACACTTGGAGGAGCCACCGAGGATGGCAAGGGCACAAAACATATTCTGGGAGGGGGAATGTCAATGTCCACCACCAAGAGCGGCTCAGCAGCAGTACTACTGATTAGGACCTGACCAGCTCAAGGACATAGTTGCTGGACTGGATTTGCAGAAGGCGGTCAGGGAACCAACAAGGAAAAACACAAACTCCTCCTTACCAATCTGCCAGCTGCAGATGCACCCATCCACGACAGTATTGCTAAGAACGACCACTGCACAGTCCTTGTGGAGGTGAGGTCCTGCCTTCACTGGAGAATAACCTTCATTGTGTTGTGTGGCACTATCACCATGCTAAATTGGACAGACTTCACACAGATCTAGCAACTCAAGACTGGGCATCCATGAGGCACTGTGGGCCATCAAAAGCAGCAGAAGCTGTAACCTCTGGCCTGGCATATCCCCACTCAACCATTACCATCAAACCAGGGGATCAACCCCAGTTCAATGGAGTGCAGGAGGGCATGCCCAGGAGCAGCCTCAGGTTTCCTGAAAATGTGGTGTCAATTTGGATAAGCCACCAAGCAGGACTATTTGCACACCAAACAACATAAGCAGCAGCTAAGCAATCCCAAAGGCAACGGATCAGATCTAAGCTCCACAGTCCTGCCACATCCATTCGTGAGTACTGGTGGACGATTAAACGACTACTGGAGGAGGCTCCACAAATATCCCCATCCTCAATGATTCAAGAGCCCAGTACATCAGTGCAAAAAGTAAGGCTGAAGTTTTCACAGCAATCTTCAGCCAGAAGTATCAAGTGGATGATCCATTTTGGCCTCCTCCAGTGGTCCCCAGCATTTCAGATACCAGTCTTCAGCTAATTCAATTCAGTCCACGTGATATCAAGAAACAGTTGGAGGCACTGGATACTGCAAAGGTTAAGGGTCCTGACAGCATTCCAGCAATAGTACTCCAGAACTTGCTGCTCCCCTGGCCAAGCTGTTTCAGTACAGTTACAATGCTAGCATCTACTCGACAATGTAGAAAATTGACCAATTATGTCCTGCACACAAAGCAGGACAAATCCAACCCGGCCAATTACCACCCCATCAGTCCACTCTCGATCATCAGTAAAGTGATGGAAGATGTCATCAAGAGTGCTACCAAGCTGCACCTGCTCAGTGAACCCCAGTTTGGGTTTTGCCAGGATCATTCAGCGCCAGACCTCATTTCAGCCTTGGTTGAAACATGGACAAGAGAGCTGAATTCCAGAGGCGAGGTGGAATTGACAACCCTTGATATCAAGGCTGCATTCGACAATGTGCATCAGAGCTCTGGCAAAACTGGAATCAATGGGAATCTGGGGGCAAACTTTCCAGTGGTTGGAGGCATATCTGGCACATAGGAAGATGGTCGTGACCGCTGGAGGTCAGTTATCTCAGTTCCAGGACACTTATGCAGGGATTCCTTAGTATAGTGTCCGAGACCAAACATCTTCAGCTGCTTCATCAATGACCTTCCTTCCATCACAAGGACAGAAATGGGGATGTTCAGCGACAATTACACAATGGTCAGCATCATTCGCAACTCCTTAGATACTGAAGCAGTCCATGTCCAAATGCAACAAGAACTGGTCAACATCTAGGTTTGGGCTGATAAGTGGCAAGTAACACTCACACCACACAAATGTCAGGCTATGATTACCACCAATTAGAGACAATCTAACCAACGCCCTGACATTCAATAGTGTTACTATCACTGAATCCCCCACTGTTACCAACCTGAGGGTTATAACTGACCAGAAACTCACTGAACTCACCACAAATACAGTGGCTACAAGAGCAGGTCAGAGTCTAGGAATACTGTGGCAAGTAACACCTCCAGACTTCCCAACTCCTGTCCACCATCTACAAGGCACAAGTCAGAAGTGTGATGGAATAGTCCCCACTTGCCTGGGATGACTGTAGCCCCAACACTCAAGAAGCTTGACACCATCCAGGACAAAGCAGCCTGCTTGATTGGCACTAAATCCACAAGCATCCACTCCCTCCCACCACCATTGCTCAGTTGTAGCAGTGTGTACTATCTACAAAATGCACTGCAGAAATTCAAAGATCCTCAGACTGCACCTTCCAAACCCACGACCACTTCCATCTAAAAGGACAAGAGGAGTAGATATATGGGAACACACCACCTTCAAGTTCCCCTCTGAGCCACTCACTATTCTGAGTTAGAAATATAATTGCTGTTCATTCACTGTCGCTGGGTGAAAATCCTGGAATTCCCTCCCTAATGGCATTGTGGGTCAAACCACAGCAGGTGGAATGCAGCGGTTCAAGAAGGCAGCTCACCACCATCTACTCAAGGGAAACTAGGGATGGGCAATAAAATTGCTGGCCAGCCAGCAACACCCACATCCTACAAAATGAATAAATAAAATTACATTTTGTTCGTATAAGGAAGGCAACAGGGATAATTCGGGAAATTAAAGGCCAGTGAGCCCTACATCAGTGGTAGGGAAATTACTGGAGAAGATTCTTAGGGCCAGGATTTACTCATTTGGAAAATAATCAACTTACTTGGGATAGTCAGCATGGCTGTGAGAGGGGGAGGTCTTGTCTCACAAATTTGATTACATTTTTCAAGGAAGTGATGAGGATGACTGCTGAGGGTAGGACAGTGGATACTATCTATGTTGACGTTACTAAAGCATTTGACAAGATCCCTAACCATAAGATTAAGTCTCAAGGGATCCACAGTAAGTTAAGTTGGATGCAAAATTGGCTTGATCATAAAAGACAGTTTTTCTGACCAGAATTCTGTGACCAGTGATTTTCAGCAAGAATCAATGCTGGGACCTGTCTTGTTTGTTATATATATTTTGGGTGAAAATGTAGGTAATCTGATTTTGCAGACATGAAAATTGGTGGCATTGTGAATATCGATTAAGGTTGTCCAAGGATATAGCAGGATAATGATCCATTGGAAAGTTACGTGGATTTAATACAGACAAGTGTGAGGTGATGTGTTTTGGGAGGTCAAATGCAAGAAGAAAGTATACAGTAAATGGCAGGACCCTTAGGAGCATTGATATACAGAGGGATCTTGGGGTGCAAGTCCATAACTCCTTGTAAGTGGCAACACAAGTGGATGAGGTATTAAAGGGGGTATACGGCATACCTGTCTTGTTAAGTCAGACCACCGAGTATAAAAGTTGGCAAGTCAAGTTGCAACTGTATCACACTTGAGGACCATATGCAGTTCTAGATGCCACACAATTGGAAGGAGGTGGAGACTTTGGAGAGGATGCAAAAGAGGTTTAGCAGGACGTTGCCTGGATTGGAGTCTAGTAGCTATAAGAGGAGGTTGGTCAAACGGATTGTTTTCGTTAAAAGCGTCAAGAGGTTCAGGGGGTGATGTGACAGAAATATATAAAATTATGACAGGCATGGATAGAGTAGAAAGTTGGGAGTCTCTCTCAGGACGGAAATGTCAAATACCAGGGGAAATAGATTTAAGGTGAGAGGGAAAAGTTTAAAGGAGATATGCAAGACAAACCTGTTTATACAGAGCGGTAGGTGCACGGAACACGCTGCAGGAGTGGAGGGAGAACAAGGTGGTAGAAGCAGATACTACAGCAATGCTTAAGAGGCATTTAGACAGACATGTGAACAGGCAGAGAATAGAGGGATACAGACCATGTGTAAGCAGATGGGATTAGTTTAGTATGGCATCATGGTTGGTACAGATATGATGAGTTGAAGAGTCTATTCCTGTGTTGTACCTTTCTATATTCTTAGTAAAATACTGTGCAAGAAACTAAGGAACCAAGAATAAATAAATCAACTCTTCGATTTACAATTGTTTTGCTGATTGAGCTTTCAAAATGCTCTGTTACTATTCTGTTTCACTTACCCTGTTCATGTTCCAAAAGCTGTAAAGCTTCAACACCATTACTTCCAGAAGGTCCTGCTCCAAGTTCAGAGACTGATTCCCCTTCCAGGTCGAGTGAGGATACGGAATTTGAGCGGTTTGAAGGTCCTGTTTAGTGGAAGTATTGCCAGTTAATTTAATGTATACGATAAACGTAAATGAAAGAGACAGAAAAACTTTAGGTGGCTGATTTGTTTTACTAAAAGATTTGAACGAAGATACGTTTTGATGAAATTATTCAAACATGAGAGCAGGGCAGCAAAAGAGCAGCTTAGGACAAAATTGTGAACTTAAGAACTAGTAATAGAAAGCTGTGCCAAGAATGGCAAGCCAAGAGAGAGGACACAGAGGTCAACTTCAGAGTAACAATTGTTGGAAGGCAATAATGGGGGGGAAGAGGAAGCTGTGATATGTTGAGGCAAAATTATGGAGGATTTCAAGCAGAAAAATTTTACAAGTGAAGCAAAACGGAAGCAGGTACTTTATTAACCCAAGAAAAGCCTCACCTTCTGATATTCCCTCCAGATTATCACTACAGAGGGAAAAGCGCAGAGTTTTATCTGGTTTGCCATGCAGTTTTCCATCGTCAGGAGGCACTTCTCCTTGCCCACTATCCGCAAGCTGCAAGCTCAACACCTGAACAAAATACATACATTGGTCAAGCAGCATTTAAATAAGCTATGATTTGGCATTCTGTTGTGGAAATATTCTTTTAATTTAATGTTTTTTGCTTATAATTAAATAATTTAATTATTTCAGCACAAAACCCATACTTTGCCGTATTTCAAACTTAAATCAATGATTTAATTATTTTTAAGCACGATGCATTAGATTTGAATTACCGTGGACTAGCTATGAATCATACAATAGATACACTGATCACATAGTTGATCAAATCCACATCTCTTCAGTACTATTGTAGTATTCAACTATATTGGTTTGGGATTGCCAACTGATGAGAGAACGTAGTTGAATTATCACTGTTTTACTGCTGGTAGCACAGATGGTCTTTAATTGTCTGAAATTACTAGTGAACACAAAGGCGATGAGGCTCTTGTGGTGCAGTGACAGTGGCCCTATCTCTGGGCCAGAATGTCTCGTTTCAAATCACACTTTAGGATGTGATGACTATGGAGGTGTGTCATAACATGTCAAACAGCTTGATAAAAAGTTAAAAAGGCGCCACAACCATGACAGCAAATTAGCTATCACAACTGCCTGAAGTACAATGAATACTGAAATTGGACAAAGGCCTTGGAATGTCCTGAAGATTTGAAAGACTTAAAATAAACAGGTTCATTCACAGGAAGACTATCCACATAAGCCGAATATTTAAAACCTAGGGAAGAAAACAAATTAAATTGAACGTTAAACCTGGTTAAAACAAATTGTTTCAATAAATTTTCTTTTTTTGCTGTTATTTATGTAGAACAAATAATTTTATCTTTAAGATCAGAGAGCAAAAAGTGACAGTTGACATAACAATAACTGATATAATTCAGAACATGAAGTTATATGGCTAGAAGAATTTCTCAGCCCAAAATATTTCATATCTTTCCATGCTGATTCTTTGCTGGAAAGCAAACTCAAAATGATGTTAACAAAATAGCCACTAGATGGTGTAAATAACATCTCCCACTCCATCCACAATCGAATTTTGTCTGCAATCAACACTGTGGGTTTTACTTGGTGCACAAAGTTGAGAAGCACATGCAGTTTTGAAAGTGGAACTACAAAAACAGAAATTTGCTGGGGATAAGAACACTACAGTTGTGGGTAGAAAACATTACATGAACAATTGTGGTAACAATTGTTGTGATGTGCACAAATCAGATTATTGTATGTTGAAATAGAATTGGACGTCTACTCGGACTTTTTAAATTATAAAAACCAAACTTTGAAAATGGTCAGACAAAAATTATTAGTCTAACAGGCTTTAACACCCCAAAACATGCTAGCCTTAAATCTGCAGAAATTTGTGCGTCTCGGGTCAAAGGATAATTGGTACAGAATAAAGAATCGCATATTTGTAGTTTTAGAATTAACTGACAGTTCTGCTTCTCGTTGATCATTAATGTATCCCTTGTTTTGAAGCGTTTTGTGCGAGAGCACTGATATTTTTACTGTGTTTAATTAGAAAGCTAGTTTTACGTTCTTACAACTTTGCAAATTTGTGCAGTCAAAATAATTTAAAAATTGAAATTGCGCATAAATTCTTGAAGCACAACATGACTTTTAAAATCAAAACCTTTGAGATACTAAAGGGGATGTGGCATACTTTAAGAGTACACAAATCCTTTTTCTTTTAGTTGCCTGATCTTCAAGTTATTAGTTTAGAGGGCAGACAAGCAAGCAACCCTCAATCATCAACTATCTCCATTTGTTATGAGCTGCTAGGATAAGAAGCCTGGAAATAGCCTTCAATTTTATCTTCAGTGCTTAAGTTCTCCAAAAACAGATACTGACAACTCATTAGAAAACAATCTACCCCAAATAGGAACAAACCCCAGGGGCTATTACGAGCCTTTTGTTTTAGAACTTCAAACATTATACTGTAGGTCCTATACATGTACATTTCATTTAAGTTCACTTTACATTATCAACTTGCGAATTACATAATCTACTGCACCTATGAAATGACCCTTATTTCAGCAGCTCCCTTTACATCCTCTATTTAATACTTTCAGTCTCAGCCGTTCATTCAAAATCCTTCACCTTTAGAGTTCTAAGGTTGTCAGCCAAGTTACCTTAATATACCAGTCACTGTTCAACAAGCTTACATCACAATATTAATAAATCAAAAAGCAGGTAAGGAAAAACAATATTAAAATAATTATTTTTCTGCTTTTGTCAATAATGGCTCCTGAGGCAATCTGCTGCATAAAAGTATCCAAGGCCATGATATCTCAGAACTAATTATATTGTCAAAAAAGTTTATTCCCTATAATTTCAGAAGTCAAAGATATTTCTCAGAACTTTTGACCATTACATTTTTGCATCCAATATACAATGCTGTTAATCCACACAATTCAAAGTCTCCCTCTCAACATTAGAAGGATACAACGTCAAAAGGAAATTCAGTTTAACGTGAAGTTTATTTAAGGACATGTCATATGTTGAATCAGTCCATGTCCGTATGCAGCAAGACCCGGATAACATCCGGGCTTGGGCTGATAAGTCATAAGTGACAGGCAATGATCATCTCCAACAAGAAAGAATCTAACCATCGTCCCATGACACTCAATGGCATTACCATTCTGAATATCCCATTATCGACATTATGGGTTTTGCCATTGACCAGAAATTGAACTGGAACAGCCATATAAATTGTGTGGCTACAAATGCAAGTCAGAGGTTAGGAATTACATGTCATGTAACACCTCCTGTTTCCACAGTGTCGTCCAACAAGCACAATTCAGGAGTCTGATGGAGTATTCCCCACTTGTCTGGTCAGGTGCATCTCCATCACCACTCAGGAAGCTTCGCACTTGACTAGCACACCATCCACTACCATGAACATTCACTCTCTTCACCAACAGAGGCAGTGATGTGTTCCATCGGCAAGAATCACTGCAGTAACTCAAAGCTCCTCAGAGAGCATTTTCCACACACTTGGCCTCAACCATATAGAAGGGAAAAGGCAGCAAATACATTGGAACACCACCACCTGCAAGCTACTCTCCAACCTGACTTGGAACTATATCACTGTTCCTTCACAGTTGCTAGGTCAAAATCCCACTTTTTTTTCCTAAGAGCACTGTGGATGTGGCTAAAACCCACCGATTACAGCAAGTCAAGGTCGCAGCTCACTACCATTTTCTCTAGCGCAATAAGTGTTGGATAATGAATGCTGGCCTGGCCAGCGATGTCCACATCCTATTAGCTAATTTTTAAAATCAAGTATTGTACCTCATTTTCTGACATCATGCCAGGTGACATCTGAGCGGTAATGCCCAGCGAAATGACCAACACTTCTTCAGGCTGGACTTCTTGTAAAGGCTCCTGACTCGAACTTTCATGGTCGAAGTGTTGCTCTTTTGCTTCATTCGTCCGGCCTCTGTTTCTTCCAGCTGCAAAATAAATTAGCAAGCAATCAGCTCAAGTCACAGCTTACTCAAATTATTAAGAATGCAGATGATTTAACAGAGCTAAGCTCCACTAAAAAATAAATTGCACACAATAGAAAGTAAATATGAAAACCTAAAATAACTAACTATCACCTAACTAGGCACATCATAGATAGGCAAGATGGCTAGTAGTGATGGAATGCAAAGACGTTGGTGCTTCAAAGGTATGGTTCACAATCAGCTCTTGGGGAAACTTGGCTGAATAATAATTTCCAAGATTGCAAGAAGAGATTCAAATCTAAGCAAAAACATTTACTCAATATAAAAAGAGGCATCATCTTTGAGAGAAAGGATGCGACTGATTATTTTGGTTTGCAGGTAGGGACAGGACACCATGTCTTTTCAACAACATTGTGCACAAGTCTCCCCCACTCAAGGTGAGGTTTCCTTGCACGCCTGGGAGAATTTGAACTAACGTAGCTGGAAGATGGAGACCAGCATACAGAAGTAGGCATAAAAAATGTAAGGTGCATTAAGTGAAAGTGTTGGCTAGTACTAAAGAAGGGAGTAGATGGGGTAGATTATGAAAAGACTACGAGAAACACGAAGACAGGACTACAAAATACTTATGTAAATAGCGTTGTGAATGTTTGCGAGCTACATGCATAATTAGCAATGTGGGAATACAACGTAGTGGCTATAATGGAAGCGCAGCTTAAAAATGGTGAGCACTGGACACTTGGCATACAAGAATGCAGAGTGTTTGGAGATGATAGAGAAGAAAGAAAGGAAGGGTGACAGTATAGACTAGAACAAGACATTGCAGTGTTGGAAAGAAGGCCGAAAGAGGCAAAGACAGTTCATCCAGTGATGGTTCAGAGGAAAAATGTCACACTATTTGAGGTTAATCTATAGCCTTCCTAATAGGCAGATACAAAGACCACATCTGCAAGAATAATACAAGGGACTTCAATTACATAGCTATCAACTCGGATAACATTAGTGTATAAAGCCACGGAGTCAGGGGAGGGAATGGTGGTGATGGTAGTAGTGGTAGAGGAGAGCGGTTTCTGATGTATTCAACAGAACTTCATCATGCTCAGCCTAAAATTGACAAATCCAGGTGGATCACAAGTATCATGGTAGATTGAATGAACGAAATGAATGATTTTGTCATGTGTACTTTACAGTGAGAAATACAATAAAAATAGTGAAAAGCTTTCATTTGTCACCACAATACAGTGCCATTTTAATAGTTTAAGAATAAGAAAAATGAAAAGATATAGCTTAAAAGAAAAAGTCCATCTATGTTCAAGTTCTGAGCAAGCTCAGAACCACCACCGCCTACACCAGAACTAACTCATGTCAAAGTTGCCGATGCTCAGGTGCCATCTTTTGCTGCTGGGCCAACTCGCCTCTGCCACCGCCTGCGCTGGGCCCACCAAAGTCTCTCGCCACAACTCACCTCAATGCTGCTGTGATGCCCATCCGCCACTGTTTCACCACCATAAAGTTGCCAATTCTCAGGCGCTATCATTTGCTGCTGGGCCTCCCTCATCAATGTTGCCTCAGGGCCCCCTACCAGCCCCATGTTGGGCTCCCCCCCCCCCACACCAGGAAATTCACCACCGATGTTGCTGTTCAGGTTCCTCACAGTATGCAAGGTAAAGGAGAAGGGAAAAGGAAAATAAAGGAAGAGAAAGAAAAAAAAGCTCAGGAGCCCAATTCTGCCCCACGTTCAAGAAATCCTCCTTGAACACGAGGGTGGTTAGTATAATTAGATCACATGGGATCCAGAGAGAGCATGCCGATTGGATACAAAATTGGGTTTGATGGTAGGCAACAGGGGGTGGTGGTAGAGGGCTGTTGTTCAGACTGTAGGCCTGTGACCCGTGATGTGCCGCAAGGATCGGGGCTGGGTCCACTGTTGTGCCATTTATATAAATGATTTGGATGAGAAAATAAGAGGTGTGGTTAGTAACTTTGCAGATGACACTAAAATTGGTGGTATAGTGGACAGCAATCTAAGAATATAACAGGATCTTGATCAAGTGGGCCAGTGGGCTGAGGAATGGCAGATGCAGTTTAATTTAGATAACCATAAAGGTGTTGCATTTTATAAAGACAAACCAGGGCAGGTCTTACACAGTAAGGCCCTGGGGAGTACTGTCAAACACAGACAACTCGGGGTACAGATACATAGTTCCTTGAAAGTGGCATTACAGGTAGACAGGGTGAAGACAACATTTGACATGCTTGCCTTCATCCGTCACAGTATTGTGTACAGGAATGGGATGTCATGTTATACTTGTACAAGACATTGTTAAAGCCACATTTGGAGTACTGCATACAATTCTGGTCGTCCTGCTATAGGGAGCATTTTTATTAAAGTGGAAAGGATGCAAAAAAGATTTACAAAAGGATGTTGTCAAGCCTGGAGGGTTTGTTTTAAGGGGAGGCTGAATAGGCTGGGATTTTTTTTTCCCCTGGACCGTAGAAGGCTAAGGGATGACCATGTAGAGGTTTATAAAGTCATGAGGGGCACAGATTGGCTATTCATCCTAAGTCTTTTCCCCGGGGTAGGGAAGTCCAAAACTAGAGGGCATAGTTTTAAAGCGAGAGGGGAAGGATTTAAAAAGGGACCTGAGGGTCAACATTTCCACACAGATGGAATGAGCTGCCAGAGGTGGTGGAGGAGGCAAGTGCAATTTCAACATTCAAAAGATATTTGGACAGATACATGGATAGGAAAGGTTTAGAGAGACATGAGCCAAATACAGGCAAATGGGACAAGTTCAGTTTAGGAAACCTAGTCGGTATGGACAAGTTAGGCCGAAGGGTCTGCTTCCATGCTTTATGACTATGACTCTGACTCTAAACGAGGTCTGGTCATCTGAATTGACTGTAATGGAGAAGGGAGAGAAATTACAGATTGGGATGGCATACAGTCCTGCTGCTGGTGCTGTGCAAATTCAAGATATAGGCATGGGACAAAGTTGCAATTCAATGGCAGAAACTAAGGGTTTGATAGTGCTGAAGGAGTTTATTCCTGAACAGTTTTCAATACCCAAGACTGGATCGTCTATTCAAATCCACATTTCTAATCCAAGCACACTTAAAACATCCATACTTTAAGTAAATCACATTGGTCTTTAAATGCAAATGAAATATTATATGTAATTTTATGGACCAAGTCAAACATCTTGTTTCTTCAAAGCCAGCTTGGCCACACCTCAAAATAAAAACGTTTAGTCAATGGATGTCAACAATGTCAGAAATGGTTGTTAATTGTTGTCCTGAGTGTATGCAGCTTCAAAAGGGAAACCAAATGCATGTTAACTACTTCAATTAAAATTCATAGCCACTGCTTAATAATGTTTACACTTTGCTTTTTCATCTAAATGCAATCAATAGCCAACAAATATCAATAACAAAAAGTCATTGTTTGTTATAGACAAAACACAGAAACAGAATCATACAGTGCAGAAAGTGGCCCTTCAGCCCATCAAGTCTGTACCACCAAAAATACACTACCAACTCTTACATTAGTCCCCCCTTTCCCACAAAGGCCCATAGCCGTGAACGTTATGACACTTCAAGTGCTCATCCAAGTAGTTTTTAAAAAGATAGTGAGGTTTCCTGACTCAAGAGGAAGTCACAGACGTGGGTACAGTTACAATGTTTAAAAGACATTTGGATAAGTACACAAATAAGAAATGTTTGGAGGAATGTGGGCCAAATACAGGCAGATAGGACTAACTTACTTCAAGATTATGGTCAGCATGGACTGGGTGGACTGAAGGGTCTGTTTCCATGCCGTACGACTCTTTGACTACCCTCCTAAACAGTACGTTCTCAACTTCCACCAGCCTCCGGGTGAAAATGTTTTTCCTCAAATCCCCTCTAAACCTCCTGCCTTTCACTTCAAAATTATGCTACCCTTGTTATTGTCCCTTTAGCTACAAAGCTTATCCAGCCTCACTTCAAAGTTGAAATGCCCTGTCCTGACACATCTCCTTTGTACTCCCCTCCAGTGCAATCAACTCAGAACATTTCCTGATTTGCCAATTTAAATTATCTCTACATTTAATGGAATTTGAATTGACTAAGAAGATTTTGCCAAAATATTTTACACTATTTTTCATTGCAATTCACAAACAGACCAGTTTTCTATTCAGCAATCACAATTGAAAAGTAACCAGAATACAAGACATTCAAAATGCCCTTTAGCAATTCCAACAGAGTAGTTTAATTTGTTCGAGTTCTTGACATTATTCTAGCATTTCTGGAATCCTCTATGCATGAAGGAGTTACCCACCAAATGGAGTAACAAGAGGAATGTGAGCAGTCAGATTTGTAGCTGAAGTATCCCAGGCAGTAATGGCTGCTAATTGTTGTCCTGAGTATATGCAGCATTAAAAGAAAGGGAAACCAAATGTATGTTAAATACCTCAATTAAAATTCATAGTCACTGCTTAGTTACGTTTATACGTACCTTTTCATCTAAATGTAATCAATAGCAAACAAATATCAATAATAAAGTCATTGTTCGCAATCGACAAAACTCAGAACATTTCCCAATCTGAATGATTTTCTTCAACAGTATTTGAAGGCTCATCTGCAACATCACATCTAACTTGCATTGATTCATGAGGATATCCATGTCAAAATGGTACATAATTAGCACAAGGCTATTTGCCACAAAGAACACCAAAAAGGAAGTTTCTTTTATTCACATGAACATTATTAAAAAAAGCTATGATTGCAGTTCCCAAACTTGACAGGATGCACTCAAGTTACAAACAAGCACTGCTCATGCAAGAAATGTTAGAAAATCAGCTGCAATTTGTGAATGATGGATTCAGCCAACAACTCAGCATGTATAACAAGCATGAGAAAGGAGTTTTATTCCACTAAGTGAATATCAAGTGAATTTCCTTGTTCCCAACAAATGAGTTAATGCAATTCTGACAATGTCTCCAGGAAGAAAAGAGGATTGGAGATAACAAGGTGTCGAGCTGGCTGGATGAACAGAGCAGACCAAGCAGCAACAGAGGAGCACTTTGTTATCTCAGAAAAGAGGATTGGGTTTGTTTTACTTCCAGTCACATTTTGTGAGCATACACAAAACATGTAATATTCAGTTGTAAAGTTGGTTGAAGCTATAAGCACAAATTTTGAACATTTGAAAGAGGCACACAATGTAAATTTATTTTTCTTCACATTGATTTCAGTTTCTCATGTATCATGATCAGAAAAAAAAACTAAAACATTAGAGATAATAAGGTGTAGAGCTGGATGAACACAGCAGGACAAGCAGGATCAGAGGAGCAGGAAAGCTGACCTTTTGGGTCTGGACCCTTCTTCAGAAATGGGGGAGGGGGAAGGGGATTCTGAAATAAATTCTGGCGAGGGGGAGGCTGATGGAAGATGGATAAAGGAGCAAATAGGTGGAGAGGAGACGGATAGGTCAAGGAGGCGGGGATGGACCCAGTAAAAGGTGAGTGTAGGTGGGGAGTTCGGATGGGGGTTGGTCAGTCCAGGGAAGACGGACAGGTCAAGGAGACGAGGATGAGGCTGGTAGGTAGGAGGTAGGGTTGGGGTTGAGGTGGGAGGAGCGGAGCTGCCTGGCCTGCTGTGTTCATCCAGCTCCACACCTTGTTATCTCAGATTCTCCAGCATCGGCAGTTCCTAAGACTAAAACATTAGATTTCTATATCAGTTTTAAGTAATGCACCCAAGTTCTGATGCTTTGTTGCATGAAAGTTCTGTGTCATACTGCACAAAACTGGATTATAAACAGGGCAAAACGAAAGAGACACATCAATATTTTTAATTTCAGTTGACAATGATGGGATGAGAGAGACAGAACTGCTATAATAAAATCTTTAAAAAGTAACAATAATCAATTCACCAAGAAAACAAAAATAGAACTAAAGGAGGGTGACTGGACTCAAAACACTGATTCTGCTTCTGCCAGACTTGCTGAGTTTCTCCAGCAATTTCTGATTTTATTTAAGAATAGGACTGATCCTGATCCATTTGTTTTTGCTCGGGCCAGCAATGGCGTTACCACGACTGACCTGATCTTCATGCCTCCAGATGGGAAAGTTAGATTGTGTTTGTTACTCTTCATAGCTCACTCGAAACCAATGGGACAATCATATGGTGATTGTATTAGTACACCAACCAACCAAGAACAAGTTTAAAAATGGCTCAGGCTATTTGCCAAGCAAAATAAAAATCCTGCTATTTTGAGAATTTGAAATCATTAAGAGAAATGTGGTTAAGTGGTGGAACCAAACCTGTTAAAATTAACCCACCATCCCTACCTGCCTTCATAAAGTCACCAATCACACACAAATTTGATTACTTCTGTTATCTGAAGTAGTCATCAGGTGAATGAGAGAGGGGGACAGCAAATGCTAACCTTCCCAGTGCCAGTCACGTCCCGAGAATTTATTAAAAAAGGGATAGGAGAAATCAAGTTTAGCTGGGATGTTCTGTCAAAAAGAATGAGCCTGTCAACAATCTAGGCTCCCTTAGCTGACACATGATATATAGCCATTTTGCTGAGGAATTGAATAGCAACTGTGAAATCACACCCTAGTACAAGTCGGAGTCATCAAAAGGAGCGTAGAAATTTTAACAGAAAGCAGCTATTATTTAAAAAACGCAAGTGACCAAGAAATCTTGTTTATAAACACGTCTACTAAAATAGATGGTGCTCCATTATTAGAGGTGTCTCCATGGGCAAGATAAGCAAATAAATTTACTTTTGGGGAGAGGAATGTATGTTAAGCGATTTACTGATGGAAACAATCATATACAGTCCATGGCAGCCTGTAACAAGCATTACAACTTGAAAATGCTCCAAAAGGCATCAACTTGCTCGCTCCCAAACATCTTAAGATGAATATAGAATGGATTCATATTTGTCAGGCAGCAATACTTATGCATTTCTTAATGATGGACATGTTACACACAGCTCAGATGAGCACGTCCTCCAGCTTTAAAAATAAAACACGTACATTGTAGCAAACAAGTGAGAACACAGATTTGTTTAACGTGCCATTTACAAGCCAAGTCAATATTCACCACATTGTATGGTAACACTACACAAGAAAATGGTACCAAAAGAATAATCATAAATTTGAAATCTCAATTTAAGTAGACCTTTGCAATTTTTCTCAATTGCAAAAATCTAATTATAAATGGAGGTTTCAAATATATGTTGCATTTATGGATCAAGAACAAAACACAAACAAGACCTATGTTTGGAGGGATTGATACAGAAATTCCAAAGCAGCCTCCAGTTAAGTACATTGTGTCCTATTGCATAACTGGAAAAAAGACAAAACCACAGGGCGCAAGAGTCAGCCTTTTGAACTATTATAAAATCGAATGATGAAGAAAAAGATACCCAATTCAATCCAATCTTCAAATTCCTGATCAATAACCTTGTGGGTATGCACTTGAAGTGTCATACACAAGTGTTTTTTTTTAAACTGAGGCATTCTACCACTGCCACATTTCGGGCACCGAGTTCTGGACTTTTCTTTATCTAAAAAGATTATTCATTTCACCATAATCTTTTTTAAATCACTTGAAAGATACGTCCCTTGGTTATTGATCCCTGTTGAGTGTTTTGGGTCCTCCCTATCCACTTTATTTAGGCCCCTCATTTTACACTGTTCACCCCTTGGGCTACCCTGTTCCAAAGGAAACAAGACAAGTCCATCTTATCTTTCCCCATAGTAATAATAGAAAATTTTTGGCAACATCTTGATAATTCTCCACTGCATCCTCTTCAGTTTTAGTCTTAGTCTCCAACTCATGAGGAACTTGACGTTCATTTCACTTTCATAATCAACACTTTCAATATTACTCGCAAAAATTAAATATGCTGCAAAATTCTGGAACAAAGTACAAATATAAATATCCAAAATACTTAATTGATATCTCTAAACAACGTTCAACATACTGCATTGCAGAATTACTGTTGCACGCCTCATAAGTAAAGCAGCTGTAGCTCCTACCTATTTGAAGTCGATTTTTTTTGTTAGCTGGAGTAGTTGCAGGAGATAGCTGGGGTGTGCTGGAGGGAGTCAGCTCAAGGCTATTGCTCTTCCCTGTTCTGGGTTGAGGAAGATTAATAATAAGGTTCTCCAGAGCCATCTTGTCCTCTTCTCTTAGCAGGTCCCTTGATGTTACATGCCGTGCAAAATTAACCTAAACGAAAATAAGTTTAATTAATAAAAAATATCTTACATTTATTGCAAGCCTATGAAGAGTCACCAAATTGAATTAAGCTTCAGTGATTGTTGCTGATTGAGAAAAGATTACAAAGATTGCCAAGTTTACAGGAAAGATCTTTTTCCTGTCCTTTTCACCTTGGCCAAATTTATTTTTATTTAAGGCTAATGCCACATCACTTTCAGACTGGGATCAAAAGGTAAAAGACAACAACACAGCTCATCTTCTACCAACTATAAGATGACAACAGGATGTAGCTGTAACTTTACTTGTCACATCCATGTGATAATTGGCTCTTCACGAGTGTGCCGACTGTGATTTGGTATTACTCCAAACAGTCTGGATAAGATCATATGAAATAGGGGACCGGTGAGGCACAGGTGGAAATGTATCTGTGCTGCTGACAACACAAGTGATTAAATGCACGGGCAAATCAGTGGCATGTGGACCTCACTGCAGCTAAATGCAATGTCACCAAGTTTGTACCTAATAAACAGAGCAGATAACTTCCTAAACCTAAAAGCTAGCAGCAATGGAGGTTCAAAGAGATTTAGAAACCTACTTGCATAGATTAAAAACTCATGTCCAAAAGATAAAAATATTTGGAGGACTTGAATACAACGAACTGTAAATCATGCTACAGCACTACAGGGCTCTAGTGAGCTCACACTTGGAGTACAAAATTCAGTCCCATATCTTAAGACGGGTCTGCCGGTCTTGGAGGAGTGCAGAGCAGATTTACGAGAATGATACCTGGACTTCATGTTTGAATGATATGGAGAAATTACACAGATTATCACCTCATACTCTGGAAGCTAGAAGATTATGGATTGATTTGATCAAACATTCGACAATATTAAGAGGAAGAGGTTAGACAGACAACTATTTCTACTGCTTGAGAAACATAGGAAGAGCGAGCATTGGTTAAAAACTATACACAGGCTTTTCAGGAGCAAGTTACCAAACAACCTCTAATTAATGCAAAAGGGTGGCAGATGTTTGGAACTCTGTTCCACAAATAGCCATTGATACAGGGTCAACTGTTGATTTTAAAGTCGGAGACTGACAGATTTGCATTAACCAAAAACATTCAGGGCTGTGAAGAAAAGGTAGACTTAGATCACAGATTGTTCATTACCTTAATGAATAGTAGAATGGTTTGACGGGCTAAATTGTATATTGCTGTTCCCATGTTTTCAATTGACCCTTACTTCTAAACTTACCTTAAGAGGATGATGTGTAATTTTTCAAACACTTAAAACTGTTGACAAACACAACTTAGAACCTACAGCACAAAAACAAGTTATTCAGCCAAACTGGTGCCTCTTCCCACAAGTTTTCATCTAACCCTCTCAACATAAATTTCCATTCCTGTTTATTTAGCATCACCACACATGCAAGCATGAAGGTATCCTCTTAAAAAGATTTAGAAGCTATTATCTGAACTTCCTGTCTGTTCTATGTCACTAAACTTCAACGTGGTAATATTAATTACAGCTGTCTGTAATTCCCTCTCTCAAATTAACTGAATGCCCAACTTCTTAATATAGTGCAGTGGAAACCATTACACACAATTGGAATAGCCAGATTAAAGTTTCATCTCCTGCTTTATAATTCTATATTCAATTTCTTGCACACTGAAGTAATGACAATAACAAAGCACAATGCACAAACAAACTTATTTGAAACAGCAATCGGTAGAAGGTTTGATGTTGGTTGCACTGAAAAGAAATAAAAGATTACCGAAGGAAGTTTTATCTGAATACAAATTCATTTTTAAGCTTTCAAGTCCAGACTGTGATGTAATAAATGTCTATACTTGAGCAACTGTTTTCCTATTGTGACAGAAATAAGACTGAGGGAGGTTCGCAGTAACAAGTACGTTGGTCACAGTAAATCACTTGTAGGTATTAAACAGAAACAGATGCTAAACAACAGATCCAATCTATATCCAGTCATCATTTAAAATGACTGCAATTCCTTCAGCACATGGAAAAAAAAATCAAGCAAAGAGACATGCCTAGATCAATCACTGCTAGCTCCTTGTAAAGTTGTAAGCACTCCCAGCAAGCAAAAGATATGACATGCATCTGCCTTCTTAACTGAACGGCATCATGACAAGTATGGAAGGGGAAAGAATACAGAAATTAGAGAAGAGCAATGTTAGGATGAAAAATTCATGCACGGAAACATTTAAAATATATAGATGTAATAATGCAAGATTACAAAATTTGACAGATCTTTGATGTGCAAGAATGTCTTTTATTTAACAATATATCTTTAAGTCAGAAACTCAGTCGTCCAACCAAGGAATCAATTAACATGAACTCAGCACAGTAATGGAATTAAAGCAGCTGAGGAAAATCAATGGGACAAACATGAGATTTTTTTTAAAAACAATTACCAATAAAAAGTGAGGCATCACTCAACTGCGAAAGTATGGTGCTGTAAGTCCTACAAATTTATGAAAAAAGATACATACTTCGCTTTCAAAAGATGGAATGAGAAATATACAATTCACACAAGATCGGGTTGGGGGAGTTGCGGGGGGTGGGGGGGCCCCGAGTGTAGACGTGTACCTCTCCCACTCCTTGTCTGCAAATATCCATGAAGCTGTCCAAGGTTGGAAGTTGCTTGCTTGTTCAGTCAGGGCATGAAGATACAAGCAACTTTTTTGACATTCCTTTGTGAAGACTTTAAAAATGCAACAGATCTCTTCTAAACACTTAAAGGCTAACATTGTACATCTATTTTGGTAGTTTTTGGACAATAACCATATATACTTAGTGGCTGCAGACTAAAATTCTACAAGGTGGATATGAACATCGCCATTCTACCACAAGGAGATGTAAATATTTGAGATTCAAACCCCCATTGTGTTTTAATGCGAATGGAGTCAGGAATCATTTATGTGGACATTGGGAACACCAGTTCTTCAGTCACGTGACAGAAACCAGCTTATACAAAGACCTACACCTTTGTGAATCTCTCAAGCAGCAGCCTGGGTCAGTCAGTCAGTATATGAGAGGGAGGCAGAGACAAATGATCATGCCCAGCAAAAGAAAGGACCATTCCTAGCATTGTTTAAACAGGCAGAGAAAGTGGGTCTCACTTCCACTACTGTTTGGCTGAAACAAGCCAGAAATTTGTTGTTGCCAGGAGTAAGCTAGTCAATTCCTTGACAGAAGACTGCAACCTCTATCACTGTCACTGAACCAAAAGAAAATCATCAGGCCTGCATTGTTTCCAGCTGATATCTCAAAAAATGATGAGTAAAAGTGACTTGCTGGACTCTTCAAAATCTAAGTGCATGCTACCCCTTTTGTAATCCTATGTGCCCGTGATTGAATGGATAAGTGTTACATTCCATACCACCATCATAATCTGGTCTGTAGTAAGTCAAAAAAAAGCAAAGCACGTACGCTTACCAAGTTTAAAAGCTGGTTGTGTGTCATGTAGATAACAGTCCTACTAAGTCCCTCCAGCAGATTCACCGAGGACATAGGAGGAGTCTCCACTGTGCGACCTCCAATGATAACATCCAAGAAAGCTGCAACACAACTCTGTAAAAGTTTCAAGTAAAATATATTACTTTCTCATATGTCACAAAGATGTCTCCGAAATAAAAACTGCATTTTAATGAAAATGGTATCACCACTCCTTAAAGCAGCCACTTGAAAGACAATTGACCACTATTGACAATGGCTGGCAAAAATGGTAGCAATGATGGCTGAATGACTTTGGAACAGAACATCGTTAAAGACTGCCTCAGAGGGGCAAAGTTGATTTGTAACGTATTGCCTTCAACTTTCAGGCAGCAGAAGGAATTGTTACAATTCAGGATTTAAGTTAGAGGAGTCTCACATGATGTTTAGCCTTGCTAATTGTTCTGAAGTGCAGACTATTACTCTATTACAGCTGTTTCAGCTAAATAATGCATTTATGATAATCAACAAATGGGCAGCTTTGAGATCTGGATCATTTAAAATTTTTGACTAAAAGGCTGTATCAAGTGAAATATTTTTGCTCTGATTAGGTCAATCTCCAATAAGGGAGTCACCAGTATAGCCTTATAGATTTCAATTTGGGATTCTCAGCTGAAAATTTACATTGTGAAGTTGGTCACAATAGGCTCTTTTCATATCAGCGCATCTTAACAAGATGTTATTTACTATTTTGTTCTTGCAATTAGCACACTTTAGTGTGCTGTGAAGTTGAGTCAGCATAACTGCTTCTAGACAAAATTAAGTAGTTAAGACACAATAACTGGTGACAGAACGTGGGACATGAACATTTCCATAAATGATTTGAAATTTTAAAGTGTAGTGAGACATCTCAATGTCACGTGTTTTAGTCTGCCCTTGATATAATATTCAAATTTGACATTCAATATTTTTAAAGTACAGTATATTTTGATGATATTACAAATGACACAGAAGAGGGAGAGTAACTTGTTTACCAGATTAATCCCTGGAACTGTCTCACAAGGACAGATTGAGAATCAAAAGGAGAATAAGACACAATGAAACTTGGAAAACTCTTACAGGATAAGACAGTGGGATATGGATGGGATGTTGCCCCTGGCTGGTGAATCTAGAACCAAGAGACATCACCTCAGCATAAAAGGGGAGGCCACGATTTTTTTTTTTTAAATTCAGTCAGGAATTTGTGGACATTAATGACAGGGCTAGCATTTACTGCTCACCCTTAGTTGCCCTTGAGGTGGTTGTAGGGAGCTGCCTTCTTGAATCGTTGCAGTCCACATGCTGCAAGTAGACAGACAATGCCATTCAGGGGGGTGTTCCAAGATTTTTGACCCAGCAACACAAAGAACAGAGATATTATTTCCAAGTCAGGTTGACATGGAGGGAAACAGGAACCTAGTCATGTTCCCATGTATCTGTTGCCCTTGCCCTTCTAATTAGCAGTGGCCGTGGGTTTTGGAATGTGCTGTCTCAGAAGCTCTGATGAATTCCTGCAGTGCATCTTGCAGAGAACGCACATTGCTGCTCCTAAGCCGTAGGAACTGGAGGGGGTGATGTTTGTGAATATGGTGCCAATCTCATGCTTTGTTCTGGATGGCGTCAAGCTTCTTGAGTATGACTGGAGCAAAACATATCCAGGCAGGTGCAGAGTATGCCATCTCACTCCTGACTTGTGCCTTGTAGCTGGTTAACAAGCATTGTGGAGTCAGGAGGTGAGTTACTCACTGCAATATTCCTAGCTTCTACTTGCTCTGGTTGTCTGCGCATTTTCGTGGTCAGTTGTGTTCAGTTTCGAGTGAATGGTAACACCATTGAACGTCAAGAGCAGTGGTTAGATTGCCTATTCTTGGAGAAGGTCATAATTTGGCATTTATTCGGCAAGAATACTCCTTGCCAGTTTTCACCTCAAGCCTGGATATTATCAGTGTCTTGCTACGTTTGGACATGGGCTGCTTCAGTATCTGAGTCATCCTGATTGGTACTGAACAGGTTTGCAAATGATGGCACAATACCCACTTCTCTCTTTATGAAGGGACGTTTATTGATGAAGCAATTGAAGGTGGTTGGGCCTTGGACACTACCGTGGGGAACTTCTGGAGAGATATCCTGTAGTGAGATGATTGCCCCCCAACAACACAACCATCTTCCTTTGTGCCAGGTAGGGCTCCAAACAGCAGGGTTTCCCCTGATTCCCGAAGACTCTAGGTATGCTAGGATTTCTTATCACCACCCTTGGTCAAATGAGGCCTTGATGTCAAGGACAGCAACCTTCACTTCACCTTTGGAATTCAGCTCCTTTTTCCCCCATGTTTGAACCAAGGCTATAATGGGCCAAGGACCTGAATGGCGATGGCAGAACCCAAACTGTGCATCAGTGAACCGATTATTGCCATGCAAGATCATCCACTCGATTTCTAGCTGAAGATGGTTGCAAATACTTCAGCCTTATCTTTTGCACTGATATGATGGGCTCCCCCATAATTAAGGATGGGGTTGTTTGTGGACACTTCTTCCCCAGTGAGTTATTTACTTGTCCACCATCACTCAACTGGATGTGGCAGGACTGCACAGCTTAGATCTGACCAATTTGTTTGGGATTGCTTAGCTCTGTCCACTACTTGATTACGCTGTTTGGCACACAAGTAGTCCTGTTTAGTAACTTTATCAGGTTGGCACTTCATTTTTAGGTGTGCTTAGTGCTGCTTATAGCATGCCCTCCTGCAATCAACCAGTTGTGTATTTTAAATGTGTTATAGTTAAAGTTCTGTTAAGTAAAGGGAATAGGCCAAAGGACAGGGATATGGAGTTAGACCGCAGACCAGCCATGATCTCACTGAATGGCAAACAGGCTAAAAGGTGCTGAATGGTCTACTCCTGTTCATGATTCACTGTTCATGATGGTAATGGGAGAGTGGGAGATATGCCAGGCCATGAGGTTGTAAATTGTGTTGGAGTACGATTCTGCTCCTGTCAATAGTGCATACTGCCTCATAGAGCAACTCTAGATAGGGCATCCATCTGTTTCAAGTTTATCACATTTAGTGGAATGATAGTGCCACATAACACGAACTAGGGTGCTCTCAATGTGAAGATGGAACTTCATCTCCACAAGGACTGTGGGGTGGTCACTCTTACTAATGCTTTGGACAGATATAACACTGGTGAGTAGTTAGTAAAATCTGTTTTTTTTTTCCCCCTCTCATTGGTTCCCTCACTACCTGCTGCTGGACTGGATCTGCACCAACGTTCTTTAGGACATGACCAGTTCAATCCATTGTGCTGCTGCTTAGCTACTCCATGTCCTTCAGTGGGACACGACATATCCCGTGGATGAAGAAGGCAGTGTCTGGGACATTGTCTCTAAGGTATGATTCATTGATTATGACTATGTCAGGTTGATGCTCAACTAGCCTGAGAGACAACTATCCCAATTTTGGTACTAGCCCCCAAAAGTAATGTGGGCTTTACAGGGTTGACAAGGCTATGTTTGCCATTGTCATTTCCAGTGCCTAGATTTCAGATAGTCCATCAGGTGGAAGCCAGATAGTTTCATTTCCTTTTTTTCACAACTTAGTGACTTGCTAGGCCATTTCAGAGGGCAGTTAAGAGTTAACCACATCAATAGGCTAGACTAGGTAGGGACAGCAGTCTACCTCCCTAAAGGATATTAGTGAATTAGGTGGGCTTTCCCAACATTCAACAATGATTTCATCAGGGCCATCATTTAAGTCTTAATTCCAGAAGTTTACGGATTTTGAATTCCACCTTTTGCCATAATGGAATTCAAACCAGGGTCGTGAGAACATTACCATTCTTCTGGATTAATAGTCTAGTAACACCATCACTAGGCCATCACCTCCCTTTACGTAAGGAGGAATTTCTTCACTCAAGAGGACTGCGCATCTTTGAAACTCTCTCTCTGCTAGAGGTCGGTGGAAGCTCAACCATTGAGCATGGGCAAGACAGAAATCAATAGAATTCTTGAGACTACAGAATTCTGGAGACTAATATAAAGATAAGTGGGGAAAGTACCACTGAGGTTGAATGATTACGTAAGGTCTAACTGAACTGCAGACTTGATGTGCTCAATGGCCTGCCCATGACGTTCGTACCCAATGTTGCTCCAGGAAGTCTGGTCCCTCCAAATTAACACATCTCCTTCCCACAGAGAATGCACTATTTCACAGTGTAAATGGGTTGCCATTAGCTAAATTTATTAAAAAGGTAGTTTTGTGCTGCAGCCTATTTAAAAAAATCAGATTTAAATTAAACAAACTAATCTTACACAAGACCTGGGCAGCCAACAAACTGAGAAGACTTGGATCTGATCATTCTTGACTAGATACAAATCCAGAAACAAAATGGCAAAATAACAATGTCTAAATTATGCCATTCTAATATCAAAAAAAAAGCATTCTTACAGATCTTACCAAGAAACATACACAATGCTTCTATAATCATTCATTAACCATGAAAATACTTAAGACTTCAGTTTCTTAAAGTCAGACTTTAAATAAGCACACTTATTATACATACACTTTATAGGATTTTTGTGTTTTATGTTGATAATTAACATAAGTATTTCTGGAGCTGTGGTGATATACTTAAACAGTTTGAGGGGGCTATTTTGGCAGCTTAATGACTTTATATTTACTTTAGGATCTTACGACTTAGGGTGAATTATTCTGCTTTAAAGGGTTGCCAGAATTATTGTTTTTTTTTAAAACATTGAATTCAAACGAATCACCACGGCTTACAGGGAGTCCTGTTTCAGTTTTTCTTTGTTTGGATAGTTCTATGAAGACGTTGCCTGGAGATTCATATAAAGAGCAGTGCTTCTAAGAAGGGGAGAATATAGTGTAACAAGATTACCTGAGAGTTAAATGATAGCCCCAGACCAGAAGTGAAGAGTACTGTAAGCCAAGCTCACTTAAATACAGAAAAATTTATAATAACTCCAGGAATAAGATATCAGAGGTTTCAGTCTACAAGTTAAAAATGTTGGAGAATAGGATTATTTGAAAAAGTACTGTATGGGGGTTACTTTTGGGTACTGCACAAGCATTTTTTTTTATAACTTGTAAGGGAGTGTTTAGGTATTAAAGAGATTATCCTTTTACAGTGTGGTTAAAACTACAAGTAATTTTTTCAGTTTACCTTCGTTATTTTTGAATAATAAACTTCAGTTTTATTGTTAAAATGGAATCTACAGCACTGCATGCTTGTGTTTCAGTGAAAGATCATATTATTAAATTTTTAATAAGTGATCTACCAAGCCACATTTCAGGTTAGGATTTGACTTGTCCTCTAGCTGGGATCATAACAGTGTAAGGAAACTTATTTAATGAAGGTGGAAAAGGCTGAAATTCACTCCATCTAAAATCCACAGGTATATTTTTCAGGTGCAAACATCATTAAGGCTAGGGTCCAGGATGATTTATCCCATCCGTAGCTCAAATATACATACCTTCTTTGCAAAGCTTCTTGTAAGCATTAATTTAGCAAACAGGATTCAAATATTAAAATTCCTTCCTTTCCCCCGCGCACCACCCCCCCCTCAAAAAATCATGCTTACATGAATACAGTGTTTCACATACAATGCTGAAATTTGCACAGGAACCACTTTAGGCAAAACAAAACAGATCTTACAGCCAAACTTACCGTTGAATTCGAAATCACTGACAAGCACATGAAAAAAGGGGTATAAAGCCTTGAGGTTACACTCCCTGGTCAATTTTACAACGTTTAATTACTTTCTCAGTAGAATGCCAATTCACTTACTTTGTCAAATTTGGAGAGGCTATTCTTCAGCCGTGGATCTGCTTCCTCACTGCCGGTCATTGCCAACTGCTGCAAGAGTTGGCCAACCTAAAACATAAAAGTTTCAAAACATTGCAGTATTTGCACGCTTCAAACACAAACACAGTAGTCTTTAATAACAAGATCATATTTATGCTCAATTCTGAAGTATATTATAAAGAATGACAGATTTTGAAAAATAGAAACTGTCAATTTATGTTTGCTTTATATAACACATCAACATTAAGCCCATGAGCCCACCTTGTTTCATATCTCTGTGGACTCCGTCTTCAATCACCAGTCTTAAATGTTGACATCACCTCTGCTTCAACTTGAGTATTGTACTCCATTGTATTGTTCACCATCTCCTTAAAGTTTATTTTGTCTGCATCTTGATTCTCTGTATGCTGGTTTGTTCTAGACCTTTCAATCATGGTAAAGAGCTGGATCTTATCTGCCCTGCCACACCTGCTATAAAGTGTAAACAGTGCTGACAACTAAAATATTGAGAATATTTGCCTCAGGTAAAATTCCAGCAAATTGTAATTTTCACCTGTCCAATGCCTTAAAGCTCTCTACAAATGTTAAGACAATACACAATGGGTGATTACTTTGCTGAACTCCATTCAGGCCATAAGCATGCACAGAGTTTCCAGTCATCTGTCAGTTTAATTGTCACTCTGTCCTCAACCTTCGACACTTAGACTAAACTTCAACAACGCTTAAGAATCTACCTCATGATCTTGTCAGGAAAGTTGACACAGAATTCAACAATTTCAAATTATGAACTTTATAACCAAAAGATACTGGTCATGTTTGTTGTTATTTACAGTTCTTCTAGACTCATCTTTTATTTGTTCACTTTTTTCATTAACACCATACATTGCCCACACCATCACTTATCATTTGTTACTTCAATCTTCCAACCTATTAAAAGGCCTTTGATTTTGTTCTTTCCTCCCTCTCCACCTTAGCCAGCATCTGTAATCGCATGAAACCTGTTACATTTGTAACTTTTCACAGTTCTGACAGAAGGACAACTTGAAGCATTAGTGGCTCCTCCCACCATATATGCTCACACTTGACTTGCCGAGTATTTACAATTCTACAGCATTTTCTTTTACTTTAGATTTCCTGAATTCACAGTACTTCGTTTCTTGCCTCAATATCCTTCTTCTTGAAGTGAACAACATTGTTCATTCATGGTCTCTAAAAGGTGTACAAATGGAACAGCAATAATCAACCCGAAAAAAATACTATCCACTAGAATTATAATAATACACATTGCCAAATATAATAGTTACTCTCTCAAAAGCAGATAGTGAAAGGCAGTACTGAAACCAATCTTTCCTTAGTTTAACTTTGAATCAGAGTGAAATATTGTCAGCATACACACATTGTGTCAAGTACATCCCAAATTCAGTGGAGCTCTTTTCACTGGAATAGCTGTAACCCCAAGAAATGTCCTCTGCAAATTATTATACACAATTGATCTTATCTTTTGCTATTTCTGAACCACAAAAAAAATTAACAATTCAATTACAGATTGTTCTTTTCTGCATACAAAAACATTTATGGTAAACTGAAAACTTGCTTGCACTGAATGTACTGACAGTGGTATATGACAGTTGCAGGAGCAAACTGAATTTTGGGCAGTCAGCATGACAAATGTACCAACTCAATTCTTCAACAGACTGGTACTTGTATTTGTATTAAAATCTAAGTATGGTCACTTAAGAGAGAACAACAAAACAAAGTAAACAAAAGCAATGCAACCACAGGATATAAAGTCCGCTAATTTGTTGTACAGACTTTAAATATTTACACATTTTTGGGCAGTCAGTTTCACTGATTGAACAACATAGCTCCCTGGACAACACATCATTCCAAATCAGCCCTTGTTCCATCATGTACTTGCAGAGGTATATCAAATAGAAGCACAAACAAGAGCCCACCTCACATCGGAAACCAATAGGAGAAGTAAAGCTACACTGATAGAATAGAATAGAATCCCTCCAGTGTGGGAAACAGGCCCTTCGGCCCAACAAGTCCACACCGACCCTTGGAGCATCCCACCCAGACCCATCCCCCTAAACACTACGGGCAATTTAGCATGGCCAATCCATCTAGCTTGCACATCTTTGGACTTTTAACAACCTTCCAATTAGCACACCAAAATGTGCCCTCAGCATCGGAAATGTCTGTCTTCATCACATGACTGAAAAGAGTGTTTATTGAATTGCTTAACTATACAATTCTGGCAATCAGTTTGATCAGCAGAAGGAAAGCAGTCTAAGTCAGCTGGCTGTCTTGGACACTCCATCTTAGTCTAGGAATCGCTGTCTGGAAAGCCTACACTTTGCCTGCAAGAAGGAAATCTACTGAGCTCAGCTAACCAAGGAAACTATGATTAGACAGTGATCTTTGTGAAGTTCTAACACCTGAAATGATTTTTAATATCTGACTTATCAAAACTTCTAATTTATAATCTGTCAGACTTCATTGGAACAATGTAGACCAACAATTTGGGGGAGAGAGGAGATGTGGTCACAAAATCAAAAGTTTTGGAAGCTAGGTACAGGTAGTTCTCCTGTAACACGACAGTTGCATTCTCGCAACTTCACCCTACAGAAAATTGCCATGGGGAAAAAAAAAATAAAAAAAATTTGAAAAAATTAAATAAATAAATAAAATAAATAAAGTCGCTACATCTGCACTACAGAAAGTGTACGTTATCCAAACAGCATCCACTATTCAATCGTGTTACAGCCAATTCACGTTAACAAAACATGTTATAGCAGAACTATCTGTAGTAAATTAGCAAGCAGGATCTGAAATGTAGTAATCTCCAAATTACTCCCAGTGCCATATGCAAATAAGTAAAGAAATAAGTAGACAGACAAGGTAATGGAGGCATTGCTAAGGCAGAGCAGGCGTTTTAATTTCCTGGGACAGACTCTGAAGAAGATGGCATCTGTACAAGCTGGACAGGTTACATGGAACAGAGCTGGGACTAAGGTTTTTGCTCATGCTGTTGAGAGGATTTCAAACCAACTCAGCAGAGCGATGGAACAAACAGAATATTAGATAAAAATACCAAGGTGTACAAAATACCTGGAGAAATGGATAGCCCTAGCTTAAAGAATAGAAAGTGAATAGTCAAAGTTGGACAAAGACAAAAGTAATTAAATCCAAATCAAGATTACTGTACTTGATGTATGTAAATGCAAAAGATAGCAATTAAGATTGGACGAGTTTCAGGCAGATTGCCGTATGCAAGTATGCTGTGGCAATAACAGACCAGGCTCAAGGAAGGACAGGACTGAGTGTTAAATATCCTCGGGTATAAAGGTGTTCAGCAATGGAGAGGAAGGAAAGAAGGGATAGTAGTACTGGTTAAGGAGAGTATTGCAGTACCTGAGGAGCAAGAGAATATCCTAAAAGGTTCAAGGTCAGAGCAAAGGAATTAAACAGAGTGTAATTACACTAGTCATCGTAGTCTATAAACCACCAACTAGTAGGAAGGATGTAGAGGATCAAATCTGCAGAGAAATTAGAAGATGTCAACATTATGGAGTGGTTACAATTGAGGATTTTAATGATTAAAATGTAAACTGGTACAGTATGAGCATTAAGGACAAAAAGACCAAATATTCATAGACTGTGTTCAGGAAAATTTCCGACAGTAGTATGTGGCAAGGCCAACTAAAAAGGATGCATTATTTAGCCTGGTTCTTGGAAATCAGATGGGCCAAATAGATCCAAGTGTCAGTGGGGGAACATTCAGGAGACAGTGATTACTGTATCCCAAAGTTTAAGATATTGGTGGACAATGATATCGTTTCAATTCAGATTATAAATAATCAACTGGTAATGAGCAAACTTCAATAAGGCACGAATACAGCTAGGCCAAAACAGACTGGAAGCAAAGCATCTTATCTTCCAGTTGGGGATCCATAGCCTTGAGGACTCAAAATAGAGTTCAATAATTTTAGACATAGTAAGAACGGCCAATGTTGGAGTCAGTGATAACACAGTGTGTTCAGAATGTCTGAAGGGTCCAGACCCAAAACGTCAGCTTTCCTGCTCCTCTGATGTTGCCTGGCCTGCTGTGTTCCTCCAGCTCCACTCAATAATTTTTGAGCCTGTTCACACCCTTCCATGAACTTTAACAATCCCTCACGAGGCTGTTACAACATGGGATGCTTTCAGCACAGCCAAATCTTTTCACCTTATCACTGTCCGATTATTAGTTTTTCTCTTGCCCTAGCTTAGTATTCCCAGCCCAACTTACTTTATCTTTTTAGGCTCTGTCTCCACCTATCCACTCCAATACTTTTGCACAGCACCCCATCAGCATAAATAGGCCTTTAGCGAACTCAGTCCTGATGATGGATCAACAGACTTAAAATATTAACTCTGCTTTCTCTCCACAGATGCTGCCAGACCTGTGGAGTTTCCCAGCAATTTCTGGTTTGGTTTCAGATTTCCAGCATTCAGACTTCTTTGTTTTATTATATTAGACTGTAACCAAAGATTGGTGAGAAAAGCAGTAATTGAACAATGGATTACTTTCAAAGAGGAGATGAGTCGGGCACAGTCATTATGTTCTCTCAAAATGGAAAGGTAGAACAAACAAATCCGAGATCCCTGCATGACAAAAGAAATAGAGATCAAGATGAAAAAAGTGAACTTGTGACAGGTGGCAGGTAGAAAATACAATTGAGAGCCAAGAGCAATAAAGAGGCTCAGAGGGAAGCTGAAAAGGCACATTGGAGAAGTGAAGAGAGATGACAAAAGGAATCTTCCGAAGTCTTATATAATGGTAAACGAGCATTAGAGCCAATTAGGAACCAAAAAGGGCATTTACACATGGAGTCAAGAGGCATGGCTGATGTGCTAACTGAATTCTTCACATCTATCTTTACCAAGGAGGTAGATGCTACACAAGCCATTGTAACAGCTGACAAGAGGAGTTCAAGAGATGGAAAGGGATGACCTAGTGGTATCATCATCATGAGATTTTTAATCCAGAAACTCTGCTAATTCTCTTGGGATCTAGATTTAATTCAATAAAAATGTCTGCAATTAATCTACCAACCAAAACCACTGTCGATCCTGGGAAAAACCCAACTGGCTCATGAATGTCCTTCAGGGAAAGAAATCTGCCATCCATACCTGGTCTGGCCTACAGGTGACTCCAGATTCACAGCAATATGGTTGACTCACAAATGCTCTCTGAAATGGCCTAGCAAGCCACTCAATTGTATCAACTGCAAAAAATTCAAGGAATGAAACCAGACGGACCACCCGACATCAAGCTAGACACCTCAGAAAAGATAATGGCACAAACTGCCCTGTCAACCATGCAAAGCGCTCCTTACCAACATCTTGGGGCTCATACTCAAATTGGGAGAGCTGTCACAGACTAGTCATGCAACAGCCTGAAATAGCCATACTTACATTATTACACCTAAATGTCACAGACAGCACTACCACCTACTGGCAGGACAGACCCAGCAAAGGTGGCAGCACAGTGGTATAAAAAGTCAGGCAGGAGTTGCCCTTGGAGTCCTCAACATTGACTCCAGATACTATCAAGTCTCATGGTTTCAGATTAAACATGGGCAAGGAAATCTCCTGTTGATGATCACCTATCGTTCTCCGTCATGATGAATCAGTACTCCATGTTGAACAACACTTGGAGGAAGTACTGAGGGTAGCAAATGGATGCGAAATGTACTCTGCATGGGAGAGTCCATCAAGAGGGGCTTGACAGCAGCATTACTAATTGAGCTGCTCAGCTCCTAACAGTTGCTAGCTGGGTCATATGTACTAATCTGCCAGCTGCAGATGCATCTCTCCACGACAGTACAAGTAGGAGTGACCACACCACACAGTCCTTGTAAAGACAAAGTCCCGCATTCACAGAGAATACCCTCCAGCATGCTGTGCAGCACTATCACCGTGCTAAAATCGGAAAGACTCCAAACATATCAAGCAATTCAAAACTGGATATCTATGACGCACTGTGGGCCAACAACAGCAGTAGAATTGATCGTCAGCATCATCTGTGACCTCAGGGCCCAGCATATCCCCCACTCAACCACTACTGTCAAGCCAGGGATCAACCCTGGTTCAATGCAAAGTGCAGGAGGGCAAGCCAGAAGCAGCACCAGGCATACCTGAAAATGAGGTGTTAACCTGATGAAGCGACCAAAATGGAATACTTGAATGTGAAACCGCATAAGCAGCACGTGATAGACAGAGTCAAATGTAGGGAATTTCAAGACTGGGGTTTAATTTATAAGGTGACAGGAGAGAGTTTTAGAAAAGACGTGAAGTGCAAATTTTGTGTTTTAAAAACGGAGCGAGGTTTGCGCATGGAACGAACTTGAGGAAATGGAGCACGTGGATACAATTACAACATTTAAAAGATATTTAGGTATGTACATGAATAGGAAAGGTTTGGAGGAATATGGGCCAGGAGCAGGCAGGTGGTACTAGTTTAGTCTGAGATTACATCCAGCATGGACTGGTTGGACCGAAGGGCCAGTTTCTGTACCGTACGCTTCTGACTCTAAGGCTGAGGCATTCGTAGCAATCTTCAGCCGAAGTACTGAGTAGATGATCCATCTTGGACTCCTCCAGTAGTCTCCAGCATCACAGATATCAGTTTTCAGCCAATTCAATTGACTCCACGATATCAAGAAACAGGTGAAGGCACTGCATAGTGCAAAGGCTATGGGCCCTGACAATATTGCTGCAATAGTATTGAAGACTTGGACTCCAGAACTTACTACTCTTCCGGTAGCCACAATACTGGCATCTACCAATGTATAAAATTGCTCAGGTATGGCCTCTACACAAAAAGCAGGACAAATCCACCTGGCCAATGACTGTTTCATCAGTCCACTCTCAATCATCAGTAAAATGATGGATAGGTGTCATCAATATTGCTATCAAGCAGCACCTGCTCAGTGATGCCCAGTTTTGCTTCTACCAGGGCAACTCCGCTCCTGACCTCATTACAGTCTTGGTTCAAACATGGACAAAAGAGCTGAGTGACAGCTCTTGACATCAAGGCTGCATCTGATCATATGGTATCAAGAAGCCCTAGCAAAACTGGAATCAATGGGTATCAGGGAAAACACTCTGCTGGTTGGAATCTTACCTGGCACATAAAGATGGTTGACATTGCTGGAGGTCAGTCATTTCAGCTCCAGGACATCACAACACGAGTTCCTCAGGTTAGTGTCCTGGACCCAACTATCTTCAGTTGCATCATCTTCCCTCCATCATAAGATCAGAAGTGGGGCTGTTCACCAATGATGCATAATGTTCAGTAGTATTTGTGACTCCTCAGATACCAAAGCAGTCCATATTCAAATGCATCAAGATCTGGACAATATCCAGGCTTGGGCTGACACGTGACAAGTAACATTCATGCCACACAAATGACAGGTGATGACCACCTCCAGTAGGAGACAATCTATTCACCTCCCCTTGACAATTAATGGTTTTACCATCACTGAATACCCTCTCATCAACATCCTTGGGGCTACCATTGACCAGAAACTCACCTGGACTCAACAACCACAGTAGCTGCAAAGCAGGTCACAGGCTAGGATAACCATGGTGAGTAACTGACCTTCTAACTCCCAAAATACTGTCCACCATCTACAGGGCACAACTCAAGAGTCTGGACAGGTCAGGTCCAACAACACTCATGAAGCTTGGACAAAGCAGATTGCTTGATCATCACCACAATCACCACTGACATTCAGTGGCAGCAGTGTTCACTCCCTACAAGATGCTTTGCAGAAATTCAAAGACCCCAAACAGCACCTTCCAAACCCACAACCACTTCCATCTAGAATGACAAGAGTAACAGATACATGGGAACACCACCACCTGCAAGGTCCCCTCCAAGTCACTCACCACTCTAACTTGGAAATGTATCATTATTCGTTCACTGTCGCAAGATCCAAATTCTAGAATTCCCTCCCCAAGTGTATTATGGGTCAACCTACAGCATGGAATTGCTGAAGTTCAAGAAGGCAGCTCACCACCACCATCTCATGGGCAACTCGGGATGGAAAATAAATGCTGGCTACCAGTGATGCCCACATCCCATGTAAATAAAAACAAATTTACAACTATGGTTCCAAGGATGACAAGTTTCAGTTATGAAGATAGATACGAGAGAAGGTTGCTCACAGGAGATCTGACAGAAGTACTCAAAATCACAAGGGGGCTGAATACAGTACATAGGGAAAAACCTAGGGCAGCAAAGCGGTTAGCACTGTTGCCTCACTGTGCCAGGGACAAGGATTCAATTCCAACCTCTGATGACTGTCTGCATGGAATTAGCACATTTCCGTGTCTGCATGGGCTTCCTCCAACTGCTCTGGTTTCCTACAAGAGTACGCAAGATATGAAGGGTTTTTTTTGGGGGTTGGGGTTGGGTTGGGGGGGGGGGGGGGGGGGGCGGGGGTGAAAGAAGAGTGGTGGGGAGCTCTTCAGAGGGTTGGTGTGGAGTCAATGAGCCAAAATGACCTGCTTCCATTCTGTACAGTGTTCCATGAAACTGTCCCCTCTAGTAAAATGACCAGGAATGAGGGCATAGATTTAAAGTGATTTGTAAACGTACCAAATATAGTGGGACTATTTTCTTCACACAAGTGGTTTTAGTCTGGAATGTACTCTTTGGAAATAAGGTAGAAGCAGAATCAATTGAGGCATTCACAAGAAGTTGTCTACAAAAATGACTGAGCTTCAACAACATCAATTCAACAAACCACCTTGTTGCCTGGCCAACATCTATTTCTAGTATTTACTGCAGTGCTTCAGTAAAGCTCAGCCCAAGCTGAAAGAACAGCACCTCATTTTCCACTTGGGGGCCCTGCAGCCTTCAGGACTCAAGATCGAGTTCAATAATTTTAGGGGCTGAGCATCTTCCTCTATGTCCTTCCTCCATCCCCAGACACCAGGCCTTGTCATTACATGGGCTGCTTTCACCACAGCTAATCCATTTTCACCCACCATTAGTGCTTCTTAGCAGCTTTTGAAGTCACATGGGATCCACAGTGAGCTAGTAAGACGGATACAGAACTGGCATTTTTAGTCATGTATGATGGAAACAAAGTGCAAGTCAACAATGCCTCAGTTATCAGTACTACAAAACACATTTACAATCAAGGTAATTGATGCGGCTACCAACAATCATTTAAGCATTTCATTTTTTAGAGCTTTTGTTCTGTGGAATTTTATATAATTGGATATTTTTAGTTTTGCCTTTTGCATTTGTCAAAGGCATTCCCATTTTCCCCAATGCCAATTAGTTTTATTTCTAAATTTGCACCCTTTGGCTTGAGATCTCCTCACTGTCCAATTAAAAAGCTGATATATTTACTTGTTATTCTTCCACCCTGCCCAACCCCATTCCCCAACTAACAGGGCCTTCAGAAGGGGTGTACAGATTCCTTTTGGAATACATTATTGACAAGTTTTCAAAGCTTTTGAACACAATTTTTGATTTGTGAAGAGGCTGTGCCCCAATGTAACTAGCAAACAAAACTAAACAACTGTAGATGCTGGAAATATGAAACACAAACAAGAGTGCCGGGCAATGGCCTAGTGGTATCGTCGTGCAACTATTAACCAGAACCTCAGCTAATGTTCTGGGGGCTGAGGTTTGAACACTGCCACAGCAGGTGGTGGAATCAGAATTCAATAAAAGTCAATCTGGAATTTAGAATCTACTACTGACTACAAAACCATTCTCAATTCTTGCAATATCCTTCGAGCAAGGAAATATGCCATCCTTACTTGGTCTGGCCCACATGTGACGCCAGACCCATAGTCGTGTGGTTGATTCTCAACTGCCCCAGTAAGCCACACAGTTCAAGGGCAGCTACTGACAGGCAATAAATGCTGACCAGCCAGTGATCCCATGAGTGAACAAAAGAAAAGACAAAGTAAAGGTGGAAGGGTGTTTTTCAGATCAGAGATCTGGGGGCAGTGGTGTTCTCCAGGGATCAGTGTTGTGACCCCTTTTGTTTGTATATATACACACATACTATTTATAATTTGGAGGAGAATGTAGGTGACCTGATTAGTAAATCCGCTGACAACACAAAGACTGGGAGAGTTGTGGACAGTGAGGAGGATTGCCAGAAGATACAGCAGGATACAAATAGGCCAGGGACTAGAACGAAGAAATGGTAGATAGAATTTAAATCAGACAAATGCAAAATGATGCATTTTGGGAGATCTAATGCAAGAGAGAAGTATACAGTACATGGCAGCACCTTTCTAAGTATTAAGGTATGAGGAACCTTGGCATACAGGTCCACAGCTCTCAGAGTGGCAACACAAGTGGATAGGTTGTCATGAAAGCATACGGCACGCTTGCCGTCAAGGCAAAGAATATAAAAATTAGCAAGTCACGTAGCAGCTGTATAGAGCTTTAGTTAGGCCACATTTGGAAAACTGTTTACCATATGGATGTGGAGGCTTTGGAGAAGGCACAGAAATGGTTTACCAGGATGTTGCCTGATCTGGAGGCTTTGGCTGAGGAGGGATTGGACAAACTTGGTTTGTTTTCACTTGAATGGAGACAACCTGAGAGAAGTTCACAAAATTTATGAGGCCTGGATTGAATAAAGAGTCGGATATAAATGTCAATTACTGGGGGACATCAGTCTGAAGTAAATAGGGTAAGCTTAAAGGAGATGCGAGACACAAATTTCTTATATAAAAGATGTTAAGTGCCTGGAACACGTCATCAGAAGAGGTGGTGGAGGCAGATACAACAGCAACATTTAAGAGGCATCTTGACAGATATACAAAGTTGCAGGAATATAGGGATACAGACAGCATAGAGGCAAAAGATTTTTATAGTTTAGAAAGGCATCATGTGATGGCATAACCTTAGTGGGCCAAAGGGACTGTTCCTCTGCTCTACTGTTTTTTTCTTTTTTTCCTTCCAGGCTCACCATTATCCATTTCTTTGTCAACTGCTGGTCTCACTGTATCTCTGGGCTCCATTTCCGCCTTCTGTTTGCTCCTTCCCCCGACTATCGTTTACTCCTTCCCTTCTCCCCATCTCCAGCATTTTACACCAACCTTTTCCTAGCTACAGTGAGGCCAATAGCATTAAATTGGTTCAGTGATTTCTACTTCATGACAGAACTTTGGGAGAAGTGGCTTCAACAGTACATCCTACGGAGGAGTATCACATCTCCTGGTCAAAACCTACACCTAGATTACATTAAATTTACATGAAGGTTTCCATTCTCAAGATTTGGTGTTAACAATTACAACCTTAATTCATTCCATAATAAAAACTACTTACTTTCAGAGCTTACTGGATGAGGTTCGCAGCAAATCAAAACAAGTACAAACCCTCAGCTTAAGGAAAGGTGGGAAACTAAAAGCTGAATTGAATTCTAGTAAAAATGTGCTGCCCCTTTACAGCTTGGGGACAGCCAATATAAAACCACATTTTCAAAGTCTGAGTGGCAAGACATGCGCTGGCAAAACATGCCAACACAAAAATAGACTCTCCTCATCAATAAAAAAACCTGAACTTTTCCTAAGTATCACAGAATCCCTACAGTGTGGAAACAGGCCATTCGGCCCAACAAGTCCACACTGCCCCTCCGAAGAGCATCCCACCCAGACCCATTCCCCTATCCCTGCATTTCCCATGTCTAACCCACCTAACCTAAACATCCCTGGGCACTATGGGCAATTTAGCATGGCCAATCCACCTAACCTGCACATCTTTGGACTGTGGGAGGAAACCCACGCCGACACGGAGAATGTGCGAACTCCTCACAGACAGTCGCCCAAGGCTGGAATCGAACCCAGGTCCCTGTCGCTGTGAGGCAGCAAGTGCTAACCACTGAGCCACCACGCCATCCTAGTATCTAAGGTAATGATTCACCCAGAATTGAATTTCCAGATTCTGTACCAGTAATACTGAGGTATCCAATTTTAACTTTTATTAGTTACTTTTCAGAGTCTTAATTGTTGAGCAACAATGAAAATTTAGGAATTAATTTATTAAGGAGAAAGTAATCTTACCTGCATCAAGTTAAATCTTGCCACTTCGTTAATTGGAGCATCAGAGATTATCCCATACTGTTCTGGATTCACAATTGCTGGGCAAATAAAGTAGGCAAGCAACAAATCCGTACACATGGCTTTCACTTCCCCAACAGCCAACCCTTCCACACATGACAAGGTTTTATACATTTGCGATACAATCCAACGTAAACTATGTGGAAAACAGTAAATATTTTGTTTAAGATATCCAATAAATTTGTTGACCAAAGCTACCAGCTTTGCTTCATTGCTTTCTACCATCTCCTGCACTTTCCTTCTGAACTGCTCCGTGCCCTTCTCCCCAAAAACCTTCTCTTGCTGCGCCGGAGTAAATCTTTCAATAAGCTTTTTTGGGTCAGTTTCCAAGTGATCTTCATCTTCTACAAGCAGCAGCATAATTGGTTCATGTAAAGTTGCAGTAAGAAAGAGTTTTGCAGAGTACAGACCCTCTGAAAAAAGCTTGAACAAAACGCTGAAAGTACAAGCACCTTTTCGAAGCAGTCGCCTGGGGTTATCGCTCTCTTTCAACTCAAATTCAATTAGGTAGCGCAACACTTGTAGAAGATAGCTCTCATCTTCCTGCATAATGCAGTTACCATAAAGGGCAGTAAATACTGTAAGGATTACATTGTGGGTGCTCTCATGATTAAGCTTCTCCCCAGCAACCAAGCAGGAGGCAACAAGTCTTGGATTTTCTCTCAAGCGATTCAAAAATTCACCATATAGTGTCTCTTGGAATCCCAGCTGCTTGTATCCATCCACAAACTGTGTATTCTCCAAAATCTTTGCATGTTTGCAACATTCTGCCGGAGAAGCTTCCACACTAAAAAAAACAAAAAAAATTCCGAGTGTAATTGAATATCACTTTCACCCAAATCATTTAGACATGTCAGAGGCATCTCCAACTGTCTTGAAAATCAAAAAACTTTGTACATTTCTTCTCTCCACTCCAGAATCTTTGACTATTGTTTGAACAATTCATGATTGGATACTTCGGAAACATTTCTTGGGGTGTATTCTCCCCGCCCTTGTCCAAGTTTGTGACCACTGTCGTGGCCTCTCTTTCATGATATCAGGTGTCAACAGTCGCATTGCACACTGTCCAACAGCCCTGGCCAGTTAACACACAATGCCAAAAAGTGGCAAGTAACATTTGTGCCACACAAATGCCAGATAATGACTATCTCCAATGAGAGACAAATTTTATTGACATTTGACATTCAAAAAGGTGCTCCTATCACAAACTCCTACATCAACATCCTGGACCAGAATTTGAAGTGGTCTTGCCGTATACATACGCTGGCTACAACAGAAGGTCAGAGATTGGCATACTGCAGCAAGTAATTCACCTTCTGACTCCATAAAGACTGTCTACTATCCACAAGTCAGGAGTGTGATGGAATGCTCCCCACTCACCTGGATGGGTCCTGCTCTACCAATATTTCACAAAGCTTGACATCATCCAGGACAATGCAGCCCAGTTGACTGGTATCACATCCAGAAACAGTCACTCCACCACTGACACTCAGTAGTTCACACCTCTGCTATCTCCTATAACAAGGTGTAGAGCTGGATGAACACAGCAGGCCAAGCAGCATCAGAGGAGCAGGAAAGCTGACGTTTCAGGTCAAGACCCTTCAGAAATGGGGGAGGGCAAGGGGATTCTGAAATAAATAGGGAGAGAGGGGGAGGCCGAAAGAAGATGGATAGAGGAGAAGATAGGTGGAGAGGAGACAGACAGGGGCGCGATGGAGCCAGTAAAGGTGAGTGTAAGTGGAGAGTTAGGGAGGACGGACAGGTCAAGGAGGCAGGAAGACGTTAGTGGGCAGGAGATAGGGGTGGGCTCAAGGTGGGAGGAATGGTTCGGGAGGCAGCTACGAGCTGGGCTGGTACTGGGATGCGGGCAGGGGAGGGGAAATTTTGAAGCTTGTGAAGTCCACGTGGGAACCCTGCAGCCCAAGGGTATCAAAGCAAAATAGGAGGTGCTGTTCCTGCAGCCTTCGGGTGGCATCACTGCAGCAATGCAGGAGGCCCAGGGCGGACATGTCGTCCAACGAGTGGAAGGGGGAGTGGAAATGGTTTGCGACTGGGAGGTGTAATTGTTTGTTGCGAACCGAGCGCAGGTGTCCCACAAAGCAGTCCCCAAGCCTCCGCTTGGTTTCCCCGATGTAGAGGAGGCCACAACGGATACAGTATACCACATTAGCAGATGTGCAGGTGAACATCTGTTTGATGTGGAAGGTCTTCTTAGGGCCTGGGATGGGGGTGGGTGTAGGGGCAGGTGTAGCACTTGCTGCGGTTGCAGGGAAAAGTGCCGGGTGAGGTGGGGCTGGAGGGGAGTGTGGAGCGAACAAGGGAGTCACAGAGAGAGTGGTCCCTCCGGAAAGCAGATTAGGGTGGGGAGGGAAAAATGTCTTTGGTGGTGGGGTCAGATTGCAGATGGCGGAACTGTCAAAGGATGATGCGTTGGATTTGGAGGTTGGTAGCGTGGTACGTGAGGACCAGGGGGATTCTGTTTTGGTTGTTATTGCGGGTAGGGGGTGTGAGGGATGAGTTGCGGGAAATGCGAGAGACACGGTCGAGGGCGTTTTCGATCACTGTGGGAGGGGAAGTTGCAGTCCTTGAAAAAACTGGGACATCTGGGATGTCCGGGAGTGGAATGCCTCATCTCGGGAGCAGGATACTTTGTAGGATACGTGGAACAATCCCTCTTCCAAAGCTACACTGGCCCTATCCCCCACCGCTTCCTCCGTTACATTGATGACTGTATCGGTGCCGCCTCGTGCTCCCATGAGGAGCTCGAACAGTTCATCTACTTCACTAACACCTTCCACCCCAACCTTAAGTTCACCTGGACCATTTCTCATACCTCTCCTTCCTGGACCTCTGTCTCCATCTCTGGCATCCACCTGGAAACCGATATCCATTTCAAGCCTACCGACTCCCACAGCTACCTAGAATATACTTCCTGTCACCCACCTTCCTGCAAAAAGGCCATCCCCTTTTCCCAACTCCTCTGCGTCCGCCGCATCTGCTCCCAAGAGGCGGCATTCCACTCCCGGACATCCCAGGTGTCCTCCTTTTTCAAGGACCGCAACTTCCCCTCCACAGTGGTCGAAAACGCCCCCGACCGTGTGTCTCGCATTTCCCGCGACTCATCCCTCACACCCCCTACCCGCAATAACAACCGAAACAGAAGCCCCTTTGTCCTCACGTACCACCCCACCAACCTTCAAATCCAACGCATCATCCTCCGCCATCTGCAATCTGACCCCACTACCAAAGACATTTTTCCCTTCCCACGCTTATCTGCTTTCTGGAGGGACCACTCTCTCCGACTCCCTT